>NC_087204.1:97395306-97567806 GCF_015104395.2 Macrobrachium nipponense
ATGAATAGTCGACTGTTGTGGGTAGCATCGTATGGGGGTAAGGACCCCACTCTGTCAATGCGGAATCAGAGGAATTTATTTCTGGTGATAGAAATTCATTTCTCGATGTGGTTCGGATCCCACAATAAGCTGTAGGTCCCGTTGCAAAGTAACCAATTGGTTCCTAGTCACGTCAAAATATCTAATCCTTCGGGCCAGCCCTAGGAGAGCTGTTGTTAATTCAGCTCAGTGGTTTGGTTATGCTAAGATATACTTATGGGGGTAAGGAGCTGGGTTTGAGAGTGGCAGAGGAACAGAGGCAAAAATATATGCCATGAAACTTTGTTCGTTGAACCATATGCCATCATCATAGTATTTACAAATGGATGAATTCATGACATTGTACCTAATAAGACGATGGTACTTATTCGACAACATTCATGCTGATCGTCATCTTCTTATTAGACCTATCCCATTTCCCACCTTCAGAAGGAGAGAGAGAGAGAGAGAGAGAGAGAGAGAGAGAGAGAGAGAGAGAGAGAGAGAGGGTGTAAGGTTTCCCCCAATCTCCTTGAAGAGGTTCGACAATTTCCCACGAAATCGAGGGGAAGGCTGCCGGTGCTTTCATGGATTCGATTCTTCTGAACCCTTGCAACGGCGCCCCGCTGCTTCTGCCAACCTTAACCCGTAATTAACCCGGGCGCTTTCATAGCCTACATTCGCGTGATTCGAAGAGTTATTTGTCTACTCGTTCGAGTTTCACTTGACGCTGCTCAGTGAACAGAGCGAAATAGACAATGGGAGTCATCTTCTTCGGTAAATAATGAGATGGTTAAGCCATCACCCACGCGCCCGCTTATTCACTTACTAGCTGTAGACGAGGTTACTACTTTCAGCCCTTTTTATCTTTTTAAAGGACCCTTGAGTGCCACGCCTAGCAATTGTCTGTGCGAGTCTTAAGCCCATAAATGGTTCAGCCTGATTGTATACATAATTTTCTTTTGAGATATGTTCAAAATGATTCATTTTGAACATATCTGGAAATTCGTATTGAAATTTTAGTGTGAATGTTTTTAAAAACAATTTAAAAAAGCTAGATGATTGTTAGGAAGGGCCTTGGGTCATGGGCTAATGTATATTTAGGGTGGCAGCGAGACCTCATCTGAGTATTCCTTTTATATTAGTATGATGTAAGAAATATTCTGCTTGACGTTAATGAAATTTTTTGCAGTCAAACGAAAGGATATGACGATAATTGATCTCTTGTTTGCGTAACTATTGTTTACCGTTTTGCTTATAATTTTCGTTATTGTTTGCTCATTGGTCTGACCTCGTATGACTTGTTATAAAACATTGCAAATATCTTCAGTTGTCTAAAGGGAGAATATATGTGTATATAAAATAATTAATGAATGATAGGAAAGTGAAGACTGTTAGAACATTCTTTTCAAAAGCTTTTTATCTGTTGCCTTAGGTGTATCTAATAAATAACATTGTTATTTATATAATGTTATGTAGCTCTGCGTTTTGCACTCTCTTAAGTTTTTGCCTATTTTTATTTTGTGCATAATGAAGCTCGCTCAGAAATGACATGTCGTGCATGTCTGCATCTCCAAATACCAGTTAATCTCTCTCTCTCTCCTCTCTCTCTCTTCTCTCTCTCTCTCTCCTCCTCTCTCTCTCTCTCTCAAACGTTATAAAGAAGTGTCATTTTACTTTTCACCGATATACATTATTGTAATTATTCGCTTCATTACCATTAATACCAGGGCATTTCAGATGTAACAAAGCAGTAGGCGTGCCCAGCCAATTCCTTCCCGTTACCGCAACTGTTAATCCTTTTTTTTCTCCTCTCTCTCTCTCTCTCTCTCTCTCTCTCTCTCTCTCTCTCTCTCTCTCTCTCTCTCTCTCTCTCTCTCTCTCTCTTTCTCTCTCTCTCTTTCGCGAAATTGTTATGCAAGCATGACCTTCCCGAGACATTTTCCTTCGGGGGAGAAAATGTGTCAAAGATCAATGACAACTAACCTGTGATGGCTCGTATCACGGACTAGCCCCCTACCCCACCCCTCCCCTCCCTTTTTCCCGCCTTAGCATCCCCCTCCCCCGTCTCATTCTCCCTTACTCGCTTCGTGTGTAAAGCTTCCACCTCTGACTTCGTACTCTTTCTAGTATTTCTATTGTTTCGTTTCGTTCGTGCTTCTGTTCTCGTTTTGTGATATAATTACATTCTGACTTTTTTTTTTTTTTTTTTTTTGGGGGGGGCTGCTTCTCTGGCATGGCTGTTCCTTAACTCTCTATTTTGAGCTTCTGAAGGATTGTCTTTAGGTACGCTATCCTTTTTTTCTTTTATTTCTATCTTTGTCTTCCTGTTTTCACCTTCCAACCCTTTCTGGTTCATTCTGTGACTTATTGTTGTTATCACTGTTGATATTTCGTCTTCATTCAGTCTGTTAAAGATGACGTTTCTTACTGCGAAAATACTTTATTTTCTATTGGTGAAAGTGCATGACAGTAATGCTTTTTATTTGTTTTGATTGGGTTAACTCATTAACCGTAAAATTGCTTGTACCAATTCTGTAGTTATTCTTTGTTCTTGAGGCATAGAGTGGTTCATTGCATCGTCAAATAATAATAATAATAATAATAATAATAATAATAATAATAATAATAATAATCGAATGCCTATGACGCAAAGGAAATGAAAATATAGTTGCCATTACTTCATCGCATCTGGCACGCTCACGCATATCCACTTACACCATACATTATTACTATGGGTACCAGTATGATATAAAGTGACGGAGGCCCATATTGAAACGGATTAAGTACAGGAAAGAATGGAGAGAGAGAGAGAGAGAGAGAGAGAGAGAGAGAGAGAGAGAGAAGCCGTCTGTCACATCCTGTCTCGGATCACATTACAGGATAAAAGTTTACATGTGTCGTTTCTTGTTACCTGAAGCTCTCTCTCTCTCTCTCTCTCCTCTCTCTCTCTCTCTCTCTCTCTCTCTCTCTCTCTCTGTTTGTGCATGTGCGTTTGGGGTACAAACGTTTCATTCTGTATCGTAAGTTCGTTTATTTGGTTTTGTGATGGTTCTGGAGCGTCTCTGATAATTGCTAATTATGACGTTTAGTTAGAATCATTGTTAACCATAGTTTTGAAAGCTCATTGACAGCACGTAATCATCAGTATCGGTTGTGTGATACTGCGATTCATCACGCGTATATGAACTATGTTTAAACTACGGTTTAGCCTACTTAAAATAATCTAATTATTTTCATTATCCTAGGTATAAAGTCTGAGAATAAATAGTGTTGCACTTGGTAATATTATAAATTCATATCGTAAATATTGGTGTTTTTGTGATCTCTATTTAACGTTAATTTGCTAGATAATTTGTCATAAAAATGCTCATATCAGTCTGATAACCCGAAGAACAACTCGGTAAGACAAACTTCCTTAAAGAAACCTAATACTGGAATATCAGTGTCTTTCTTTTTTTCTCTTGCTTTTGACCTTATCCTTTTTTTTGGGGGGGGGATGGGGGTTGGGTCTCGAATTCGTGACCTCAGGTACAAGGGCTCATCACCGCATCACTGAGTAGTGTCCCGGGCACCTTTTCACTGGTGTTTTCATGTGTCCGCATTTATTGTGGTGTGAAAATGATCGGAAATGTATCGCTTATTAAAGAAAAGTTTTCCTTTATCCGGCAATTTCATCGCGTATGATTTCTTTTTTAATGGACTGTTGAATTTGACTTTCACGCGTTTACAGCGTGCCAAGGAAGATGGAAAGAGAAAAACAAAAAGAAATAAATAATGGTGATGAATATGACGCTTTTTGTTGTGGTGGAAGATCTTTCCCTTGGGAATGCCAGCAAGCGGTTATATCAAGTGAACCGCAAACACAGAAGACACTATTTGCTGATTAGGTTAATGAAGTCATGAAGGTTGGGAGAAGGTGAGAACAAGGTTATACGTCTCTTACCTCCTCCCCTCCTTCACCTCTCCCTCCTCCTCCCCCTCCTCCTCTGCCTTACTATTGATGTATCGTGGTATGGAAAATATGCAGCATGAGTTTTGTCATTATCATTTCACTTTATGTCCGTAGTTAGATGATGCTTTCAGATGTTCATTCCCAACGTTATTGTAAAGAAAAGCAGATGTAAACAACGCTAATCACTTTGTTTCAAGGTAGAGTAGTGAAAGTTCCACGTACCATTTGGCATTTGCTCAGCTGTTGGCATTTAGCAATGCAAGTTCCAGTCAGTCAGTATAAACTGTGCTTTTATTTCACGTTTAGTATTTCAAGATGGCATCAGCTTTTAGTGAAGTTCCGAGCATCACCACAGATACAGCTCATGAAATCATATTTAATAATGTAGTTATAGGCAGTGTTAAGCAAAGTTATCTCAAATCACGTCGCGTACTGAACCGAACTTCTGTCTTGCATCATCTATTGGACTCCCCGCTGGTAACAACCTGGGACCATCTAATTTACGTCGACTTCTGGAATTTAAGATGCCTTCATATAATAAACTCACACAGTATGTTTAGTATTAAAGATCCATGTGGCGTTCATTACGCTTTGCCAACATTGGCATTAGATAAATTGCAGATACTGCAATTACCTTTACTTTGTAGGTAGCCAGCTGATGTAAAATGCTATAAATCTTTTAAGTCTTGTTCTTGAGTAGCTACAAAAGACTTATTCCAAGTTAGTCACTATGAGTAATTACTACTAAAGTACTTAAAAGTAACCATGAGTCTGGTTTTTGCAGTAATTATTTGGACTCTGTCTCGCATCAACTGCAGTTATTTCTGTCTGCATCTATATTAGTCCTGTTTCTGATGAGTAAATCTCTACTTGGCATTATTCTGTAGTTCTACTTGGCGTCATTTACAGATTCCGTTAGCGTCAACGTCTTTTCAAAAAATGTTAGAATTCAATCATTCCAATTAAAATTGCGAATAATACCCAGATGGCGGTCAGTGTTCCAGACCCTAGTGGTGGGCATGACCTTGAGAGCCAGTCAAAGCCAGAACTGACAGAAACTCGAGCCTCAAGCAATAAAACACAGCCTCCTTAAAATTGTAGTTCGCTCTCTGAAGTTTCAGCTATCAACAACTACAGTAACACTTGGATTCTGTTTTTGGAAACAATAATTAATTGTGGTTTAGCTGTCGTGATCGACTGAATTCCATGTCAGCGGTAACAACTAGAGTGACAGCTGGCAGAAAACCTTTTGTTGTGGTGTTGAAGTCTTAGCCAAGTCAATATAACCTTTTAAATCCCAGGTTAGATGAGGCACTAGTCTTTTGTTACCAATAAGAAACATTGCAATGCTGTATCCATAATTTGGGTATTTCCGAGTGCTACCAGTAACGCAATTCGTCGGTCATACATCATCTAATGAGACATGGGAAGTAAATCTATCAGATCCTTTGTAGGATCAATTAGACAAGTCTCATGTGGCCTCCTGCCCTCCTTGGAACCGGTTTTCTTCGATGCACAATACCGTTCTTTCTTTAGAAAGTAAAAAAAAAAAATAAATAAATAAAAAAAGAATTAAATCAGACTTGAAATTGTTCATCTCATCTTCTTGTTCTATCTCTGGTGAATAGATTTAAAAGCAGCGAGACTCGTCTTCGCCTACAAAAATTAGTTTTTTTTTTTTTTTTTATGACTGGATGATTTGCCAGCAGGTTTTTCCCTGGTGCCCTTGTAAGACTTCCCAAGGGCAAGAGACGAGGAGACAAAAGATGCAAAACAACATTGTTGCAGATTCCGTCTCACAGAACAAGACTTGTCGAGAGTTCTTAGGCGAAGATTTGGAGGAGGAGGAGGAGGAAGAGGTGGAGAAGAAGAGAGGCAGGGTCGGGGATGAGATTAATAAAAGGGTGTAAACCTGCCTCCTGCCGTCTCAACACATTACCACGCACACTCTCACACTCACACGTAAAATGTAAACATTTGACATAAACTTAAACTTGCATAATTTATTCAGGTGTTAAGCACAAACCCTCATACCTAGGATGCGGGCCTTATAAGTATGTGAAAACTTAGAGTGAATTAATCAGCAGTCAAGATTGAGTAAATGACAAGAACACGAATATATATATATATATATATATATATATATATATATATATATATAAATATAAAGAAAAAACATTCAAAGTGAAATAGATATACATATATATATTATATTTATTTATTTATTATTTATTTTGGGATGTGTTTTCTTTTTTAACTTGATCATGTGAATTTGAGATAGCCGTCTAGCCGGCAATATGGTAGTTTGTTTTGTTCTTAGTTATCAATCACTCATTTTAAACTGTTAACTTGAATATTTATTTCTGCATTTGTACCTATGTCTATACATTTTGTTTCACGAATATACTAATAAACAGACACGTACACGTAAGCTTTGATGGATAACATGTTTTCGTCTACTTTGCCGTATACACAATTGCACTTGTAAATATTTATACCTACAGTCAGCGTTTTCATCAGTGTTGTCTGCACGTTGAATATTTGCTCTTGGAATGCGACAGAGAAATTTTTAGAGTCGATGGATCCAAAAGAGAAAATCTTCGTGAGAAAACGCCATGGTGTGATTCAAGAGACGATAAATCTCTTCCATTGTAAGCACTTGATAATGATAGGTTGAGGAGAACACACACACACGCGCACACACACACACACACACACAGGGAGAAGACAATGCGTTAGCGATGGTTATTCATAAGAGAGAGAGAGAGAGAGATAATCTGAAGTTGGCACCTCACTCAAACATCGATCATGATGTAGTTGTTACATTCTGAAATTATAAAAGAGTACATAATTGAATCATGCGTTTTATTCTACATTGCGACCGTAATGTGTAATTATGTTATGGAAATCAAGGAGGTCGTGCCATTGTCTCAGGACTTCATTTTGGAGTGGTACACAAGAACCACAGGGCCTTGCATTATTATTGGTGCCTTGCTGCGAAACCCTGTAGCTATCTGGCTCAGGTTTAACCTCATTATTTTTTCTGTCTCATTGCTCCTCAACGTTGCTTTTAGCGAGTGACACCTCTTAAGAGTTCAAGACTCCTCAAGGACTTGAGCACTATGGTAAACGCCTGAACATTGTTCCTGAACAATGCACTTGTAGTATCATGGGGTTCAGTGTATTGTATGTCATCATCTTTAACCTTCGTCTTTTTCCTATCTCATAACTTTCTTCTTTTACCATCCTACCTCTTTTCATTTCCTGCTTTCTTTCGTCGCTGCTTTCACGTCCTCTTTCGACCATACACTTGATTCTCGTAGTCGTGGATAGGCCCCTCCCCCTTCTACTTTATGTAGGCTGAATAAATACTCCTCCTCACGCTCCTTGACCGTAAGATCGTAAACCGTCACTATATATCGCTTGTTTTTTTTTCCAGCCGCGATAACAGCTGGTGTCGTCCAAGTGTGGCGTATTTTTTGCCGGTTTACCTTTTTTTTCCAGCTTTGTTTTCCTCCGTGGCTCCATGTACGAGATTCTCTGTGGCGTCCTCCATTTCCCCATCAATATGGTTTTCTGATTGTTGTAGAAATGTAAGGTATTATAGAGTATTTAAAATCTTATTCGTTCAAGTTCTTGGTAAAATATTTATTGTTGTCCACAAATAGCAGATTGCGTACATTTTCCTATGAATCTGCCCTAATTACACTTTTAAGTAGTTTTTAAAGCAAGGGATATAAACCTTGTTTAATCTGTCTTCAGTGTTTCCCGAAGCTTCTTACCTAAAAATAAATAAATAAATGCATTCCATTTAAATGCAACTTATTTTATACACATCAGTGTCCTTCTTAACTAACAGTAACATATTGACATTAGCTAGAGCTGCATTATTACTAGGATGAGATCTCGAAGTATTGGGGCTGGGATGATAAAAAATAGAAAAACTATTATTTCGAGAAATGGATGAGTTATTCACTCTTTGGCATTGAAAATTATTATCTGGCGACCGAATGTCACCGCTGACGAAGCCTCTCGAGTAGGAGGCGTATTTAAATAAGGGAAGACAAGGTCGTCAGGGCTGCTTAGGCTTTGGGGAACTTGAGAGAGAGAGAGAGAGAGAGAGAGAGAGAGAGAGAGAGAGAGAGAGAGAGAGAGAGATTACTTTTGAAGGAGAGCCGTTTTAAAGTCAAGGTCAGAACAGAGGAAGTAATTGATTAATGGAAATTTCACTGATAGATAAAGAATGTCGAGCCATTTCAAGCAAACAAGAAGGAAATAGAAGGAAAATATAGACGTCGCTAAGTAATTTTGAATGCTCATGTGGATTTACAGTCTCTCTCTCTCTCTGCCCATGATTCAGAGATGTCATCATTTCAAAATAAGGTTAAACACTTTCCATTTGCGTGGTTGTACGAGCAATGTGAATCTTAAAAGCAGTGTTATTTTAAATTGTATTTCTTAATCTACAATTGATTTTCATGCAATATCTGTTCTGAAACAGGTACTGAATCTGATTTCTCATTTCTGCTCTTTGATATTCATCATTCTTCCCTTATTTTAGACACCATTTTCTTGTATTTTTCTTTTCCTGAACCTTTCTCTTCCCTACTTCGAGTATTTCTCCCGAATTAAAAGTCCGTCATGGTGCTCGGTTAAGGGCTGCGACCATCTCATGCCTCTGACATGGATACCTTCCCGGCTAATTCCCACAATGTTCCACTTTGGCGATCAACCTCTTACTGACGGCTACGTGACGTCACAAGACACAGTAAAGAAGCAGAAGAAATGATGATCATAAAACGTTTAATCAGTCGTGAAATACGACACCGGAAGTTTGGTTCGGTGGTGTTATTTTTTGCGTTTTTTTTTTTTTTTTTGTGCGCTTGCTTATTGATATGTCGATGATTTTGATAAGTTGGTCTTGCTTTGTCTTTTGGCAGTTTTTGGATTCAATTCAAACGTGAGCTATAATTTAGCAGAATTGGGTTTACCACTTGTGTGTGTGTGTGTATGTTTGTGCGCGCGCGCGTTCGATTTGATTCGCCCCTTCTTGCAAAACGTTGAGCGTTTGAGGCGAATTAGAAATCGATCATCTTGTGCAACAAAGCTTGGCAGTTCATCAACGAACGAAAATGGATCCCCAATTAAATCTCGTTTTTGAAGAGGCTGTTCTCATGATTTAGTTGGAGGAGTCACCTCTCGTGTTTACAGTTAGCTCCGATTACAAAACACATGACTTCAATGGATGGTTAACCAAGGTTTCATAATTGAGGAGAAAGAAAGACGCGCCTCGAATCTTCTAGGTTTAATGTTGGTATTTATTTAGTGATATGTTTTTATATTTATATTTTAATTTTAGGAACATTGATATACTGCAGGAGTGTTTTAGTAAGGAAATTTTGGCATGTGGAATTTGCAATTTGTAGGAGGTTAGTTTACTGTTCCCTCGTTTTGGACTTGGGTATTTACACTTAGTATGTAATGTGTGTAGTCACTTTCGCATAATTAGGATTTTACCTGCAAACAAGATTTCCGTGTATTGTGTTCGTTTGTCGTCATGAATGGAAGCTCTATATAATTATAGCTTTTCATTCTCAATTTGTACATTCTCCTAACCATGGATTGATCATCTAAACGTGTATACTTCCGTCGAACGTAGTCTAGGTGGCAAGATAAACATTTGTATTTATAAGTCATTGCAGTTTTGAACTTCTCTTCGTAAAATCTCCCAAGTATTGTCATCTTGAACTGAGCAATGCATTTTTAGATCTGAGAGACGAGAGAAAACCCTTTACAAACCTTGTGGCTGTGACGACCCCTTCTTCACGCCCGTCCCCAAATAGCACTGAGAAGCACCATTTGACCTTGTCTTCTGACCCCGAGTAAGAACTTCGACAGCTAACCTCTCTTCTTCCTGGAGAAAGTCTCGATCACTGTTGCGTAGCGTTGGGGGTTAGAAAAAAAAAATAGTTTCGTGTATTCCATTAATATTTGTTTCTCAGTTAAGTAATTCTTGGTTTGCTGTTGCTCGGTAGACGTAAATGCTCTTTATTTATTGGAGGTTCTTATAATAATAATAATAATAATAATAATAATAATAATAATAATAATAATAATAATAATAATAATACTAATAATAATAATAATATTGTTGTTGTTGTTCTTGTTGTTGTTGTTGTTGTTGTTGTTGTTGTTGTTGTTGTTGTTGTATTGACGGAGATTGCTGCTTCAGCTGCATTAATTTTATAGAAATTATCATTATCATTATCATTATCATTATCATTATCATTATCATTTATCATTATCATTATCTTATGATGATTATTATTATTATTATTATTATTATTATTATTATTATTATTATTGTTCATAAAAATCTCATAAAAGCACGAGTCACTAAAATGGCGAAGAATTCAGCAGTGGTGTAAATTTAAGTATATATCAGTATATATATTTCTAATTTTATTATTATTATTATTGTTATTATTATTATTATTATTATTATTATTATTATTATTATATTATTATTATTTGCTGTTGTAACGGAAAGTAGTAGCGGGCCTTTTGTGTGTTGTAATAAGCGGAGGAGGGAAATAACATAATGTAGCAATTATGTCACATTTATAAAATTACCTTTAAGTGTTTCCGTGTCTATCCGTGTCTAGATTACTGTCTGTAAATTACATAAGAAGAGAAATTCCTGGCACAGCCCGTTTATTTCAATGTTCCTGAATCGTTAAGTTATGAGCCTATTTTTCATCTGAATTATAATTCCGTTTTTTCTTATTTTTTTTTGTTTGCGTAAGTTTCCTTCAACACCATCCTGCTTCATATTTCTATATTGCAACTGTAATTCTATATATATTTTTTATTTCGATTAATTCATTGCTATTCGTGTTCTCCCCAATGCTTAATTATTTATTATAACATTTTTATTTTTCCTCTTATTCGCGGTTTTCCCTTTTCTTGTCATGTAGTTCATTTTCTTTGACCAGAATATTAGTGTTGATTATGTTCCTTGCACTGTCCGTGCAGTAGTTTATTTCTGAATTTTCTGGCTTATACGATTTCATAATGAAGTAAATCATGTAAATGTATTCTTCATTTCATAGGCTCACTCTGCCCCTTCAATTATTGTAATGCACAATTGCCACATCAAAATCCGTATATATTGTTCCTCGTATCTTCTGCCTGGATTGAAATGCTATTCATTCATTTTCTGCGTTCATGTACTCATTTTCATTGATCTCCACCAATTCACTTTTCTGCGTGATTCACATTCCTCCTCCTCCTCCTCCTCCTCTCTCTCTCTCTCTCTCTCTCTCTCTCTCTCTCTCTCGCAGAATATTGGAACAAGATAAGTTTCTCTTTCCATAATTACATCCGGCGCTCGGTTTTTTTTTTTTTTTTTTTTTTTTTTTTTTTTTTTTTTTTACATAATAGTAAGTGGCCTTTGACCTCGTTTCAAAAACAGTGAGCGAACGAACGAACGAACGAACTAACTGAATGAATGAAAGACGGATTACGAAAACGTCAATTCGTCTAGTTAGGCGGGGCCATCCATTGTTTGACTTTTCCATCTCTCTCTCGCGCGCGTGCTGTTATCGTGAGTAGGCTCGCACGTACTGGCGGCACGTAAATACATATTCGGAGTCTTAAAGTGTGCGTACAGTGATTACTGTAGTGGGTAGAGGACCCGCTCCAATAATAATGATGGTAATGAGGATAAACAATCTGCCGTTTTTTATGTCACTTGAAACTAAGGTGCCTTGAAATAATTCCATTTAATTGCGGTTGCCCTCAGGCTTATTATAGTTAATAAGTGTGGTTTTATTGCACTTAATTGATTTAATTCTCTATTGTTTGAAAATGATCTTCTTTGGGCCATTTTTACATTATTTGGGCCGTTATTTTCGGAGATCTCTTAACTTTTTATCATCACGTTTGATTGTACGTGGAGTATATTACTGCTCTTAAAGTTTTTTAAACATCAATTCACTTAATGCCACTCTTGAAATTAATCTCACATTGATTGTTTCAGAATCTTTTTACTTGAAGATGCACATACACGGGTCTTCTTTTCGTACTTTTCCCATCACATGTAACAGGGTTGTTTCATATCATGAATATTCGCAATGCAGCAGTCTAATAATTCATTTATTCCATTGTTGGCAAATAAAGTTTTTGAAAGGTTGAGAAATTTTTGGGTGCTTAACAAATGGGCATTTTTAACGAGTTTCCTCTACAATGTCAATTGTAATTTTGTATTTGAAAATGTTTTCGTAACAGAATTACCGGGAAACGGCTAACCTGAAAGGCACTATTATTATTATTATTATTATTATTATTATTATTATTATTATTATTATTATTATTATTATTATTATTATTATTATTATTATTATTATTATTATTATTATTATTATATTGAAAGGTCATTTACCAAAAGGACCATCTGGGGAGAACGAGAGAAGCATGGATTCTATTTTTGCTTGATACTTTGTATGTCTAGGTTGTGTTGCCTCCATGTATATAGAGAAATAAACACGCATTGTCCCTTCCAAGGTCATCCAAATGATGATAATCAACTGCTACTTGAAATGGCATAAAGGGAAATTAATAATGCTTTGGGTTTATGCTTGTAGACTTTATTCGTAAAAATAAATGGTTTAGTAAGTAACCACAAGCACATTGAGCTTTAAAGTATACTCTCTCTCTCTCTCTCTCTCTCTCTCTCTCTCTCTCTCTCTCTCTCTCTCTGTATATATATATATATATATATATATATGTATGTGTATATATGTATGTATGTATGTATGTATGTATGTATGTATGTATGTATGTATGTATGTATGTATGTATGTATGTATGTATGTAGTTTTCATCACTTCTCAGTTTTTCACTTCAACTTATTGTTTGACTTGGACTCTACGACTACTAGTACTAGACGTAGTACTGATACGGCTGCTGCTCCTAAGGCCATGCAGGTGTACCGTTACGTCTTTCATAATGGTAAGACACAAAAAGAAAACAAACTTCGACTGACATCTCCAGCCTAGAAAATATTACCGCTGGGTATGTGCAAAGAAACCCAGTATGAAGTAAGTTTTAAATGTATCTTTAAATTCATTGTTAATTGAAAACTGTCACAATATGCATGTATTAAGATAACGCCAAATCTACAATAACTGCATTTCGAATTTAGGCCATTTATGAACGGCGAGAAAGCTGTGAAAACAGCCTGTCTCCAAATATTGTTGGTTCATTTGGAGTCGACCCAGATCAAGACGAAGTAAATCTGGCTCGTTTTTTTTTTTCTTTAATGAGAAATATTGCTTCCTTTTTCATGACATTGTCTTTAGTAACTGCTTGCCGAATTATTCGAGTAAACTGAGTAAAACAATGGAAAGAAAACAATCAAGGTTAGTACGAAACGGCATAACCTTATGCTAGTAGAGCAAGAGCGCGCGTTGTAAAGGGAAGTGGTGTTGGCTAGGCACCAACACAAGAAGACGGAGAAGAAGAAGAAGTAGTCGTGTACACATAAGTAACACAGTGTCTTGTAAACCCCCCTAGGATGAGGTCAGTGGCCGCCATGCTGCTCCTCCATCTCTCCCCCTCCCTCCCCCATTTCTCACACTTGCGCCGTTCGCGCGCTCTCTCTCTCTCTTCTCCTTCTCTCTCTCAGACTATTTTTCTTGAGCACTTGCTCACCATGTCTTTTTTTTTTCTTCTTCTTATTTTGTATTTATTTGTCTATTTATTCCTTGCTTTCATCATCGGCTTACTTTACACGAAGCGTTGAACTCACAGCAATGAAAAACAAGTTTCCTGCGTTTTGGTTGCACTTTGTTGTACATCGCAAATGTCGGGATGTGCGATAGTTGTGAATGACGTTTTGTAATAAATGGATGTCAGCATTTAACGCGGAGATAACTGTAATGAAATGGTAACTGTGTGGTCTTTGTGGGTTATGTTTCATGGTTGTTGCATGTATTGACAATTCATTCTTATTGTTTTTCAAGTTTATTGTATGGGGGACGTTGAAGTTTTATATTTCCTTTGTTATGATTTCCAGACTCGAGGGAAACTACGTAGTCTTTATACTGAAGGAAAAACAGTGTTGCACGTTGCTAAGTTACATATATTAAAATTGTGTACGCAGACACACGCACACACACTCATGCACTCACAACTGTAGACGGAGTTTGTTGTGATCATTACCTGACGTGCATTTAAATCACCACAAGGGAACTCTATAATATAATGCAGTCCTCAAACTCTTAAGTTGTTTTCAGAGTGGTCTTTCGTTATCTTCAGGGTTTATGCTCCGTAGGGGGTTAGTGCTGTCAGTGTACCTCACGTGGTGCACTGTAGGCATTACTAAATGGTGTTTGCAACGTTCCCTCGGCACCTAGTTGCACTGACTTTATAACCTTTCAGTGTACCTTCATTCCCTCTTCCTTTCTTCCACCTTCCACCTTGCTATCCAGCCTCTTTAACTACTACTCTGGATCACTTTGACTTTTATCATATGAGGTTTTGATTCTTGTTGCATGACTCCTTTGTTATTCCAGTTTTTGGGTAATTGCTCTTACGTAGATGCATAGTACCCTCGGGAATGTATGTTTTTCGTTTATAAATTTATGTAGTTGGTAACTATGATCATTATTATATTTTTATTATTAATTGTATTTTGTCTTAAAACTCGGTAAAATTTAATATTCATTTTCTACTTTCCTTCTTTTCAGCAACTGAGATGACATCCCAGCCAGAGTTCTTAGCTCAGATAACGGAGGTAAGTTGGAGGAATTTTTTTTTTTATCTTTTTTTTTTATTACTTCTACAACATATCTCAAAACGCGTGTATACAAAAGATAAAAGCACTTAACATCGACTCTCTTGTACGCCTTTGAGTATGATATATTTTCTCGAGTTATGTATACGATCTTACTGTGCATTTATACACATAGTTATGGGAATTTTCATAGGAACATTTACTAGATCTAGCAAAATACAAAATCACACAGTTTACAATTAATTTCTGGATTTATTAAATACATAGGCTCTGTACGTTATCTTCGATTGCACTCGAATATAAATGATGTAAAAATTAAACAATAGAGGAACAGTCGGGTAACGGAGAAGAGTGACCTACCAGTCCAGTCAAGTCAATTACAACGGAGTACAAATGACTGAAAACAAGATCTCTCTTTCTTTTCTGGTCACTGTTGACATACCTGGACACAAGTCAGCACGAATAAAACCGTATGTCGAAGACCCCATTGAAATTACATGCAAATGAACTGCAGAAGACAAGCTGACGTCACTCAAGAGATTTGTGAAGCCAAACAACAGTTAGATTACCTTCTTTGCTTAGCAGTCTTGTAATGCAAGCAATTCGTGACATTCAGGCATGAGCAAACGCTTCCTTATCTCAATTACTGTTTATTTCATCACCACATTCACAAATATGTCGGTACATTATATGTATGTATATGTTATATATATATATATATATATATATATATATATATATATATATATAATATGTATGTTCAGATATAATGCCTTATATATACGTTTTATCAGTAGCCTTACCAAATGTAGTTATATAATATATTATATATATCTATATATATTATAAAGTGTGTTCAGATTATAAATGCCCCACCCTTTTTTTATAACGTTTTTTTATCCAGTAGCCTTACCAAATGTAGTTATATTATTATATATATTATATATTATATTATTATATATATATATATATATATATATATATAACCTAATGTATGTCGAAGATATAATGCCTTACCCCCTACCGTTTTTTTTTCCGTAGCTTTATATCTTACATGTAGTTATATTATGTGTATATATATATATATATATATATATATATATATATATAATTATATATATGTTTTTTGGTGTGTGTGTATATGTATATATATAATATATATATATATATATATATATATAGATATAATAATTTATTATATGATTTATATATATATATATATATATAATATATATATTTGGGTTTTAGCTACTGATAAAACGTACAAGGCACTGTATCTGAACACACACACGCATATATATATATATAATATATATTATATATATATATATATATATATATATATATATATATATTTATATATATATTATATATATATGGTAGGTAAGCTACTGATAAAAACGTACAAGGCAATATATCTGAACATTTTGTATATTACATAATTGTCAGTAATGATGTAGAAAAATGAAAGCAAGGATATGAAGGCATATCTTAAATATGCAAACGGGTTTTTGTGGGCCCCGAAAAATTTGTATTCATGGATGGTTAAATTGTTACTGCTGATATGATAAGAGAAATCAGAGAAAGGTCGGGAGATGTGAGTATAATTATTGTGGGGATATGAAATGAGGTTACGTGGGATGTGGAGTGGTTGGTGTTTGGAGTCAATACACATCCTTTTGATCAGTGTTTTTATGGATTTATATATTCAGATGACTTACTGTCGTCTCGTTGAGCAGTTCTCTCGAGGTGGTTTAGTTATTGGGGGAGAATGAAGCTATATAATGCAAAAAATTGCGATCGAGGGAGGTCGAATTTTGATATCCAGAAGTGCATGTGTGGGGATGTAAAGTGATTGGCAAATTGCGAAGGGGATCGATGTGATACTAGGGAGACTTCTTCGCACGTTTGATTCGAGTATTAAGGGATGGACGCGACAGTAACTGCTGCCTTGCTTGCCTCTAAAGACACTCCTGCTCGTGTTAACGACTCATTGGTACAATGAAGTATTACTGAAATATTGACATTTTTACATTCCCCGTTTTGTGCGTTTCGTGATCGATGGTCTGAATTCTTAAAAGATAAATATAAAAAATAAATATAAAAAATATATATGACAGAAAACTGAATGAAGGATTGTACTATTGTCGTGGCCTCATTGCCCTGAACACGCTTACGAAAACAATATAAATGTGGTGCGTTTTTCCTCACTTTCGAATTTAGTGAGAACCGATAGACATTTGCTGTGCGAGTGAGAGGGGAGTGGTAGGATTGAGGAATGAAAAGAGAGAAAACGAAGTCAAGTAGATGGTGATACGGAGACGCTGGCTTTTAACAGGGTCATAATAATGTTTAGAGTTTTTAACCTTTTAGGCAAATTTTGTTTTCATGACCACTGAAAGGTTTTGATTTTATTTGACCATTAAAGGCCTTTCTTTCTGATCACTAAAGGCTTTTGTTTTATAGCCACTAAATGCCTTTGTTTTTTTTGTCGGTTAAATGCCTTTTTCTTTATTGCGACCATATGTGACCAAAGGCCATTTTATTACTTTGACTAAAGGTCTCTCTTCTACTGTGGCTAAAGGTCTGCTTTTGATCGTGGCTAAAGTCCTTTAATTTTTTACCACTTAAGGCTTGTGGAAGTGTGGCCACTGAAGGCTCATTTTTAAGGCAATCTAAAACTTTTGTTTATATAACCACCTAGAGCCTTATTGTAGCACCATTTAAGGTCTCCGCCATTATGGCCACTTTAGTCCTTTATCTTCTATGGCATTCTCATGCCACTTAAGATCCTTCCTTTAATGATCACTTAAATTCATTGTTGTTATGGCCTCGTAAAGTATTTGTTATATGGATCTTACGCCGTTGTTTTAATGACCACTTAAGGTCTTTATTTTATCCACTTGAAGAATTTGTGTATATGGCCCACTATGGCCCTCTGGTTTATAATAATTGAAGGCCACTCAATTCCTACGTTTTTATGACAGCATAAGTCCTTCCGCAAATACATAGTCTTGTATGCATCTGCAAGAGTATCACATTTGGGTTCTTCGTATATCAGCAAAATCAGAGTTGCACTGTATCTTTAAATGTCTGGGCTGAATTATGCACCGAACCGAAAATTATTGTCTCGTTAAACCTTGCATTTTCTGTCTGCGTGTCTGTCTGAAGAAGCTGTTATTCCGAAAACGATGTACATCATTGTGGCTTTGCAAATCATCACCATTATGCTCGGACGTGCATGTAGCATCGTGGCTGGTATTTTATTTTCAGAATTATCGTCTTGTATCAGAGAGAGAGAGAGAGAGAGAGAGAGAGAGAGAGAGAGAGAGAGAGAGAGAGAGAGAGAGAGAGAAAATCTAGCAGTTCTGCGGATAGTCAGATAAAAGATGCTTCATTGTCATCATGTTACTTGACTGTTATCTTCGTGTTCGTAAATCCTTATATTACTTTTCTTTTTATTAGAGTTTAATGATAACTACAGATGAATTAGATTTTGAAATCATTATTATTCATTCAATAGCCAGTGGCTTTAGCTATTCTCTTCCTTCATGAAAAAAAAAAAATACGCAGTCTGTTTTGTCATAGTTTTTAGCACTTTCTCCCATGAGACAATGAGGTCTCAATCACGTGGTTGCGATATGTTTTCTCTCACGTGGCGACAAGCCTGACTGAGAACGTTTTATGCCAAATTATGACTCGCGTAATGAAAGGGAGAAAAAAATATTTGCAAGCAAATCACAGATGACTACACTTTTGTGCCTTCCTCATCATATCTTTATATATTTTATCTTTGGTGTATATTTTCGAGGCCATTAATTTTACTTTCCTGTAAGGTCTTCTGCAGTTGCCCGAGTACCTTACAGAGGGATAATATATATATATATATATATATATATATATATATATATATATATATATATATATATATATACTATATATATATATATATATATACAACGATGAAGTGGGCTGTCGGCTAAGAAATCTTGGGAACTTTGTTCACGAGAAGAGAAAATTTTATTTATATAGTATAATTTCCTGTTGTCAATAAAACTGAACCATTTGCGCATTAATCAAGTTTATACAAAGTCATTTATATATGTAATTTTAAAAATATACCGACTGAACTAACTGTGCCGTAAAGTGCATTTTTTTTTTCTAATCGGTGGATTTTGAAGGGTTGGTTCGGGCCACACACCAACTGGATTGACTATGGGGTAGGTAACGTTATTTCAAACATAACTTGAGACTTATGAGCGAGTAGTCATTAAACAAATATCCTACTCTGGTAGAGGTTCTTGCGGAGTTGTGGTTGTTATTTGTAGGCATGCAACACCAAATTTATGGGTTGACAAGTGAAAAAGGTGTCTTAAGAAACCATTGGAAAAAGCAGAGCATTCACTTGTCACTTGAGCGAGGGGTTGTATTATTCAGTTTAAAGTAATTCATGAGTGAAATTTTTAAAAAAATTTTCCTAATTCCTATTTATTTTCATTTCCTACTTTAAAAGTGGAATGGAGCACTGAATATGAACACTACTTGATAAGATTTTAATTTGATCCATGACAGTAGCATTTTCATCGTTTATTTTCTTTACAAGTAGTTTTGATTATTAGATATTTTTATATTCAGTCTTCCCTAACTGTTTTTTTTACCTTATGTAATTTCCATCAGTGTTTATTAATTCAGCTAAAGTACTATATTTATTGTATTTTCTATCGTAGTGAGTTTGTAATTAATGTAATTTTCTGTATCATTTTCATCTGAAATACTTTACAGTCATATGTATCATCAGTTATTATTTCCTTCTTGGGTGACATTCATTATTTTTCCCGTTTAAACGTTCAGCTTCAAGAGGCTGTGGTGGCCATGAAAGGGACCCTGACGGAGGCGGTGACGCGACTGAGTTCGGTCGTGGAGGACCCATCCCTGACTAAGGAAATTCAGGAGTCCCGCCAGAGATGCCAGGACAACACAGCGGAAGTCCTGAAGCTGGTTCTCTCTCTGAAGACTGACATTACGTCTTTGCAGTAAGTACTAGGAGTAGTTCTCTATCTGGTTCCACAACCGTTGTGATATTGTGTCTACCAGTCGCAGTCACATCGTACATGTATTGCAACAGCCATAGGGACCCTCATCTTCTCTTATTTTTTTTATATTTTCGTAAGCGATATTTCGACTGGAAGCTTCAAAATCCAAAACGAAATATGAAGAAATTCTCATTACCAAGAGGGATTCGAACCCATTAGGGTTTATTGAAACTACGAATCACTGAGAACCGCTAATTCCAAGAGAAACAGCGTAGCTTTATTTCAAGACAATTCATAATTCTTTTCGCTTTCAGGAAAAAACCTATCATTACAGGCTGATATATATAAAAAAAACATTTTTTCAGTATAATGGGTAAAGCACGGACCTCAACCTTTTTAATAAATTGAATGTTACAACTGAATTCATCACGATAAATCTTTTTCGCTTTGAATTGTTGCACAGTATTTCATCAATGTATTTTTTCAGTTAGAATTTCAGGGATTATGTCGGAGGAATATTGTTCATTTTGCCTCAAACGGTGATAACCGTTTGCAATTTTCACCCAAATTATTTTAGTATTTGTTGTTCCACTGGATATTTATGAATTTGTCGTTTCATGTATTCTGAATTCAGTTATGTATGAGCATTTTATAAATTTCTGAGGTCTTTTTGTCACTTCCATTGGCAGCTGTTATAGACAGTAACTCTTAAAAATCTGCACTTTGCGTTAGCTGGTAAAACGGAAACCCAAGTAGAAAATACTCCAATATTCTTCAAGTGGAGAACCAATATGGAACAAACTAAATATTTTTTAGATTTGATTTACCAATAGCTTTTATGGAAATTTGTCTTATATGATTAATAACCTTTCTGCTTTGACTGCGATCACGAAAGATAAGGATTTGTTTGCTCCCAATATTTTGAATAGGTCGCATTTTCAAAGTATTTCATGATCGATGATTGAGTAGCCACACACAAGTAAACTACCAATTTTTACTTCATAGTTTTTAGGGATCCAGATATCTTAGGATTTTTGCACATATGTGCTATGCCTTATGTTTTAAACAGCGATCACGTTATAACTCAAAAATAAGGAAGCATGTTCTGCATACCCCAAATGTTGGTTCAATTCAATGAGGGGTATTAATGAACTCGTCTTCAACTTAACAATTAAGATATTTGCCAACTCCTCTTTCTTTCCTCAGGAAAGAGATGATTTCCGTAAGTGAGAGACAAGAGTCCCTACAGAGTTCTGTTTCACAGCTTCTCGATGAGAGAAAACTCTTGATCTCTGACTTGTCACAAGCTGGGGTTATCTCTCTGCATACTAGGTAAGGAGTTTTGTAAGCAGTTCTGTTTTCTTGATTTTTGTGGGTATTTTTTCTTGGATAATATGTCCTTAAGTAGATATTTTTTCTGCTGTTCTTGAAGTGACCACTACTAAAACTACTGCAGATCTAGATTGGATGGGCGTGCAGGTGGGCCCGTGGAGGTCGCAGTGCCAGATCCTCCAGGGAGGTCAGGCTCCGGCACCCACAGCAATGACTCGGGCGTGGCACTTTTATTAGAGCGCGCCCACCAGGCATTTGCGACAGACCATACCCCCTCTCCCACACCTACTAACCAGAGAGCCTCTGATCAGGTAAGTCGTTGTTTGGTCTGGTTGCATATGTTAATGTTCTCTTCTTTATTGTCCATGATAGCAAGAATATTAATTAAATTTAAAGTATGTAGAAACACACAATATACGTAACTATTACACGGTGTCATAACTGCGAGTGGTCCAGTTATAATGAATTTTATTATACAAATATATCTTAGTCGTAAAACTCGTTTTAACAACTTGGCGCCCTTAAACTAGTGGTTTGATATGAGTCAACCTCAATTTTGCCGAATTTTCTTGCTTGTTATATAAAACTCGTGTCTACCTCGTTATTACCTGTTTTCGTATTAATGCCACAAATAGATTTAAAAAAATTATCTCTTAGGCATATATTGCACTTTTCTCCAAGTGCCATGACATTGTGTGTGTACATATGCTTGTGTCAGTTTTTTATTTTATAAAGGCCTCATGCAAAGATGGGTGACTTTCTCCTTACCAAGATGGTCAAGGGGCCAGCACCCACATCCCACAATGCTTGATCCAGAAGGCTAAATTCCTTTGTGTTGGCTCTTCTTTAGAGCCACCCCCTCTCTTTGGGGAAAATGGCAGTATTGTATGTATTTATGTACAGTATAATGTGTAGAAGGACAAAATGAATGCCGAGAGCATCTTTAATAAATTATTTATAAGACGATCACATCATTTAGTACTTTTTCTTCCCCCAAGAATTAAAGTGTCCTTTCTTTTCAGGATTCCTTGCCAGAGCAGCCTTCCCTCCTCGTTCCTCCATCTGTCTATGACTATGTAGCTGGTCTCAGATCACATGTTCATCCCTCATCATCTTCAGCTCTCTCGGCGCAGCACCATTCAGATTCTACACATAACAGACAAAGTAAGTTTGATATTAATTTACCTTTGAAAAGGATAGCAAAAGAATTTCTGCTCCTGAAAGACTGAATTTTGGGCATTACAAAGCTCATGTATTTACATAGTAGCAGTGGGTATAGAGGATGCAATATAGATTAAAAATAACTCATCTTAAAATTAATATAAATTTAATTAACGGAAAGCAACAAATACTTCTCAGTGAGCAGTTGGTAATTGCCTAATAGTTTAATAAGGCCATCAAGGAATCATGTACATTAACTAGTTCTCAGAGGTCAAATGTAGAATAGAAATTTAATCGAGAGCATAACTTTTGAAGTATTATGTACAATAGACATTGTATTTAGAAGGCATCTGCACTAATTCAGCTAATGTGCAAAGTGAGATCTGTGTCATGCTTAAGAGGTGAAAAATTAAATAGAAATTTGTCATTGTCAGGGGGCACTTATTTGGGCATATTAAAGCAAGGAACTATTCAAGATAAATTTATAAAGATGTGGACTATTAAATTTCATATACAGCCAGATTTTTTATTTTTATTTTTTATGTCTTGACAGGTGTGAGTGCCACTGTTGGAGGTGACAGTGAAGACTTAGGCTTGGTGTATGATTCAGATTCGTCTCTTACGATTGCTGCCAACAAGACTATCAGCCTTAGTGCTTCCTTAAGTCAACAGTGTGGTATCGAGCTCCACTCAGCCCACACTCAGCCGCCTTCTCACAGTCACCACCACAGCCACTCCCACCATCACAGTCACTCTGGGCACAATCGCAGTCATGCTCGGTCAGATTCAGATGGGTCCGATCAGTCAAGAGATGCAAAGCATCGGTCACATCACTACTCTCTCGAACATGGTAATGACTTCATATTTGTACCTTTTGACATTACAAAACTTCTGTGGTTGTTCACTAATTAGTCATTGACTCTAAAAGTATTTACTGTTCCACTGAAAGAAATTGTTGAAGCACAACATGTAAATATAATTTCCTATGATATTACAATTTTACCTTATTGTGACAATGTAACTTTTATGGTATAGTATAGCGCATAGCCTCCATTTCTTTTTAATTCATTTTCTAATTTAGAAATTTTAGGGTTTTTGTGGTCTACTTTTATCATTTTTTTTTTTATGATATGCATTCTTAGGTCATGAGAACAGTGATCCGTATGCAGTTATTGTAACTCGAAGTAGGAATTCCTTGAATGACCCACGTGACCCCAGGGAGACCCAGAGATACAGAATTGCTCGAGAACTCCTCGACACAGAGAAAAAATATTGCAAGACTTTGTGGACTATTCAGGATACATTTGCTGAACCCCTGAAAAAAGCTGGGATTCTCACACACAAAGATATAACGTAAGTACTACATAAAGAGTCAGTGTCTATGATGCATTTTGTTATCTCCGTTTGGGAACACTGTTGATAATCATGTTTTTCCTCTTGTTCCGTAAATTGGATTGAGTTAAAAACATTTAAAATTATCTTCGATGCATTGTTATATTTTGGTAGTACAAAGTTATTTCGCTGAATGTGAGAAATTATGAATTAATGGTTTGTTATGTTTTCGAGCCATTTTATGATGAAAGGATTCGTATTATTATACAACAATGATGACTGCATTGTTTCTGGCATACTGTAAAAATGTAGTATTTTTATAGATGCAGTTTTAAAGTATTAATGACATGGTGGTAAGTTACCATTCTTAGAAATTGTGCTCTGTATCTGTAACATATGCGTGATTTTTAATCAAGTCGTGATATGCCTTATTAATTTTCTTGAAAAATTTTTTCAGAACTTTATTCCCTGAGGAAGTTTATCAGCTGTATGACAAACACTGCTTATTACAACACCAGTTGAGGGAAAGACTAGCTTCATGGAAATGGCAACCTTTAGTAGGAGATGTTGTATCTCGGTTCACAGATCCTCGTCACACAGATGTATTGCGGCTGTATACTGCATATGTCAATGACTTCCCTGAAGTTCTCAAGACATTTCACAAACTCTGTCGAACTTCTCAACCCTTCACCAAGTTCATTAAGGTTAAGAGCTTAGTTTGAAACATTTTTCATATTAAAAAGAATACTATATAAATATAATGAATAGAAAGTGATAAACACTTCATAGTAAGCAATAGAAATAGCAAAAAAAAGCTTAGTGAATTTAGTGTTGCGATCATATTTTATAATGTAGATTAACTTTGGTATTTTGTTTCTAAGAACTTCCAAGCAGTACTTTAAATTACTTGCTCAATTCAACTGTATTTTTTGCATAATATGCAAATATTAAGAACAATTCTGTTTATAATTGTCATATTGCATGAAAAATAATAGCAGTTATACTTCCCAGGTATGTCTAGAGCAGCCAGCATGTGGTGGACTTGATTTAGGTGCATTCCTTCTGACACCTGTTCAGAGAGTACCAAGATACATCCTTCTTCTAAAGCAACTCCTGAAATACACAGAACCTCAGCATCCAGATTATCAACACATTCATGCCTGCTTGGAACGTCTCCGTGATTTTCTGGCACGCCTTAATGATTCCATGGAACATTCTTTCCAGCTGGTTCATGCCCAGCTCTCTCCTCATGTCCCATTGCCTGGTTCTGCTCATCATCATCCACCACCCCCTCCACCCCCATCATCAAGGCATAGGTAAGACTTGATACTGTGTGAGATTACTGAAATTCAGAATACAGTATTCCTTTAACTGAAAATTTTTCATGGGGGCATATTGTCATTTTTACTGCGTACTTGAAGTTACAGTAGTTGGAATGTGGTGGTCAGTATTTTTGTTATGCACCTGTTGCACGATTAGAGAATGGGGTTTGTGTCATGAAGATTCAACTAATCTTGGGAAAACATTTAGTGTAGTGGTAGATTTGGAAATGATGGAATATCTTTTATTGTAGTTAAAAAAACTACTAAGGAATTGGTAGCATTTCTGTAAACTTTTGTTAGAGGGTTCTTAATTGAGCTTCGAATTAATAGCATTTTTAATGCTTATTTATGAAATTGCTCTTTTTAGAACCAGCCGATCTCCAAGAAGATCAAGTTCATCAATAGGAAGTCCACCTTTTAGTCCCAGTAGCCCTACTTACAGCCCTGATCGGACTAGCATTAGCTGCAGTCCCAACCAATCTCCAGATGGTAGACATCGTACTCAGTCAGTGACAAGTCCACAAAGATCCCACAGTAGTGCTACTCAACCATCTTGCCGACCACGGTCTGTATTCCTAGATACTCGATCATCCTCTTTGCCCAGAGGCTCAGGTAGTTCAAGCAGTGGGTCACGAGGCAGTGCCAATTCGCCCAATTCTGATGTACCACGCATCAGATCGCGGAGTGAGAGTGTGGCTTCTCGCCGCCCTTTACCACCCCATAGTCATCATCCAGCACAATCACTAGTCGTTCAAGATGCACCTCGTGGCCTTGCCCCTTCACAGTCAGTGGTGGATATGACAGCCCATAGCAGTCCTTCACACGATTCTGGACGTTGGGAGGACATGGCTGCTAGTGAGCCCTCTTTAAGTGATCCTCGTCCTGTACACAAAAGTTCAGATGATACCGCAACATCACTTAACCCCCACACACTCACTTCAGCTCATAGCATCCACAATGTTGATGGACAACAAAAAATCTCCTCTCCTGCTTGGACCGAGTCTTCACACTCCGATGATCCCCGGGGAAAGAAAAAGTCTTCTCTCCGCAATTCTCTCAAGAATATGTTTACCTTCAAGAAGAGGTATGTACATGCTCAATCCATTGGCAAAACACCTCTTATCATTATAACACCGCACTTCCAAAACCACACTCACACTTCTTCCTACCTTGAGCATAAGCTCAAATCCCACTCCACTCTGGATTTTGTTAAATGTGAAAGTTCCCCTGGGATTTTGGAACAGGCCCCTAGCCATTCCTCTGAAGATACAAGTTTCAGATCATCTGAGTTTATGACCAGAGGATCACTTTGTGTCTTGCATGAAAGTTCAGTTTAAGTACTTTTTAGCCAAAGGTTTTTAAGCACAGTTGCACACCTAGACAGCTACATTGGTTTAGAAATGCAAAAGCACAGTACTATTGCAATTAAGTCATCTGTCTTTATAGAAGAGTATATGTTGTTAGATTATTAATCCTATTTGAAGAATGTTTAATTAATGTTGTGTGTAATACAGTCATTGTATGTTGCATAAGATTTGAGCCTCTTTATTCACTATATTACTAATAATATAGATTAATGATTGTAGTCTTTATAGACTTAGCTTTTTGAGTTTTCATAACTGATATAATGCCATACTATTTTGTAATTTTGTTTTGGTACCTAGCAGCAAGCCAACTTCATGGGATGCTATAATACAGGTAATTTTTACGCAATTTATAATATAAAACAATTTAATGCAATCAACTGATATAATCTTATTGTAGAAGCCTTACTATTTGATGATGCAGGAATAGATGCTATTGAATTTTGCTTAATAAAAACAATTGGCTACTTAGATGGTAGTTTGTGTGTTCATCATAGTAAGTGATAGTTGTTTTGTGTGTTTTAAGTATTTTTATGCTAATTTTAATGTTACCAAATATAATACTCATGTTTGGCAGTGATAGTTCCATGCAACTTGCATAACAACTATTTCTAGGAAGCTTCCATGGTACAATATGCTGCGTCTGTCTTTTGAATTTAAGGTTTGTTTATTTGCAACACTACAGCAATCTACAGCAGAAGTCTTAGAACTTATTTTGGTTCAAATTATGATTCCTCACTCACTTCCATGTGTGCAAAATTAAAAGTACTGTACCTGATCTTACAAATTAAATTTGGTTGAAAATTGGTGCTTTGAATTATTTTAAATTGTGTTTCACATTTGCTAAACAAAAACTTTGCATATTTCTTACTTGTTGAACAGATGAAAATGTCTTGTATTTTTGTTTCATGGCAGACAAGTATGTCATTGTGTATTGTGGATTTCATTGAATTGTCCATTTTTAGTCATGGAAAGTTACTTATTATCTAGGTATTTATAAACTATATTACAGTATCTTTGACATTTAATCATGATCTTGTTGGGTATTGAAGATAAAAGGACTGTGTTGTATTGCACGTGAAAATAATTTATGCATTTATATACCTAGGTGACATTGTACTAATTAAAGAAAAACTAGTATAAGTAAAAGGAATTCCATGTAAGTCAAGAGCCAGCTATATTTTAACATTGTAAATGAATTTCACAGGAGAATATTTCTGTGGGCAATATGTCTGAATATACTGATGATCTGATTGGGTGATGTTGATAAATTCATGAGAACATGAATTGACAAATTTATTCATGCTAAATTTATTATCTGACCTCTGTAAATATATTCACTGATAAAGTAAAGATGCTTCAGTCCTAAGAAAGGACAGTGCCAAAACAAAGTAAAAACAGCAGGAGGTCTGGCACCCCTTTCTGCGAATGCCTTTTAAACGCAGGGTAGTGAATAATTTCAATAACTGCTCTTACAACGTAACACAAACATAAATCCCAATACTACTACAAATAAAAATATATATAGCAAAAGAACCAAAGGTGTCTGTGTCTACAGTTGACTCCTGTATTTAGTATTTCATATATACGTATAGAAAAAATGTCTGTAGGTAGTACTTTGGTAAATATCACTGAATACTTGAAATAAATGTATGAGGTAGATGGGGCTAAAATGACAAATGTTAAATCAATTTGTGCTTTTCATAACTAACAAACCTGCGGTTTTAACAAAAGGGAAAAATTCTCTGGCGCCCGCTGGAGTCCTGCTAAAAAAAAGGTTACAAGGAATTGGTGGCATCGGAAGTAGCCAAGATGGCAGTAAGGAGGAGGAGTAGCCAATCTACCTTAACACATCTTGGGGTCTATCATGTCAGTTTCCTCTAGCCCAGGTAAACTTTGATGTCAGCTCCGCTTAGTAAAAATACCTTCGACTTTATCCAAAGTTGTCTGGATGAGAGAGTCAGAAGCAACAGACATGGAAGTTGGTTGTACATAAAGACACAGTTGACAGCATGGCAAGATGAGATAACATCACAGGGACAGAAGTTGGAAACTGCTGTCATGGTGGTCAAAACTGGAGTGCAGGACGACAAACAGTGAGATAATATGCTGGAAAGGGTTGGTACTCCTGGTAGACTTAAAAAGTCCTAACACCAAGTCATCTTCTGCACATCTCCACCTGAAAAAATGGTATACAAGGGGGAGCAGCTCCTCCTTCAAAAAGAACAGAACAGGGGCAGTCACATCAATTATAAGATCTCCTGAACCATCAATCAAATCTCCTGAAGCTGAACCAATAGAAGATTGCAAGGGAGTAAAATCTTCATGAGAAGGAGAAACATCGAGAGAAGATTTTGGTAAAGAGCCAGAATGATAAGGAATAGAAGCAAACACCACTACTGAGGAAAGTAATCCTTTCCAAGACGGCAGAGCCAACTTCCCTCTGTATTTCCTCCTCCTCATCAAAATTCTTCCATTGCTCAGGAGGCCAATCAACACACACTGGACATGGGTTACTTATTTGCTACAAGTAGGATAAGGGTATTTCACAAAGGAAGGCAGAAAACAGGGTACTTTCTTTGAGGTTTGGAAGGTTTAGTTGGGTCGTGAGTTGCCTACTCAAGCAGGAAAAAAAAAAACACACACACACACACACACACTCTCTCTGGAGGTAAGGTAAACTTAATCCTCCTCCTTGCCGCCATCTTGGTTATTCCCGACCGTGCCATCAGTTCCTTGTATCTTTTTATTAAACAGACTCCAGCAGGCACTAGGAAATTTTCCCTTATGTTAAGACCAAAGGTTTGTTCTGTATATGAATAAAAGTATTACTGCAATGCATTGGTAGAGTAAATGCTTTTTGTAAGCATCTGTAGATACGTACTAAGTAAAAGCTAACCAAACATTTTTACATGGGATATGGATGAATTTGAAGTGAAGTTATTTTGAATGTCGGTATTCTTATAATAATTCATATAATAATTAACCATAACATACTGTACGTACATGTATATTGAGATGCCTTGTGAGGACTAACATAATTAGGACTATCATTTAATTAATCACTAAAGCAGTGTTGGTAAAGGCCATATGTATTAATAATTGTGGGTTTGCTAAGTATTATTTTGCTAGTGTCTTGTTTCACAACTCATTTTGGTAGAAAAATGATAAAGCTTTTGCTAGGGTTGTTAGACTCCTCCATTTTACTGAATGACCACTCATGTTACATTGGAAGTGTTTTGTATGACCATCAAACAAATAATATGGTTTGGTTATCTTTCTGTAATTACAAAACAGATTTGATAATCAAGTAACTTCTCTTTTTTAAGATTTCATTAGGTGTCCATAAATAAGCAAAGTAGCCTTGTACCTATACATAGTTTAGATGGAAATGCCTGGTTCATACCTAAGACAGGTTCTCTAACTTGGCTATCCAAGTGAGGCAGAAAAAAAAAAGATGAGATTTAGAAAAATGGTGATGTAACATGCTGAAATCCACCAGTAAATATAGAAATTTTTGGTAATTCCCTGTTAACCCAAGTCCTATACCTACTTGCTTTCAATGGTGGGTGCATATTTCATTGCAGCAGACTGCCTCGCGCCCATCACCACCACCACTACTATCACCACAGCCATCATCACCACCACCCACAGCAAGTGCAAAGGTATTCATAAAGAATGCTACTTTTGTATGGGCCTCACATTGCTCTAACTTGCACACAACAAATATGATATGAATTTTGTTGGAGTCAGCTGTTTAGTTTTATAATTTTGCTATAAAAATTTTTGAAGGCTTATTGCAGAATTGTATACGTACAGTACAGAAGAATATCCTTGTCTACTTCGGTGAGACAGTTGCATTTTGCAAGTCAGTGCAAGTGCATAATGCATGCAAAGTGGTATTCAGTGTACTGAGTGCTAAAGTCCCTTGCTTTTTATTTTTACTCCAAGGCTCCTTTTGTGGGACTTTTCTTTTGAGATATTAACTAAATATCTGGTAAGGTCAATTTAGAATAAAACTTCTGAATGTTTGTGGAGTGATTTTTCAATACAATAACAGGTAATTTATAGTGGGAGGCAAATTTAATAACTATGCCTTTTGGTGTCAGATTAGTATGGTAGTGTACATATGACTTATTTACCATTCCAGTACGTATGTATCTGAATGCATGTTCTGCATAGAGTATATTAATAATTGTTTGAAACTTGAGGTTGCTTCTTAGTGCAGTTGCATACCAACATTAAATATGAAATTTTCAGTATGGGAACTGCTCTTCATGTATGGTATATATATAGAGTACTACTATGTACGTATGTGACACACAAGACTTGCTATTATTTTAGGGAGACTGTAGACACAATGACAACCTGACAGAATTCTTAATAATATATATACTTTTTTTTTCTTTGAAATATTGCTTTGGATGTGTCTGTGTGCATCTGTTTGGTATTTCATTAGACTTTATGGTTCCTATGTATTTGAACCAAAAGACAATTTGATACATGCTATATTTATTCTCCACCATGAGAGACAAGATCAAAAAAAGTTCTGAACAAATTTGACTTAAATCTGCTTCAAAAGACTCAGATAAGGATGTGATAAACATGAAGGAGTACTTATTTGATAGCTGGGTGGTTTCTGAGCCCTTTATTGAAAACATCAGTGTGGGCATCAAGAAAATAAACAACTGAAGGTAAATTCATAGGAGCTGACAGTACATAATAGATTTCTGTTGGTTCAAGCTACACCCAAATCTCATATCACTGTAGAGATGATATACTATATATTAGAAATTTTGTCTCTTGGTAAACTGCTACTATCATCACATACATTGTAGCAGCAAATTATTGTGTTTATTACCATTTGCTATGTTTTCAGTCAAATTTTTTGTATTGTACTGTATGTTATTGCTGGTTTCATGCACAATTTTTTTCCTTGACTTTTTTATGCATAAACCAAATATGCACCTCTTTTCTCATTTCTTATTTCAACACCAAAAATGCATCTCTTTTCTCTGTTATTTTTTCAACAAAGTTGTTTTAAATTTCAGATGACTAGCATGAATTCTGCTTAAAGTTGTTGCATGCAATTTGTATTTTATATTCCTTCTATGCAACTGTCTAACTTAATACTACTATTCTTGGTTTTATACACAAGTGCTGTGGTACATCACAGAAATGTGAGCACATATTTTAATGAATGTTGAATATGAATTTTAATTCACCAAAGTCCTGTCATTGATTTTTCTTTTCTTTTTTTTTTGTAGTTTGAATGCTGGCTTTTTGCTTCATCATAAAGAATGATTATTTTGGCTATTAACCAGTTTTGAGATTAGATCTCCCAAGACATTTAAACAGTAAACTTTGTAGACATTGACTGTATAAATACAGTACAGTAGGTTTTGTCATCACTTGGAACATAAAAATTAAAAGAAATATCCTTTTACAGCTGTTATAAATCATCATTTTCACCAGTATTAAAAATTCATACAACTCATATTTTTGTAAATTTCAGTGTACAGATGATTAATGTAGTATATGTTAGATGATGAAGCTTCAATGTAGAAATAACCTTACTATTTCTCATCATCTTAAGAGAATAGTGAAGGTGAAAGAGGATGCGTTTGCATTTACCAAGTTGTCATAGGCTTCATACTTGCATGTTTCTAAAAGGTTTTGTATATATTTTCACCCTTCAGAGTGGCCTCCCGTGGGCGTGATGAGGGAGACTACTGGGAAGCCCCTCCAACAGCACCTGAATCTGTGACCAGTGCCCAACCAACAGCTACAGCTTCAACAACCCTCTCACTGGTTGGTGACTTTGTAGATGAAGAAGGAAACCCTTGCTCGAATGTCTGATCAGGCCTCTACTTTTACTGAAAGTCTTATTCTTGAAAAACTTACTTTTATACAGCTGGCGACATTAAAAGCAGTTGAAGCTGGGTAATAGAAGACCAATTATTTTTTATTGTCATGTTCATCCTGATTCAGAAATGAAATATTGTCAAGTTAATTTTGTGATTTAAAAAAATTGTTTTGATGCACTGTAGTGACAAAAAGACACGATGAAATGCCATGAGCATTTTTTTATATTACGTGCAGATTTGAAATGAACGTTCTTCAGTTCATGGTATACATAGCTATCGTTAGTTTACTGTAAATGCTTGGTATAAATATAATGGTGCCTGAGATGAATTGTCTGATGACTATGAGGTACTATAGTGTATTATACATCAGCATGTTTCTAAATCTAAATATGCAAATTGCATAAGATTTTACATTGAGAATGTGCCTGCAAGCTTGCTTTATTCTATAAAAGGCAGCATGTTTACCTTATTCCGTCCTCTGACTGTGAAAAATAATTATACAATAGCGGAAAATTACATAATCTAACAGTTTTCAAGTGTGAGTTTCACAGCGTTTGTTTAACAGAAGTAGTTAACATCCTTCTCATGTATTTTGAAAAGTTCTGGATCATAGACTGGTGTATTTTAGTGGCAACAAAGATGTTTAGTGTGACTGAGAAATGTTTAGTTTTCTATGAGTGCATCTGTTGCATACATTTGAGAAAACTGTATTGTATTAAGTTGATTATAATGCACTAAGTGATGGAATATTTAAGGAGAAAAAACTAAGTTTTTCATTTTTTGCTAGGAACATCAGTTTAGTGGATGTCATAGTGCAAAAATGGAGTACCTGAGTGCCTGAAGATTTATTGTGTGAATCTGTTTAAGTAACTGAATTTGAATGTATTTATTTGTTTTAGAACATGTATATACAAGATTTAGTAGATAATATATATATATATATATATAGTACTTAGTACCTACATACCATTACAGTACATTTAGGGGACAGTGATACCATAGCCTAGATGGATTTAATTGGCAACATTTTGTATAGAACTGTATAAACTATGAGACCAAAATCTAATTCCTGTACTGCATCTGTAAATAATATTCCTGATCATCATTTTTTGTTTGTTTTTTGTTGAGGGTAACTATTGTACTTCAGATATAAGTATTTGTGGTATCACATCATTGTAAATTATCAAATATCATCAACTTCATGTTGGCTAAGAGGGCAGGGCCTTTCCATTGCTAGGTAATATAGATAATTATACTGTGCTTCATAACAGATTGATATGTAAATACATACATAGATATATTATGTGCTATACTGCAGCATTTCGTTCAAGGTGATGAATTTTACTCACTCCACTGAGGAAAGTTTATCGCTGTTACCTATGGTAGAGTGACTTCCAGTACTTAGGTGGGAGTGTTCAAGTGTAGGGAACAGGTTTTGAAGTTTAGCCTATGTATTCAATATACCAATTAATAAGATTTTCGATGGTTAAAACTAATGAATAACTGATCTATGATTCATGATAAATAGTAGCTTCCTCATAAGAAGTATAATATATGAGATGAATGCACAAAGAATGATGGGTTTCATTGCTGTGCATCTGCAGTGGTTATGTAGCATTTTGAATGGCGTAGGGTTTTGGAGTGTCTTCCTTTGTTCACTCTTGTCTCAAAGTGTTAGATTATTGCAGCAGAGCAGGAGAGAATAGACTGAATTAGTTTTTTCTCTTTCCGAGTTTCATTCATCTTTAACATTTGTTCTTGTGAATTAAGACTGAAATTTCATCTTTGATATACAATACTTTTGCTTCACTCTCTAGGGTGTTATCTGTAACACTAAAACTGGTTTTCTCCTGCTAAGTAACTTTCCTTTAGTTTCACACTTGTTAGTGGAGTATATCCAGTTATGAAAATTAGTTGACATATTGGAGTTAATACTTTTATGAGTTTTTGAAGTTTGCTTGGATAAAGTTCTACATATAACAGTGTAACTACAGTTTTCACATGTCGACAATCAAAGTGCATATTTTTTGCTTATGAAAATAACTGAGTCATGAGTTAATTTTTTTGTGGAAATTTGCTTCACAACATAACAGAGGCTTATTAGTTGGGATCTGTATTAGCTATTTGATTTCATTGTAAGAAACTGAATATATAAGGATAACTTTGAAGAGTGAGGTTAGAGAACATCATTATGCCCTGCACAAGTGGTACTTAAGTTTCTGTTGCAAGTCCTCTTTATTTTTTAAAGGTTCCAACCTTTAGCCATTGGCTTTTGGCTGTCTGAATGTTTATAATTTGAAAAATTAAAGGATGTTTTGGCTATTTTATTGGAAGACTTCGTTTTAAAAATGTTTGTAACGTGTATTCTAGGAGCCATGCTTTTAGCTAGCTTTGTAGTTTGTATGAGCCATTTTATTTTACAACTTGAAGAATATCCATCAGACTGCAGATTATTTTGTAGTGTAACAGAGGGTACTCTGATTACATTGCAACTAACTGGCAGTAGACAATATAATATCAAAATATCTATATGATCTACAGTTTAATTTTGATAATATAACTGGTTCCAAATGCCATTTCCTCTTAGTATGTTGGCATAAAACTAAGGAAATACAGTATTGAATTAGAAAAACATGTACTACTGTACTATTGTGGTTTTGATGCTTAATGTAGATACAATAAAGAAAGATTTTTTTTTCAAGTAAAGGGGCAACACATGATAAAGGTTGGCCTCCTTGAAAGTTGCACCAAGTATTAAATGAATGTGCCACACTTATCTATAATCTTAAATTTTCAAGATGCAGTAATCTACATCCTTTTTCTCTTGAAAACCTTGATATGATTCAGTATCATCATCCAAGAATGTTGAGCATTTTTCACTTAAGGCCCCTAACTATTCATTTATACACATTTCACTTTCTGTGATACTCCTGCTGAATATGGTCTTAAACCGATGTCATCTCTTTTGATTGACTTGATTCAGGTGCCAAAATGATTGCTACCTTGTATGTATGCATTTTATTCTTTATTGACAAAAATAAGATGGATACTTCATCCTCAATTATTTCCTCTTATTTGTTTACTCTTATTTTTTGTAAAATAGATAAAATGATTTTATCATCTTATTTGTTTAATAACTTCTTATTATAGGTCTTTTTCTAATTTTCTTTCACAGTAAATCAAAACCTTTAAATTTGTCTTTCAATAAGATTCCATTTCTTTCATTCCAATGTTTTTCTCCTATTGGTATATCTTCAGCAAGTAGTTTACTGGATTTCCCCACCTGAAAGTAAAATATGACTGTACAGTATTTACAAACAATCCATCCATCTATTAAGGGAAATAAGTACAGCATCAGCAGCAACTGCATTACAAGCTTATAAGTGATGTGGAATCATTTGCATTACTTTAAATCATGTTAGGTGTACAAAATATTATATGTACCTACATATGGATTCCTATAGCACTGTGCCATATGCAAAATATTTGGGCATACTTGCGCTTCCTCCATGTAATGCCTTTGCAGGTCTGTTGTGCCAGTACCTTATTTACGGACAAACAAATTTTCAGCTTTAAGAGCATCAAGAGTATTGAATTACCACTAAAAGTAATATTGTCTTAATTTCTATATTTGATATCATTCCAAAAAATTTATCTAAATGTTACATGCATCTACTACACTGCCAACTGTTTTCTGATGCAGTTATCTGGTATACAGTAACATAAATGGGAGCTTGAAAACACGTGATTTATTTTTGAGGTGTTTGTACTGATGATCCTTGCTTTGGGAATGTAAATACGTAATATCCAATCCAAGTTCTTTACTGGAATGTGTCATGTAAAACTGCTGTCTACAAATTTATGTTAGATACCTAACTAACAAAATTTATGACTGAGTCATTGACAATGTAGCATTCCAATATCATCATTTTTCAACCAAACTTACAGTATTTCCTTGACTTTCTCTTAAGTAGTACAGTAGTTATGATATTTTCTCTACAGTGATCATTATTTTAGTCGATCTTGGTGAACAACTCTGTGACATTGGAAATTCTTTGCAGTCTGAGTTCTGCAGAAATTTTTGTATGTTTAGAGAGTAAATCTGAAATATGAGATTTTTTAGAGAAATAATGTTGCAAGATACTGTAGTATGGTGTGGATTTAAAAATATAAATTACGTTATGAAATCTATGCTTTGTACGTACTGTTGTAAAAAAGGATGCAAATACAAGAAGAATTGTTTGTTTCGTCAATACTCATTATGAATTTCTCTGTTTCCAGTTAGATTTTACTACACCATTTTCCTCATATTTCATGAACCGTCCTCTTTAAAATATTCTGAAGGCTGTACTGTGTTGCTAGAAATAAATAAAAAAAAATACTTGCTAAATGAAACTTGTTTCACTACCATGATACTAAATTGTGTAATATTTTATTTTGAGAATCAACAACATGTGTAAAATAAATAACGGCTGTCTACAGCTAAAAATTCCCTTGGAAGCAAATTCAAGACTTAGACTGAATTGTGAAACAACTGAATTTTTGGCAAAATACGAGTCAGCCTTCAAGAAGGAAGTACTGTATACTATCTGGATCTTGACATGCCTTCTAAAGACCAAATTTTGTACATGAACTTTCCTGTCAGACATATACTTAGCTTACGTCTCTGACGTCACGACAGAATTCAAAACTCGCGGCAAACGCGACAGGTAAGTCAGGTGATCTACCTTACCCGCCACTGGGAAGCGGGTGTAAGAACCAACATACCTTTCTTGCCAGATTTTTTCTGTCGTCTGTGTCGACCACACCTGTTGACAGTTGGATTCTTTTCTCGTTTTTGCCCTGGATTGTTTCTACGGACTTTTGGTGAAGTACCCAATCTTTTGGCCTGGCATTCGCGATTTGTGGACAGTTATTTGACTTTTCTTTGGATTTTTCTTTGGATTCATGATGTCTGATGTTGATACTAAGAAAACTGCTATGTTTAGAGTTTGTTGTATGACCGAGTGTAAGGTGAGGCTACCGAAAGCTGCGGTAGACCCTCACACAGTATGTTTGAAGTGTAGAGGGAATGAATGCACCTTTAATAATCCTTGTAATGAATGTGAAAAGCTGAATGAGGATGAATGGAAGTCTTTGTCTTCCTACTTGAGGAAGCTTGAAAAGGATAAAGTTAGGAAAGCTTCTTCTAGGAGCAGTAGTAGATCTCGTATTAGCGAGTTGGATATAGATAATCCTATTTTAGAAGTAGCTTCTTTGTCAGTTTCAGCTCCTGCTCCCTGCACCGAAGCCAAAGATGCGCCTTCGGAAGTGGCCTCCATGAAAGCCACCATTCGCAGTATGGAGATGAAAATTAAACATTTAGAAGGTAAGAGTGATTCCAATAGTGATTTGTGCAGTGAACCCAGTGCAGTGGAGGGTGCGTCTGATCGGCTCCCTAATGCTTCCAGGCCTAGATCTCTTCCAGACTCCCAGTCCCAGTGGAGGAGGAAAGTCGAAAGCCGCAGGAAGGTTAGGGAGCATCCCCACCGGTCAGGCGTCCCCTCGGTAGCTCCTGTTGATCGTTCCCAGGCTACCTTGGATCGCTCCAAGAGAGAAATATTGCGCCAATGTTTCTCGTCTTCGCCTTCGCCTTCTCCTAAACGAGGATGGAGCTCTTTGGAAGCCTCGCGCCCTTCGAAGAGAGCCTGGAACGCTCCCTGCGCCCGTCCATCCAGCCCTGAAGTTTTTTCGGAAGAGCCTGAGGTGGAAGCGAAGAAACGTAAGAGATCTCTGGAGTATCGTTCCCCGAGCAGAGATCGAGCCTCGTCACCTGTTCAAGAGTTTGTGAATTCTCCTGCAAGGGTGTTGGCTAACCTTCAGGCGCAGATTTCGGCTCTGGCTGGCTCTCTTTGCGTGTCGTCTCGTCGTAGGAAGGACGTCTCGCTTCCTGTAAAGAAGTCCAGGCTCCCCCCTCCTGACTCTCGCTATTCGACGGACGCGGCCCGCTCACCTGTGCGTTCGGAGTCTTGCAGGAGACTTTCTGCTTCGGACAAGATCCTATCTGCGTCCAAGCGCCATTCGCCTGACAGACAGGTTGTCTTTGTTTCTCCTTCGGACAAGGAGCAGACTGCTCGTAGGAGATCTTCGCCCTACAGACGCTCTTCTCGAGACAGGATCGATCCCCTTGATAGGCACCAAGAGCCTAGTAGGCGCTACTTGCCTCATAGCCGCACCTTGTCTCGCCTCCACTCTCCTGTTGACAAGCGCCCTAAATCGGACAGGCGCTCTTCGCTGGACAGGCGTCAAGAGCTTGTTAGGCGCGTTTCTCCTGGCAGGCGCTCTTCTCCTGACTTTCACTCTCCTCTAGTCAGGCGCCGAGATCCTAGCAGGCGCTTCTCCCCTTGTAGGCGCTCACCTAGTAGGCGCTCGTCGCCAGAGATCCTCTCTCCTCGGTTCAGGCGCCAAGAGCCTGGTAGCCGCTTCTCGTATGGCAGGCGCTGTTCGCCTGGTAGCCGCTCTCCTTTGGATAGGCGCCAAGAGCCTGATAGAAGTTTTTCTTCAAACAGGCGCTCTGCTCCTGACAGCCGCCTTACTCATGTTAGGCTCCAAGAATCTGGAAAACGCACTCCTCCAGACAAGAAGGATTTTGCAAGTAGGCACGTTTCTGAAGCTTTGTCTCCAAGACGTAAAACATCTTACTTCCTCTAGAGACTTTTATAAGGATAGTCGCGCCTCTAAGGATCATGAGGGTTCTTCAGCTCAGGAAGAACAGGATCCCTCAGAAGAAGAAGGACCAAAAGACTCCTCTGTTTCCTCCTATAAGAGGTTAACAGATTTGCTCCTGCAAGAGTTCGGAGATATCCTTTCTCCTGTGGCTTCTCCTTCTCCTCTTTCTTTATTCTCCACTTCGAAGACGTCGAAGGTTTCGTCTTGTGTAAGGATGAAACCTACTGTTTCCATGAAGAAGGCGCTTAGAGGTTTTGGGGAATGGCTCCTTTCTAAGGAAAAGAAAGGGAAGACTGTTTTTTCTTTCCCTCCGTCTAAACTGACTGGCAGATTGGGATTCTGGTACGAATCGGGCGAACCTTTAGGCCTCGCTCTCCCTTCGTCGGCGGACTCGGACTTCTCTTCATTGGTGGATTCTGCTCGTCGTTCCGCCCTCCTGTCCGCCAAGACTACGTGGGGGATGAACAAACTTGACCACCTACTGAAGGGAATGTTCCGAGTCCTGGAAGTTTTTAACTTTCTTGATTGGTCTTTAGGAGTTCTGGCTAATAAGACCCAGACCCCGGATTCACTGTCTCCTGAAGATCCTAACTGCGTCCTCACTTGCATGGACAAAGCAGTGAGAGACGGCTCGAGTGAAGTCTCCTCACTGTTTGGAGCTGGAGTAATTAAGAAGCGGTCAGTCTACTGTTCGTTTCTCACTAAGGCAGTTTCACATGCACAAAGGGCCTCTCTTATGTATGCTCAACTCTCTCCTCTTCTGTTCCCCAAGAAAATTATTCAGGATGTCTCGAGTGCCCTTTCAGCTAAGGCTACTCAGGACATGTTAGCCCAGGCGGCCAGGAAACCTCGCTCTGTCTTCCAACCCAAGGCCAAGAAAGAGACTCCTCTGAGGCAGGAGCCCTTTCGAGGAGGACCTGCTGTCAGAGGCTCTTCAACCAGAGGAACTAGACCTTTTAAGAGAGGTAAAACCTTCTCTAGGTCAGTCAGAGGGAAGAAATAGCGATCAAGGACTCCAGACATCAGTGGGTGCCAGACTACTGAAATTTGCCGACGTCTGGGCCCACAAAGGGGGAGACAATTGGTCCCTATCGATTGTCAGCAAAGGATACCTCATTCCCTTCTCGTCAAGACCACCATTGACGACAACTCCGAGGGAGTTGGTGGCCAAGTACAAGGACCCCATCATGAATCAAGCCCTTTCTCTAGCAGTAGATCTCATGCTAGAGAAGGAGGCTATAGAACTAGTGAAAGATCCCCGCTCTGCGGGTTTTTACAACAGACTATTCCTAGTTCCGAAGAACTCAGGAGGATGGAGACCGGTTTTGGATGTAAGCGCCCTGAACGTCTTTGTGGAAAAGAGGAAGTTCGCCATGGAGACAACTTCCTCAGTGTTAGCGGCTCTTCGTCCAGGGGACTGATGGTGTCTCTAGACCTTCAGGACGCTTACTTTCATGTGCCGATCCATCCTTCTTCACGGAAGTATCTACGATTCATGATGGGAGGAAACATCTTCCAATTCAAGGCCTTGTGCTTCGGCCTGTCGACTGCACCCCAAGTTTTCACGGGATTCTGAAAAACGTGGCGCAGTGGCTACATTTGGAGGGAGTGAGGGTGTCGCTTTATCTCGACGACTGGCTAATCAGAGCAGAGTCTCAAGAAAGATGTCTGGAGGACCTTCAAAAGACCCTTACACTGGCAAGTTCTCTGGGACTTCTGGTGAACTTCCAGAAGTCTCAATTAATCCCCAGTCAAGAGCGGATCTATCTGGGGATTCGGATAGCTTCTCTGGCTTTTCGGGCTTTTCCGTCGCCAGAGAGGATAACTCGTTGCTACGAGAAAATAACGACCTTCCTAGAGAAAGATGCATGCACAGCGAGGGAGTGGATGAGTCTGCTGGGGACAATTCGTTTCTCTAGGAAGGTTGCATCTCAGGCCTCTACAGTTCTTCCTATACCAGAACTGGAGGCGTCTCTCCCTAGATCTGGAGTTCTCCTTCAAGATCTCAAGGGGAATCAAGAGAGACCTTCGGTGGTGGAACAACCCACTTCGTTTTGTGGAAGGAATGTCTCTTTACATGCCGAACCCCAACCATGTGTTGTTTTCCGACGCGTCGGAAGCAGGTTCTGGAGCGACACTCGGGACAAGAGAAGTGTCAGGCACCTGGAAGGGGGATCAGGTGTCCTGGCACATCAACAAGAAAGAGTTGATGGCAGTCTGGATGGCATTGAAAGCCTTCGAGCCCCACGTCCGAAATGCAGTAGTGCAGGTCAATTCGGACAACACAACAGCCTTGGCGTACATCAAAAAACAGGGGGGGACACACTCCTTCTCCCTGTACGAAACAGCAAGGGATCTTCTGCTGTGGTCTCAAACAAGGAAGATCAGTCTTCTCACCAGATTCGTACAGGGAGAAAGGAACGTCAGGGCCGATCTCCTGAGCAGGAAGAATCAACTCCTGCCTTCCGAGGTATGCCAAGACCTGTGGAGAAGATGGGGCAGACCTCACATCGACCTCTTTGCAACAGCAAGGAACACAAGGATCGAACTTTACTGCTCCCCGATCTCAGACCCAGGAGCAGTATCAGTCAGTGGATGCGTTTCTCCTAGATTGGACAGGTCTAGATGTCTACGCCTTTCCTCCCTTCAAAGTACTGGGACAAACCCTCAAGAAATTTGCTATCTCGGAGATGACAAGAATGACGCTAGTAGCTCCGTTCTGGCCCGCCCAAGATTGGTTCACAGAGGTACTGGAATGGTTGGTGGACTTTCCAAGAGCACTTCCACAAAGACAAGATTTGCTCAAACAACCCCACTTCGACAGGTATCACAGAAACCTCCCCGCTCTCAATCTGACTGGCTTTCGACTGTCAAAAGTCTTGTCAGAGCGAAGGGGTTTTCGACAAAAGCTGCTAAGGCTATCGCCTCAGCTAGAAGACCTTCGACCCTTAAAGTCTACCAGTCGAAGTGGGACGTCTTTCGCCGGTGGTGCAGGAACCAGAAGTTTTCCTCTTCCAGTTCCTCTGTGACTCAGATAGCAGATTTCCTAGTTTTCCTCAGAGAAAAATGCGGTATGGCAGTATCTACTATCAAAGGATACCGGAGCATGCTGGCTGCAGTGTTCAGACATAGGAACTTAGACCTTTCGAATAACAAAGATCTGCATGATCTATTAAGATCTTTCGAAACTTCCAAGAAAACTTCGAACGAAGTTCCAAGTTGGAATCTGGACGTGGTTCTTCGTTTCCTGAGGTCCTCTAGGTTTGAGCCACCACATTTAGCCTCCTTCAAAGATCTTACGAGGAAAGCTCTCTTTCTCATGGCTCTAGCATCCGCTAAAAGGGTTAGTGAGATTCATGCCCTAGAAGGAAGGGTAGGTTTCAAAGGAGATTCTGTGGTTTGTTCCTTCCTTCCTTCGTTTTTAGCAAAGAATGAGAACCCCTCAAATCCTTGGCCAAGGAGCTTTGAGGTTCGTGGATTATCTGCCCTAGTAGGGGAAGAACCTGAAAGAACTCTTTGCCCTGTTAGGAGTTTAAGATACTACCTTCAGAAGAAGAAAACCCTTAAGGGCATTGAGGACAGACTATGGTGCTCTGTAAAGGACCCCAGCAGACCATTGTCGAAAAATGCGCTGTCTTTCTTCATTAGAAGTGTTGTGAAAGAAGCACATAAAGCTTGTAATGAAGAACATTTCAAGCTCCTAAAAGTCAAGGCTCATGAAGTGAGAGCCATTGCCACTTCCTTGGCCTTTAATAAGAATATGTCTCTTCAGAATCTGATGAAAACTACATTCTGGAGATGTAATTCAGTATTCGCCAACCACTACCTAAAAGACGTCAGTATACGTTATGACGAGTGCTTCGCATTAGGCCCGTACGTATCGGCGGATTCGGTGCTGGGGCAGGGAGCTGGAACATATCCTTAGTAGTTTTATCCCTTGTTTTTGGTAATTGAGTTCATATGGTTGTATGAAAAATGATGCAGGTAGGCATCTTTTTTCGTTTCGTAATACTAATAACTTTAGTTTGGTTAGGTGATCGGATTTGGTTTGAAGCTCCCTGCGTTGGTAGTGGACAGGTTCTGTCATAGAAGAGGGCGAACCCCCATTGACATGATCCGACTTGGATTCTACTAAGTAAGCGGATATCAAGTCCCGTTAGTAGACCCAAAGAGTCTTTTCAGCTGTAGGTCACGCCCTCGCTGTAGCTCTTATGGCTATGCAGACTAATAGACAGTATCTATGAAGTCTTCAGCCTAAACAGGTAAGAACCAAGGTTATTTTTATCCTACAACAGGTGTTGTTTACCTTTTCTTTGTTATTTTCTGTCTTGTACCCTCCACCAAGGGTGTCAATCAGCTAAGTATATGTCTGACAGGAAAGTTCATGTACAAAAATGATATTGTTATTTTACAATAAAGTTTTGTACATACTTACCTGGCAGACATATACGATTGATGGCCCGCCCAGCCTCCCCTCAGGAGACAGGTATAAGAGAGAAAAAATCTGGCAAGAAAGGTATGTTGGTTCTTACACCCGCTTCCCAGCGGCGGGTAAGGTAGATCACCTGACCTACCTGTCGCGTTTGCCGCGAGTTTTGAATTCTGTCGTGACGTCAGAGACGTAAGCTAAGTATATGTCTGCCAGGTAAGTATGTACAAAACTTTATTGTAAAATAACAATATCATTTTAACAAACATTTGGGGTCAGCCAAGAAACATTGAAGATAGTATTACCTACAGAATTAACATCAGTTGTAAGGCATCTAGCATTACAGACCAAAGGTCTGGTACTAGCAAGCCAAACAACAGGACCTCCCTATTTAGCTGTGTGGCAAACAGGTCAATTTACAGTTCCTATACCCTCAAACAGCCTCTACATCATGTGTGGATGCAGGGCTCATAAGTATGAGTATATCTTAGTTTTACCAGACCACTGAGCTGATTAACAGCTCTCCTAGGGCTGACCCGAAGGATTAGGTATTTTTTACATGGATAGGAACCAATTGGTCACCTAGCAACAGGACCTACAGCTTACTGTGGGATCCAAACCACATTATATCGAGAAATGAATTTCCATCACCAGAAATAAATTCCTCTGATCCCGCGTTGGCTGAGCCGAGAATCAAACTTTGGACCACTGGATTGGTAGCCGAGCGCGAAAACCACTTGTCCAACAAGGAACTGGATGCAGGGCCCAATCTGCCCCAACGACCTACCCTTGGTGACTTAAGCTAGTCAGCCAACATGTTCAAACGGCCTGGGATATATCTGGCCAACAGTTCAATGGCATAACAAGCTGCCCACTTAACACCTACCTGGCCAACACACAGGAAAAAAAAAAATGAGACCATACCAGTTTGTTGATGCATGACACCATGATTGTGTTGTGGCTCATCTGCATTACCAAGTGTCCCTTCAGCTGTCTCTGGGAACTTCAACACAGTGCCACACTCATCTCGAGAATGTCAATATGAAAGATAAAAATAGTAAGTCACATGCCCACAGATCATCAGATGTGCACTCCACCCCATCTCCGATACATTTAAGAAGAGAAGCAATTGGTAGAAGGTAGGTCATAACTCATTTAATCCACCCAACATGACAGATCTCCCTCTCTTTCATGATTGATGAAACCAGACGTCTTGGTTGTGAGGTATGTACATATAGGCTTCTCCAGAGAAGACAGGTGACCAAGGAGACTTGATAAACCCGAGTGGGTTGTTGTGGGTGGAACATGAAGTGATCTGAAACCTCCCGAGTTTATGGAGTTGGCTGGCTGTCCACATGAAAGAACCTTGTTATTGTACCAATCAACATCCTGAGGTACTTGATCTGTTATTTGGCTATAAAACTGAACTCCATTTACTACAATCTTCAGATCATGAAAAAATGAGAGAAGTCAGTCCTAGCCATGTGGCAACTACATCTCTATAGATGTCAAGATTAGCCATTTATTGAGATAGTGTACAATAATGTACAGGTTCACCACAACTGGACCCATACTAATATTAAAGTGGGGGAGTCACCAGGCCAAATACATCTGAGAGTCTGGGTGGAAGGTATTTAAAAATATGCCGCCTTTAGATATAACAAAAGCATGAAGTCGCCCTCTCTGACAGAAGCCAACACTGAATAAGAAGCTTACGTCCTGAATGACTAAAGCTGGTATCACTCTAGTTATTTCTTGCTCGCAGTTTTGGCCAGCATCCAGCCGATGCTCGCAAGCAAAAACGTTGTATCGTCACACTAGGAACTCGTGGTTTCGAGGAGCTGTAGGAAAAAGTAAACAAAACTGATCAGCTGATATCATTATGGCGCCCAGAAATTGTCGGACTGATGCAAGATGTGCTGCAGTGGTGTATTTCTCGGAAACGTGAATGCAAGAGTAACAAAAAACGTTTGTGGGTTCGAGAGTGGCTCAGGAGAAGAGAAGCCAAAGGTCTGAGAGGACGTCCTATCAGCAGCAGCCATCTTGTTTGTTTACACTAAGCTGTGGCTTGCAGCTCGTGCTGGCTGCTTCCCGTTCTGTCGGAAAGCTAAAAGCTCCCGGTTTTTCATTCTCGGCAGCAACGGTTCATTGCTCGAGAAAAAAATGCTTAGGCTTAATATACAAACTCATTCAACATAAAGACTGCTGACTGGCCACCACGCTCTTGTCAACTTCTCCACCAAGATGATGTGACAATATATGCCTGGAGAGTAGTACAGTGGACCCCCCGTATTCGCGTTCTCCGGATTCGCGGACTCACACATTCGCGGATTTCTCTCTGGAACGTTTCCCCGCATTATTCGCGGAAAATTCGCGGTATTTTTCTATGAGAAATATCCACAAATTCCTGGTTTTTGCTATCAATTTCATCATAAAATGCACTTTTTGTGATAAAACTATTAAAAAAACCAAGTATGAAAATTTTTAGTGGTTTTTCTTAAGTTTTAACTAACAAAATAGGCTGTTTTTAGTGTTTTTATAGGGGTTCCAAACATTCGCGGATTCTAACTATTCGCGGGGGGTCTGGTACGCATCCCCCGCGAATACGGGGGACCACTGTAGTCTACTTCCAACATGTCCTGCATCATCATCTGCACCTACACTGGCTGAGCAGAAGATTTTGACGAGGCTGGAGAATAATTTGGAAATAGGACTGGCCTGTGAGCCAGGGGAAGGCAACAATCCTTCAAGGGAAGTCTGCAGCCATCCTGATGGACACAGATTACCAAGATTCTCGGCCTTGTCACCACCATGTTGCCAAATGACATGACATGCATTACCTAGGTTGTGTGAGAGATAATGCTTAAATTTCCCATCATTCCCATTGGTAAAATTTTTATATAGGACAAAATTTAACTCCTAATTTTTGAGTGATCAAATAAAAAAGAATATTAAAACCCAAGAGCCAACTTTAACAACCACCCCACCTTTATTTACTTCCCTCTCTTAGTGGCTGAAAGCAGGTCAGGTTGAATGAAAGGGATTGGTAGACTCTTTACCCATCCTTAGAGGAAGAAGATTGGTGTGTGAACCTAATCTACATTTGACAGAGGGCTGTCCTCCCCAAAGCCCCGAGATCAATGGCTGCAGTGCCCTTCATGGGTCCCAAAGGAACCTTTAAGGGGCTCTGCACAGTACTTGAAGAAATCTACAATTTAGTCTTTACCTTGTATCTCCAAGAGGCCAACTGAAAACCTAGATACTTAAGGGAGGCAGGTGTTATCGTTAGGATCAAATCAGTTCGCCTCATGTTTGCAGGTTCCATACAGTATACCTGTGATTCAAGGCCTGATGTAAAGTGAATGTATGTAGTACACATTGCACCAAGATCCGAGTGTGCCTCAGTGGCGTGGTCGGTATGGTGTTGGCGTGCCACCTTGGTGGCCGCGAGATCGATTCTCGGCCATTCTATTGAGGAGTGAGAGATGTGTATTTCTGGTGACAGAATTTCACTCTCGACATGGTTCAGAAGTCACGTAAAGCAGTTGGTCCCATTGCTGAATAACCACTGGTTCTATGCAACGTAAAAACACCATACAAACAAACAAACAAACCAAGATCCGAGTCTCTTATTTGACACAAAAGCCTTTGAGTCAACTGTCACAAAGAATGGTGTACAAACATTACACTAAACATACTATTTTGGATTACTATGCCTACTGCCAGCCTTTCGAAACATATTACTTACTTGTTTGTTGCTAAGATCTGAAGAGTTAAGAGTTCAGCTTTCGAATTCTCAAATATTTTGAAGGTTGAAGGATTGTAATATAACAAAATTAGAAGAAACACTTTTATATGTACTGCAGCAAACAGCCAAGATTTTTCCATCTTACTATGTGGTATACATTCCATGGAGTTCTACTAAAATAGAATTATAGAAGACTAAAATTTTGACATGGAGTTACCAAGGAAGATTGAGAGGGAAAGGAGGGGGGTTGTACCGTAATAGCATTTGCGAACATGATTGGGTAAGACAAGAGGAGATCCGAGACATTAATAAGGTACAGGGATGAACAAATTTCTTTGTGTTGATAATATACAGGATAAGTATAAGAAAGATGAGCTTGTATCAAATGGTCTACTCATATTAAACACAAACTAATGATGGACTTTGTTTTAAGTTTATTCTAGCTGTTATTGCCCAAGCTACATGTAGATCAATACTCACAAACTGTTTAGATCACAAGATTTCCTTATACAAAATTTATTTTATGCACAGTTTCATTGCATGAATATAAAAATAATTTCAATATGATAGAAAAGTTATATCCGTGTCTGAAAACTAGAAAAAAACCCTTTAATGATGTTGACTGCTAGAACGAGAAGCACTGACAAGTGAAAGACAGATTTACATTATTGATTCACCAAACGTTTGATTTTACGTACTGGCCTTCTTGTGAGCCCTTTCATGTCATATTAGTCAAAAATAATTTTTTATTGTAACATATATTAACTCATTCTATCTCGGTATCATTCCAATGTCTTAAAAAATAAAACGCCCAGGCTAGCCTTTTATGTCATTATTACAAAAAAGATTATGGGAACTAAGATTTCAAACTGTCTTGTTAAGTTATTTGGCACTCTGAAAACTTTCTAATCACTGAAGTATTATATGTACTGATTTGTATGGTCAAGAAAATATGATAAAAATACACAATGTATTCTGAAAAGAAAAGCACAATATGTACATACTGTTGTCATGCATCAACTGAAATGTCCCAGTTTGGCCAATTTTGCACCTTTTCTCGTCAGCTTCATAGCCATTTCATGATATTTCATATATTGACCTACTCATGTGATTTATATACAAGGAATTATTAAAATACATATGTACTACATTTTATTCACACTCGCAGAGCCAGATGAATTTTTATTGACCTAGAATGAGATAAAACATAAGTATTGAATGCCCATCATTCGTTTGTTCAATTTATGTAGACTATTTGAGATACAAGTTTGCCTTTCATGTACTTGTACTATTATATTTATTACCTACAAAAATTGGCATGTTTATAATATATATCAGGTGTGAGGGTTCCTGAGATATGTAAGCATCTTATCGGTAAACTTACAATATTGAAAAACATTGATTTCATTCTATCATGAGGTAGCTATGCTTATTGCCACATCTACCCAAAACCTATGTTGGTGAGCGGACAGATGGGATGAAATAAAATATGTTAGTACGTATAGTTTTAATAAAAATTTGAAATTAATTACAGAGAGCAAAAATGAAAATGATTGGCCTTAAGCCTAGGTACAAGGCCTTAAAAATAACGCATGATCAATTGATGAACCAGCAAGAATTTAGCTCTACAACACCTTTGCAGAAAGAGTGAGAGATCATGCTATGAGGATGGAACGAGGAAGGTAGCTTTATCCATATGAAGGTGTACATAGGTTCGTGTGTTAGGAAAAATACAAATGTATTTTTAACTTACTTGTTCAGGTATGAATCCTCCCTACACCGTTATAAGGGAGACTCACCTCTAGGTGGGAGGCCGATCTCTCTTCTAAAAAACATAGCGTGGTATGACCCATTATTTATCTAAATCAATCAGTATTACAACATTCTGTGAAATGTTCTTGTATGATTCTCCAGATTTCCATGGTGCAATCCACTGTGTGTGACGGAGTTATGGTTCCAGCTCTAAGTCTTGTGATGGAGCTATGATTCCAGCTCTAAGTCTTGTGAAGGAGCTATGGAGTCTCTCTAAGCCTTAAACCACCCGTTGTGCTGCTACCATCAGGCCCAAGATGAATGTGTTTAAGGATTTTGGTGTTAGGTAGAAAGCGGTAAAAGTTGTCTGTCTCTTCCAAACCCCGCTACATAGGATTTGTCATACTGCATAGTTTTTCTTAAAGACTGCTGAAGGACCTATAACTCTAAGGTCATGTGCCTCGACTCTAGTCAGGACAGGACTGCAAGCTCTTCTTATTACCTCTCTCAGCCAGGAGGAGTCAGTATTTTTTTATATCCCCTCCTTTGTTTGGCCTGTAATTATGAACAATCTGCATTTAAGCTCGTCTGTGGGAGGCTGTCCATTTCAGGCAGGCTTTCAAAGCTCTTACCGGACATAGCGTTTCCTCTTGTTTGTTCCGCACAAAGTCCTTGAGAGAGGGAAAGGAAAAACCATTGAACCTTAGGTTATGTGTTAGGGGTTCTGTGTCTTCACTACAAACTCAAGGAGGAAGGTAAAACACAATTCTGTCCAAACACGGGTACGTGAGACCTTGTATGATATGGCTTGTATTTCTCCTACCCTCTTTACTGATGCTGACGCCAAGAGGAACACTAATCTTAAAGTCAAGTCTCGGTCCAAAGCAGTCCTGATTGGTTCATAGGGAGACTGTCAATGAAGCTAAGACTTTGGTCACACTCCACTCAGGTGGTTTTAATATTCTGGGTAAGCAACTATTTCCAAAAGGTTTCACCATATCTGACAATTCCCATGATGTTGACAAGTCTATGACCATAGCTCTGAACACCCTATAAAGGTCAGTCCTGTAGCCTTTAATTGCTGATACTGAGAGAATACCTCTTTATGCTGCAGAAGGAGAAGGAAATCTGCTATGTACATCCTTCTAGCTGTTATGAGGAGATTTACCATCCCCTCACTACACAAAGCCACGAAGACCTTCCACTTTCCTTGATACAGGTTAAAAGAGGACTGTCTAACAGAGCTGGCAATGACTGCTGCAACTTCTCTTGAAAAACCTTTCTTTCAAAGCAGCTGCTGGATAGCCTCCATCCATGAAGTTGGAGGGCAGTTACTTCGATGTACTCGGCTGCTGTGCCCCGTCTCAACAGATTTAGGGTTAGAGGCAGTTGTCTTTGAATGTCTACAAGTACGTGGAGAAGATTATGTACCACTCTGCTTGTGGCAACTTCGGAGCTAGCAATGTTATCATCAGACCCTGGGAGATGAACAACATGTTTATTACCTTCCGGACCTGGCTGAATGGGGTAAACACCTATAGAGAGAGGGAAAGGAAAAACCATTGAACCTTAGGTTATGTGTTAGGGGTTCTGTGTCTTCACTACAAACTCAAGGAGGAAGGTAAAACACAATTCTGTCCAAACACGGGTACGTGAGACCTTGTATGATATGGCTTGTATTTCTCCTACCCTCTTTGCTGATGCTGACGCCAAGAGGAACACTAATCTTAAAGTCAAGTCTCGGTCCAAAGCAGTCCTGATTGGTTCATAGGGAGACTGTCAATGAAGCTAAGACTTTGGTCACACTCCACTCAGGTGGTTTTAATATTCTGGGTAAGCAACTATTTCCAAAAGGTTTCACCATATCTGACAATTCCCATGATGTTGACAAGTCTATGACCATAGCTCTGAACACCCTATAAAGGTCAGTCCTGTAGCCTTTAATTGCTGATACTGAGAGAATACCTCTTTATGCTGCAGAAGGAGAAGGAAATCTGCTATGTACATCCTTCTAGCTGTTATGAGGAGATTTACCATCCCCTCACTACACAAAGCCACGAAGACCTTCCACTTTCCTTGATACAGGTTAAAAGAGGACTGTCTAACAGAGCTGGCAATGACTGCTGCAACTTCTCTTGAAAAACCTTTCTTTCAAAGCAGCTGCTGGATAGCCTCCATCCATGAAGTTGGAGGGCAGTTACTTCGATGTACTCGGCTGCTGTGCCCCGTCTCAACAGATTTGGGGTTAGAGGCAGTTGTCTTTGAATGTCTACAAGTACGTGGAGAAGATTATGTACCACTCTGCTTGTGGCAACTTCGGAGCTAGCAATGTTATCATCAGACCCTGGGAGATGAACAACATGTATATTACCTTCTGGACCTGGCTGAATGGGGTAAACACCTATATAGTAGAACTCCAGTCCTCAATTGTATTAGAACTCAACATACTTGGATCTTGACACGAAATTTAAGAGTAAATTTTGCATCAGAGCTCTAACAAAAAACCAGAATCCGACCCAATGAGCCAAAAGTGAACAAAAGTGTCTCAGTTAGTTTCCGCTAACTGGCACCGTTGGTGGCATCATTGTTTAAAGCCAACTCTACAGCTATTGTTTTGAGCAACTACATGCTTGTACATTAATATTTCCTTAGTATTTTAGGCTTTCTGTACTGTATTTCAATTTACTCATGGATCCCAAGACAGCTATTGCAGACAAGCAGAAGAGGAAAACAGTAAGAACCACAATTAAGCTCAAGGAGGAGATTATTGAAAAGTATGAAAGAGGCATTTGTGTGACTGATTTAGCATCTTATTTTTAATATTTGATTAACTTACTGTAATAATTAGGCTTGTTTTTCAGTATTTTATTATTAGCAACAAGTTATGTGCCTACCCAGTACGGTATGCTACATGTACATACTATACCTAGCCCAGCCAATGGCGCTCAGTCAGCCAATGGTAATACAGCTGCATTGGACATATGCCAGTTTTTTTGTACCGTATAAATTCAAAAATAAAAAAGGACATCTAATATGATATGTTATTTAACTCTGAACTTATTTAATTGCAGTTTAAGTGTAGTGCTTTGTATAAAAAGGCAAGGTTAGGGTGATAACAGGTGGTCAAGAATGAATTAATCCATTTTCAGTTATTTCTTATGGAAAAAATTTATTTGGATCTTGACTGAATAACATCTTGATGCTTCTTCGGGAATGGATTAGTGTCGAGGTCCGAGGTTCTAGTGTACATCCATGTTGTCCCACTGATGTTGAAATGCATCTTCCAGGACAGTTATTTCATTGGGGACTAAAGAGCAGTGCTGAGGCAGTTTTTTTTATTTTTTGATGTTGCAAATAGATCCAATGTGGGTCCCCTCCACAACTTGAAGAGTCTGTTCGCCATGCTTTTTCCCATAACCATTATTTCCCTACTATCTGGTCCAGCCTGCTTAGTGTGTCCACCATGATGTTCTTTCCTAGGATGTATCTAGGCATCAGTATCAATCCTTTGAGTTATTACCATTCATGTATTTTCACTGCTAACTGATTTAACACACAGGAGATCTTTCATCCTTGCCTGTTTAAGTACGTGGCAAGTTGCTCATACTACTGTGGTCCTCCCTTGGAGGCACTCTTTAGAACATTGCAGTGCCAACCAGGTTCATTTCCAAGACATTGATGTGTTCCTGACATTCCTGTCCATTCCACTTCCCTGAAATGCATCTTCCGTTCAGGTGGGCACCCCAGCCTCTTTGGGATCCGTTCCAGAAGGCTGTTCGAAGTACGATTTGTTCGAAATATGAAACAAATATCCCCATAAGAAATAAAGGTGAATCAGGATAATTCGTTCCAGTCAACCCAAAAAGTTCCCCTTTTCACATTTTTTCTATTATTAATGTGTTCAAAAGTTAAATCAAGAGTGTAAAGTAATGAAACAGTACGTTATATGAAGTGAAATGTTCTAACTTTTATTTTTTCTTTGTACGATTTACGAACTGTTTGGTAAAGATGGTGCCGGCCGGCTGGGGGATGGAGGGAGGAGAGACGGGAACCCTCTTGAGCAAACCGAATTGATTGCAGTATGCAAAGGTTGATAACAAAATACATTCTATTCATATTAGGTACAAAGATAATTAAAGGAATCGATAGTGCATGTGTGTCCGATTGTGTCTGAGAGAGAGAGAGAGAGAGAGAGAGAGAGAGAGAGAGAGAGAGAGAGTAATCAGCGTGTTTACACTTGGTTCTTAAGTGTACGAAATAGATTAATTATGCCACAATACATCAATTTACTGTTGGCAAACGGCAGGCTGTTAAAACAAACATGACGATTTTACAAACAAATAAGTAATAAGTCAAGAATGCAAGAAAAGGAAAGATAAATAAAATAACTTTTCACAAGGAAGCCGTTTAAACAAACAATCGAAGGCACGCAGAAGCTGAAAGCGGCGCCAGTTTGTTTATTACAGAGTTGAGTTACTTTTACAGTAGTAAAAATATCATAAAAAGCAATTATCACTAGATTGGTATTTTACCAACAAAAATAAAAGTGATTTGGGCAGATCGAGTGTAAGTGAAACAAATGGGGGAATAATCATCCCAGATCAGCTAATAAGTCAATGGTAAGCAGCAGAGCCGTTTACTCTCTCTCTCTCTCTCTCTCTCTCTCTCTCTCTCTCTCTCTCTCTCTCTCTCTCTCTCTCACTGACTCGAGCAAGCGTTTTTTTTTTACCGTGTTGCATTTGTTTTCATGTTTTATCACTATGTTAAATTTATTGTGAAATATTTTTTATGTGAATTGGTACTGCTTTTACGTACATAATATAGGAAAGATTTCACTGCCTCTTCTTCTCTCCTCAACAATACCACGACGCACGATAACTTAAAATCATTCATTCATTATTCCTAAAAAAATATAAACGCTACCTCCCTCTAAATCAAGTTAGCTGTGTATCACCGCAATGACGAATGATTTTGTTAATCATTTGAGCTAAGTTTTATTGTGAAAAGCTTTGTTCTTTCATTTACTATTTGGTTAATATTGTTCAACTCAAGGTCCAAAGAGTATAGGAGGTCTTGTCAGCGCTGACTCAAAATAAGCTTCTGCCAGGTCGAGAGCATGACGTCAACTCAACCTCGCCCTAGGCTACCACGAGGAAGTTCCTTTATTAATCCAATGGACAACAGCAAATCCTATACGTGTTTGCGGATGCTCTACATCTAGTTAAGCTGTTTAGAAATAATTCTCTTGACCATGGATTCATATTGCCGGATGGTACAGTTGCCTCAAAGTGTTCCTTTACCCCGTCCCCTTCTGTTTCATGATAATGGTCTGGTAACACAGCAATGAAGCCTGTTTGTCTTGTAACGACGGATGTGAATGGTAGAGCTATTGGATGCCAATGTTCATATTTTCTAATCACTACTGTAGACAATATGATAAAAATATACGAATAATAGTTCACATTACCAGTGAACTGAGTCGATGTTAAACAAATAGAAAAATAGTATAGTAACAGAGCAATAAAAATAGCAATGGTAAAAATCATATTCAGTCCTTATTAGCCATAATCGTCAATCTTTGTCCATTCAGTTGTGGCTGTGCAGGCGCTTGCTGGGATCCTACTTTTGTTCATGGTAGATCATTATTAGGTGTCAATTTCAGAACGTTATTTGAATGGAAATACGCTTTGGATTTACACAATCCATCTATTTATAAGGTAATGAAATTATAAACCGCAAAAACCAAGACCTATAAATATAGTTTCATAAAGGCAACTACGATAGCCATTGACAGGTTACGATATGGAAGGCTTTGGGGGAAAATTATAGACCACCAGATGTATAAAGGAACTAATGTATCCAGTGTGTCACTCATACTTGTTTTTTATTCGAGCCACTTCTCACCAGAGTAGCCTGGATGGAAATTTTCCTGGCCGGTATTTAACTCGAGTCATCCGAGTAACAACACACCTTAACCACCCTGATGGTCCATATACCAACCAAAGAGTGGATAAAAAGAAATAGTTTGCAGTCGATATGAGTTTCCATTTCAGTCTTTCGTCTCGTGGGATTCGTGACTGGATTTCTTGTCGCTTCAGTCTCGAATTTGTCGACTATTTATGATCCCGTGGATTTGTCAGTTCAATGAATTCAAGATACATTTTGCTATTTTTGCGTCCTTGTTCAATAATTATATTTTTATTTTTAATAAAATTTTAATTGAAATTGAATTTGATTAATTTTTGTGTGTGTGTGTGTGAAAATGAGCACCAAACTAATCTTGAAGGGAACACGTAGTTCATTTGGCTACATCCACTATAATTGTTACTCATTTTTTTTCATGTTTAACAAGAATTTTTCCTGATTCCAGTAACTGCAGCTTTGTATTATCCTGACCCTTCCCTGATTAGAGCATCAGTGTAGAATTTTGCTTTCCTTACTGTTAGGATCAAATTAAACGAGAATCCGTTTAACCAATTGCTCCCTCACCCCCATTACTGATTCTCCAGCCGCCACCCGCCCCCGTCCCTTACCTATCCTCCAGTCCCACCTTCCCTCCATCCTCAGGTAGCCCTGCAACCTCCCAGGTCACTCCTCACGAGATGTGGTGTGGAAAATCAGTAATCCTAAAATTTCAACGGTCACATGACCATTCTTTCCCCTCTTCTACAAAGCTCTGGAACTGCAGTCTAATAAGTTCTGTTTGCCTTTGCTTAAAGGTTAACCCTTGATATTCTAATATCTTGTTTCTTGGTCTTGATTTTTTTGGGAGGGGGTTTTGGTTTGGTCATAGCACCTAACTCATTCATTCTCCTCATGATTAGAAAGCAGCAGTACTTAGGTCTAACAGAATTTAGTGTTGTCCTTGACGTGGTAGCCAAAAGGCTTCTACAAATGATTAACCTGTTATTTAATTTTCTGAGTAAATTTGATTTGACTGGCATTTCACCAAGCTTAATTTTCCTTTCGAAGCAATGAAATCCGTTACTACCTATTATATAAGTTTATAAGATGCAGATAAAGCTTTCTGACAGCTCAAGATATAATTATGAGATGAAAGTGTTTTTGAAAGTAAAGCAACAGGATGCACAAACTTTTTGTTCCTTCTTTTGGTGCTTTTCCTGTCAATCATGAAACTCTTAAGCAGGTCAAAGCCACCCAAACCTACATATGAGAAGTGAAAGACGTTTTACATACACACACAGCACTGAAAGTAGTGTAGAGACCACAGCGCTGTATTTTTCTGACCTTAGGCTAGGCCTATGTCTGACATCAGAATACCATGACTGAAACTGACATAGTATCTTTGTCTTCAGCCCTCGAAAATTTAGGCCGAGGCCAAAATTTAAATAATGTATGTCATTGGTTTCGATACTAAAAGGCCAGATTCTTCTGACCTTGGCCTAGGCCTACATCTTGAGCAGGACATTCATTGAATGACTCATTAACTTGGTCTAGGGTTCTATGTCCTTGATGTTTTAACCTGAAGCCGCAATATATTTGATGTGTTTTAATAGAGACTAAACACTGTTCTGCATTTAAGTCTCCAGGTATATAGATAACTACTTACTGAAGAGCAAGCAGCATTGAAGTCTCCAGAAGTATGGACAACTACTTAACCCTTATTAGACAGGTAAATATATCAATATGTAGCTAATCAAGCTGGGTAAACTTTGAGGTGGGCCAGTTTACAAAACAATGCATCAATGGAAAGAGGAAGATATGCAGGAATATGGATAACTACTTACTAGGGAGTAGCATTGAAGTCTCCATGAATATTGATAACTATGTACTTACTGAGGCAACATTGAAGTCTCCATGAATATAGATAACTACTTACTGGAGAGAAGCATTGAAGTCTCAAGGAATATAGATCACTACTTACTGGAGAGAAGTATTGAAGTCTCCTGGAATATGGATAGCTACTTACTGGAGGCAGCATTGAAGTCTCCATGAATATGGATAACTACTTACTGGAGAGAAGCATTGAAGTCTCAATGAATGTAGATAACTACTTACAGGAAGGAGGCATTGAAGTCTCAAGGAATATGGATAAATACTTACTGGAGAGAAGCATTGAAGTCTCCAGTAATATGGATAACTGCTTACTGGAGGTAGCTTTGAAGTCCCCAGGAATATGGATAACTACTTACTGGAGAGACACATTGAAGTCTCTAGGAATATGGATAACTACTTATTGTAGAGCGGCATTGAGGTCTCCATTAATGTTGATAGCTACTTACAGGAGATAAACATTGAAGTCTCCAGGAATATGGATAATTACTTACTGGAGAGCAGCACTGAAGTCTCCATGAATGTAGATAGCTACTTACAGGAGAGAAGCACTGAAGTCTCCATTAATGTATATAACTACTTACAGGAGAGAACCATTGAAGTCTACAGGAATATGGATAACTATACTCGTTTTTTTTTTCCATCTGTCCATCCACCTGTGGTGTTTGCGTATGGTAACACTGCGTCCCGGGCTTTAGATAGTTACATTCAGCTTACATTCAACAATAATAACAATATCCTATTTCGAATATTAACGGTGTAATTCGCATACAGTAAATTATTAAAACACCTTTCAGTTGCAAATGTACACCCAGATATCCTTTTATTTACCTAAAACTTACACATAGCGTAACTAATTAAAGACTGGGATGTAGTGTTACCATACAAAAACACCACAGGCGGATGGACAGATGGAAAAAAACAGAGTATACTTACTGAAGAGAAGCATTGAAGTCTCCATGAATGTAGATAACTACTTACTGAGAGAAGCATTGAAGTCTCCAGGAATATGGATAACTACTTACTGAAGACAGCATTGAAATCTCCAGGAACACAGATAACTACTGACTAGAGGCAGCATTGAAGTCTCCAGGGATATGGATAACTACTTACTGGAGGCAGCATTGAAGTCTCCAGGAACACAGATAACTACTTACTGGAGACAGCGCTCAATTCTCCAGGAATATGGATGACTACTTACTGAAGACAGCATTGAAGTCTCCAGGGATATGGATAACTACTTACTGGAGGCAGCATTGAAGTCTCCAGGAGCAGAGATAACTACTTAATGGAGACAGCACTCAATTCTCCAGGAATATGGATAACTACTTACTGGAGACAGGATTGAAGTCTCCAGGAATATGGATAACTACTTACTGGAGGCAGCATTGAAGTCTCCAGGATACAGATAACTACTTAGTAGAAGGACCATTGAAGTCTCCAGGACACAGATAACTACTTAGTGGAGGGAGCATTGAAGTCTCCATGACACAGATAACTACTTAGTGGAGGAAGCATTGAAATCTCCAGGGATGTAGATAACTACTTACTGGAGGCAGCATTGGAGTCTCCAGGTCACAGATAACTACTTACTGGAGGCAGCATTGAAGTCTCCAGGTTTGTAGATAACTACTTACTGGAGGCAGCATTGGAATCTCCAGGTCACAGATAACTACTTACTGGATTCAGCATTGAAGTCTCCAAGCACAGATAACTACTTAGTGGAGAAAGCATTGAAGTCTCCAGGTTTGTAGATAACTACTTACTGGAGGCAGCATTGGAGTCTCCAGGCCACAGATAACTACTTACTGGAGGCCGCATTGGAGTCTCCAGGGATATAGATAACTACTTACTGGAGGCAGCATTGAAGTTTCCAGGACACAGATAACTACTCACTGGATTTAGCATTGAAATCTCCAGGGATGTAGATAACTACTTAGTGGAGGGAGCATTGGAGTCTCCAGGTCACAGATAACTACTTGCTGGATTCCGCATTGAAGTCTCCAGGACACAGAAAACTACTTAGTGGATTCAGCATTGAAGTCTCCAGGACACAGAAAACTACTTAGTGGAGACAGCATTGAAGTCTCCAGGACACAGATAACTAATTACTGGATTCAGCATTGAAGTCTCCAGGGATGTAGATAACTACTAAGTGGAGGGAGCAATGAAGTCTCCAGGTAACAGATAACTATTTACTGGATTCAGCACTGAAGTCTCCAGGTCACAGATAACTACTTAGTGGAAACAGCATTGAAGACTCCAGGGATGTAGATAACTACTTAGTGGAGGGAGCATTGGAGTCTCCAGGACACAGATAACTACTTAGTGGAGGGAGCATTGGAGTCTCCAGGACACAGATAACTACTTAGTGAAGAGAGCATTGAAGTCTCCAGGTCACAGATAACTACTTAGTGGAGGGAGCATTGGAGTCTCCAGGACACAGATAACTACTTATTGAGGGAGCATTGGAGTCTCCAGAAAACAGATAACTACTTAGTGGAGGGAGCATTGGAGTCTCCAGGACACAGATAACTACTTAGTGGAGGGAGCATTGAAGTCTCCAGGTCACAGATAACTACTTAGTGGAGGGAGCATTGGAGTCTCCAGGACACAGATAACTACTTAGTGGAGGGAGCATTGGATTCTCCAGGACACAGATAACTACTTAGTGGAGGGAGCATTGGAGTCTCCAGGACACAGATAACTACTTAGTGGAGGGAGCATTGGAGTCTCCAGGACACAGATAACTACTTAGTGGAGGGAGCATTGGATTCTCCAGGACACAGATAACTACTTAGTGGAGGGAGCATTGGATTCTCCAGGTCACAGATAACTACTTAGTGGAGGGAGCATTGGAGTCTCCAGGACACAGATAACTACTTAGTGAAGAGAGCATTGAAGTCTCCAGGTCACAGATAACTACTTAGTGGAAACAGCATTGGAGTCTCCAGGGATATAGATAACTATTTAGTGAAGGGAGCATTGAAGTCTCCAGTCACAGATAACTACTTACTGGGGGCAGCATTGGAGTCTCCAGGGATATAGATAACTACTTAGTGAAGGGAGCATTGAAGTCTCCAGTCACAGATAACTACTTAGTGGAAACAGCATTGGAGTCTCGAGGGATATAGATACTACTTAAGTGAAGGGAGCATTGGATTCTCCAGGTCACAGATAACTACTTACTGGGGGCAGCATTGGAGTCTCCAACAGGACACTATGTTAATTCAATGTTATTTGGCAAAAATGTTCTAATGATCTTTTTTATGATTATTCTTCTTAACATAGTAGAATGAAGAACCTACATCTGACTATTAATTTAATTATCGAATAGCTTAGAGTATTTAGAAACATAAAAAAAGAGAAAGTAAAGGCAGGATTGCTATAGGTTAAGGGGCCTGACTGCGGTTATTGTTGTGCCATCACGCACCTAACCGTTTAATCCTGTACCCCAGTTTAAGCTGCGCATGACAAGACCTTATATTCTCTAGACCTTGGTTCTACTAGACCGTCTCACTCGGCACACCGAGCACTGGCTCAATTAAGACTTTCCTAAAAAATATATAAACGCTACCTCCCTTTACCTCAAGTTAGCTGTGTATCACCGCAATGACGAATGATTTTGTTAATCATTTGTGCTAAATTTTACTGTGAAAAGCTTTTTTCTTTCATTTACTATTTTGTTAATATTGTTCAACTAGACCGTCTCACTCGGCGCACTGGACACTGGCTCAATTAAGACTTTATTTTTGATTGCATTTGATTGTTTTCATACTTTATCATTACGTTAAATTTATTGAGAAATTCCCTTTTGATGTGTATTGTCATTGCTTTTACATACATACAGTAATATTTTAACTCTCTCTTTTTCTCTCCTCAACATATCAACGCTCTCTCGTTCAGTCTCAAGTCAGCTGGGCGTGACGTCACAGCGGTTACGTATGATTTTATACATCTTTTATGCGAAATGTTATATTGAAAGCTACATTTCATATTAAATGCTTTATACTTTAATGTATTTTGTCGAATATTGTTATCATTAAACTATATATTGTAAATGAAAAAATAAATTAATACAGTTTAACTTGTAAGACCCAGTAGGCCGCCGAATACAAGTATAAACTAGATAATCAGTCAGTTCGAAGTACGAGCATTTGTTCGACAAACGATACAAAATTTTCTTGAAAATTTTGTTAGAAAAACGGAATGTTCGACATATGAAACGTTCGACAAACGAGGCACCACTGTATACTAGTATCTCTGGAGCTCACTGGCTGAACCGCAGTCCCCGCAGATCCTGCCTGTTCTTCTTTGTTACTGCTATCAGGTCCTTCACTCGTCTTGCTGACACCTGTCTGTTTCCTTTAAATTCTATTGCAAGTAATGGATGGGGGTCCTGCTCTTGCCTTTTGGTATCAGTTTCTCCAAGGACACCCGATGGCCTATTAGAATTTGCCATTTCTTCTTTGGTTGGAGAGGACTGAATAGGAACAGGTTGGATATTTCCAGGAAATTGGCTATTCTTTCCTGTGACAGGTAGGCCTTTGACTTCTGTGTTTATCATCATGCCTAAGCATCTGATCTTTTGTGTTGGTATGAGGTCCATTATAGAATGGCTGGTAATCATATAATGCCACAGGAAGTTTCTATTACATAAACTCGAGTTTCTCCTTTTGTGATACATTTTTATTTATTTTCTTATTGTCACTTAATTCTTTGAAATTCTCAAGTCTTTTATCATATAAACTTTTTCCATTTTTTTTACTCATACAATAAACGCTGGTGTACAACACATAATTCACTTAGCACCACCTGAAAGTCCTTCAATTGTGAATGTTCTGCTACTTTTATGTAGGTGTCAACATGCTCAAAACATTCTTTTCTTGAATGAGGTAATGAACATTCATTTTTGGCCTCTTAACATTCCCTACATCCTTTTTTCTGACAAAGACCCAACATTTGGTTGTCACCTACTTAGTATACTTCGATTTTCATGTTATTTATCCTTATGCCCTTTGCACATGACCACAGTCAACCAACCAATAAATACCTATTCATAACATAAGTCAACAGCTCTCACATGGATTTTTCATTTAAAGTCCACATCTCACCTTTTCCGTACATCTTTCATAACACTTCCAAATTGCAGTACATATCTGTCTATACCCTCTTTTCACCAGCCTACTGTTCTCCATCCTTTCTCCATACCCAAACCTTCTTAAAGCATTCAGCACTATCTCCACATTTCTAACCATTTCAACTCTTCTTATGATACATTCTGTACAATATGGAAATATTTCATCTCAACATTTCATACCTTTTTCTTTCATTAGCATTCAAGATCCGGACTAACTTCCATGAGAGCTGACTTAACAATCCCCTACAACTGTCCCAACTAAGCTTCCATGCAACACTCCAGACTCTTAACAGCAATTGTTACATTTACTTTCAAATGCCTAAGCGGATCAACTCTGCACTTCCATTCTCCCACCAACCTTATTAACATTTTCATTTATATTGACAATCCTCTCTGTTTTCATTTTGTACTCATCATTTGCTATGGTGTCATGATACTAAATACCGGCGTAGTATGGTGATTATATACTATAAAACATTCATATCTCGGATATGGTGGATTTCCCCAAAAAAATTTTCAGAGGCATAGTTTAATAATTTTTTATGCCAAAATGCACCTATAATACTAAAACTATAGTTGGAACTACGTTGAAATAATGCCTTATGTTCATTGCCATTTTTCCTGGCGTGACAACTACCAAGGTTACTGACGGCAATCGGCTCACAATATTTTGCGATTGTATTTGCCTAGGTCTAATTTGTTGCAGCCTAAAGCATACGTATTTTTTCTATTTTTTCTTATTCACATAGGTAGCTCATGCAAAATTTTGTGGTTGGAAAGGTTATACAGCACGGAGTCACAGGAATGGTTAGGTTAGGATGCAGCCCTGTTAGAGCTAGTCTTTTTTTTTTTTTTTTTTTCTTTGAACCAGGCAGCGTCCAACAAATAGTATAACGCAAAAATCTTCTACTTTTACCAAACCTTGATTAAATGTATTATGAATAACAATGTGTCACATAAGTTATAACCTTGGGTCAACTTGATACACGTATTACGTAGAAATTACTTTTATAATTACAATAATTCCGAATGTCAATCTTACCTGAACTTTGGAAGTCCTATAAAGGAACTAGGCCTAGCCCAACAAGGTTTCTCTTCCTCCTTGAACAATCATGTGATGTACGCCGATGACAATAAACGTCCAACTAATTTTTGTCCCAGAAAACCCAATACTAAGCGAAAATGTCGTAACCTCGTCAACCAGGATAGTTCCGTCGGCCTAGAAGAGAATCACAGGCGACACACAAGACAAGCACAACAGACTAAGAATAGTTGCTCACTTAGTCACTCAACGCAAACGAAATTGCAACTGCCAAGTTGGCAACTCGAGAGAGAAAAAAGCTTAACCTGGTTTCCTTCGTCTGTCGCTGACAAGCTTAAGACTGCCTAAGATTAACGCAATGGGTATCATGGAATATGTCCTGTGATTATTCCTACATCTCTGCATAATGTTCACACGAATATATGACAAATGTGGTGGTCATAGCGAGCTCATTTCCAGGAGGGAGACTAGATAATTAGCCTAACCTTTTGTAAACTACAGCAAGCAGAAGCATACCTTAATTCTGTTGAAGAGTGGAAAAAATCCCATAATTGGTTACTCGTATTCATGGAAAAAGTCAGTAGTTATCTCGGTCGCATTACATTCAACAAGCTTCATATTACAACGTACCTACTGTTTTACGTACCTGTCCTCATTCAAATGTGTTTGAATTCTGAGGCCAATGCTAGTGTTACTATAAATTAAAGAGAGAAAAGGGATTATTCAGACAAAAGAATTGCACTGAGCTTATATATATATATATATATATATATATATATATATATATATATATATATATATATATATATACAAAACACACACACACACACACATATATATATATATATATATATATATATATATATATATATATATATATATATATATATATATATATATATATATATATATGTATATATATATATATATATATATATATATATATATATATATATATATATACGTATATAATATATATGTGGGGGGGTTAGGCTATTCAAAGAAATGGCGACTTCCGACTTTTATTAACAAAAAGCTAACAAAATATACATCAGCAATGATTTCCTTTTCAGAGTAGACAAGATAAGAATGGAACTTGTTAGCAGCGCACAGGTGATCTTCCTACAGAAAACCTCACTGATAAGCAGATGATGATCCGCAAGAAACGAAATTTATCAAGTGTTACAATAGGTTGGTAATGGCCAAAACTAATCACCTATATTTATTAAATACCGTTTTTTCTCTCAACAAAAACTGTAGCTGCAATTTTCGATACGCTACTGCTATGAAGCTCCTTCTGTATCATCGTGTGACGCCTTCTAAACATCGGTCATGAAGTATGGTATAATGGTTTGCCTTAGAATAATGAAAGAATATAAGAGATTATTTTTTAGCAGTGTATTGGTGTGAAGACGGCATAGTTGCAAAATAAATGTGACCACTGGCAAGTTACAAAATTAGTTACTGTATAAGGTGCTATGAAATTAATTCTAAGGTGAGTAACAGTGATAATAAATAAGAAAAGTTTAAAATAAAATACGTTTAAATTAAAACACGCCAAATGATCTAATAAGGGCAACCTTTACACTAACCAAAATAATTCCAGCCTATTTATAGAAAACAATATTAAAACACGCAAGATTATGTCACCTGTTAAATAAACATACCCTCCAGTAATGAGAGCAATGGTACTTTATATGATATATATATATAGATGTATATATATACAATATATATATATATATATCTTTTATATATATATATATATATATATAAATTATATATATATATGATATATATATATATATATATATATATATATATATATATATATATATATATATATATATACTATATATATCTATATATTATATAATATATATATATATCTATATATATATATATATATATATATATATATATATATATATATATATATATATATAATACATACACAATACTTGACACAAGGCACTTTACAAACATATGCATATAAATGGTAACTTGTGGAGTTGTTTTTCGTTAATAAACAAGTGACAATCTTTTCTTGCATGTTAATGTTTATGGATGTATATGCCCCTATAAGTATATATTGTACTTATATTACAGCATATATTAATACTCACAGGCCTAATGCATATTCGTAAAACTGTAGGTGAAATGAAATATATATATATATATATATATATATATATATATATATATATATATATATATATATATGCAAAAATCAAGTTTTTCTTGATCTGTGCCCATTTCACGAACCACCAGCAAAGGATATGTCTTACAGAACAGTCCTTCTAACTTCTGCATGCAAAATCCCGCACACATAGGCGTGTTTATTTGCACATTTACAGCAATGTATGCACTGATACACATATAGAAGTGATGTATCTATGTCTATCAGCGAGTAAATGGAACCTAGTTCACGAAGGCGATAAAAACATACACGTCATATAAAAGAATATACTTTTGTGTATACTACATACGTTTGATCTCTACCGACGATGGGTGTGCGTGTGATTTTATATATACTGTAGTTTTCCTTTATAACAGAGTCTAACATTTCCATGAATGTTCTCACAGCTTGTTTACAGTATCCCCACACCCAAATTAATATCAATCGTCCATTTCCACCAATGAACGACCTCGGTCATTTAAAATATCTACTTACATAGGCTCTGTCGACTGGGATTATCATGTAGTCAGGAAATATAACAGAGATATTACGAGTTACGACTGTTCCTCTCCAACTAGGGTATTACGTTGTTACAATATGACAAGTCCACAACATGTTTTGTTATGAAATAAATAATTAATCACTGGATTTTCTTCTTTTAAAAAAATAATCTTCACTCAATAATGGTCCTCAAATGTTAGTTAATGTCATTCATCTTTATCTATTATTTCCAGACTGCACTTGAAATTGCCATTAGCAATCTGGTTCCGAAGGTTCTGATATACTGGCGGGGTAATGTGGGGGAAATTGTTGAGTTGGAGGGAGATTTTGAGCATGGAAGGAAGGGTCATGAAGAAAGTAATGGCTCGCGTCGACAAAAGTCCCGAGCCGAGGTGGAGCTGCGTCAGCTGATTCAAGTTATTGGTCTTGGCCATCGACATGAGAACCGAGTCCGTGAGGGCATCCTGATTGACGTCCAGCATCACCGTTTCCAGCGACGTGTTTTTGAAGAGAAGCCTGCTCAAGAGAACAGGCTGCAGCACAACATTGGAGAGATTAAGATGGACGAGGTCGACCAAGGAAGCTGAGAACAAGGGCATGAGAGCATCTCCGGTTTCCGCTATGATATTTATGTGGTGCAGTTCGAGTCGCTTGAGATCGGGGCAGTATCTCCGGACAGCGCGTAGCGTACTCCATTTGATGGGTGTCTTGGCGTACTCTTCGTACTCGATTTCCAGGCACAGCAGTTTGTTGCCAACAGCTCTCACGGCCGAGACCAAGAGGTCTTCCGGCACCAGTCTCATTGTTAGCGAATTGAGCTTTTTAAGCTTCTTGAGTGAATCCATGGACGCCAGGGAAGGGTCGGTGCATTCCATCATCAGATGCTGCAGGTTTGGACACAATTTTAGAGTGTCGAGGGATTTTTCTGTCACGCGCCAGAGGGAGATGGAGGTCAAGGCAAATGGTCGAGCTTTGGGTACTTGCATTTGCAAGTACTGGAGAAGGTTACATATAGAAGAATTCCAGTAACTGTACTGCAATGTTCTCAAATTCCGCAGAGCATGAAGGAGCACCACAGCGCCACAGACTGTAACTAAAGGAGATTGAACAGATAGATGACAAAGCGGTGGAAAATCGTTATCAATATCGGAGTCCTTGATAGCCGAGATATCCAGATCATTGCAAGAGTCACCTTCATTATAGCTCCTAATCAGAGCCTGGACAACATCCAAGTCATTGACACTGCAAGTATCGAGATGCAACGAATGTAGAGCTCTGGGATTTTTGGTGATGTAAGCAAGGACTTCGGAGGCTGCGTCATCTCCACTGACGTGGATGGAGGAAAGACGGGGGGAGCGGTCAATGATCTCTGACAAGACCCCCTTCACGAAAGTGACCCCCTCAATGTGCAGGCTTAATAAACTGAACCAAGGCACTGTTGCCAGTTCTTCCAGCAACTGCTTGCACTGTTCTTCAGTTAGATTAAACTGGCATCCTGTCGTGAGAGACAAGTGCTGGACGTCTGTTAGGAGGTGCAAGAGAAGCAGTCTTATGAAAATGCAATCGTCCTCAATCACTTGAGACGAACTCACCTCGTGGACGACCTCTGAGCGGACTTTGAGGGGCAACGTCGTCTTGATCATCTCGCACATGGTATGGAAGTCCTGGAAGGTAAACGAGACTCACTTACTCATTCGTTACATGATTTCGGATCGCTATATCTGACCTCTAGGGCATGATGAAATGGACATAGATATAATCTAATAAAATAGAACCAGTTACAAATCTAAATCAAGTCTTTAATTTTTTTAAGAAGATATTTTTTATTAGTAATTCAAATTACTCGTTTGGTACTGTTCTATGAATAACGAATGGAGCAGTGTAGTTGCGTGGAGTCTAAAACGCCTGTATATAAAAAGGTAAAAACTAATAAACGGAAAATAAAATGGTATACCTTGCAAATAGCATCTCCCTCCCGATATAAAGCATTGAGCAAAGATGTAGTTACTTGGCTATTGCATAAGTTCTTCAGCCTCATTGGGTCCTTGTGGGGCGCTTTCTTCAGCCAATCTGCAAGAGAAGAATACGCATTTAATATTTGTTGGAGGAAATATTGTAGAGTCCAATACTAAAAGCTGAAATAACATTATGGGTAAGCTAATATCATTAAAGAAATAGGGTGCTTTACCCACTGAGATGGCACAAGAGTGGAAAACTGAATAGTTATAAAGCAGGATTAAATATTTGTTAATTGCTTAGCAGGGGAAAAAAGATAGCAAAAGACATTATCTTGAAGACCGGATACATGGCTAGCAAGGATTTTGATAAATATTCAATGCGATTGAAAACTTATACTATCGATTCAAGGCAAAGAAGTTTGCAGATTAATGCTAATAAATAATTAAATCATCCGAGTATGGTTTGTCAGTAAACAACGAACTTTGAGACCGGATCCCCATGAAATAATTACATATTTAGATCTTGGATCAACAGCAAGAACGCTTAAGTTAAACAGGAGACAAGCATAAGGGAGTGACAACGTCTTCTCAAAGAAGTATTCGAAAATAAAAGACGAGCAATAATGCGTAAGTGGATACAAGAGCAGTTACATCTCAATACAGAATGTTCTCATACCTAATTATCGTTTCGAAGTCACTCAATAGCAAAGTAGTGCAAACACTGACTTAGTGTTCCCAAAACTGAAGACCATTCAAGTTTGTGAAATTTGTGATTCATCATGCATATAAAAAGGCCAAAACAATCTTAACGAACTGCAGAATTAAAATTCCTTGCCATGTGAAGGTGATGTCTTAAGCCAACAAAATATAAAGTCTCCGATTACAGTTTTTTTTTCGAATACTTCCTATGTGGCACCTGTAAAACCCTAGTCCGAATTATTTGTGGCGGAAGAATTCTACCTAAATCTGTGGAAACTTCTACTCCTCGAGTTATTACAATTTGGCATGATATCAGCTGATGAATTAAAAAAAAAAATAATTTCTAATTCCCAAGAGACGTTAATTCCGAAAAGTCATCAGAGATTCAAGCCTCTCCATGTGAGCGTGTTTCATGAACTTCGTCCAAGCCTTCATACTACGTAAGTCTCCAAGTCTCCAAAAAGCTATTAAAACTCCCATGTAAGGAGTCTCGTTGCACCTTACCATCCAATAAATATTCTGGAGCTGAACCTCGAGTAAATCCACGAAAAAATAACCGAATTACGGTCGATACCGATCTCAAGGATCTCGATCTAAAGTCAATTTATACGTCGCCTAAACTGCTCGACCTCATTCCCATTCAAAACGTGTCCTTGAATGCGTGGCGAAGCTAAACTCATCTAAAGCGATTAATGTTGCCATTGGCTCTCAGTCCCCTTTCTCCATGGGTCGGTGAAAGGAGAGAGAGAGAGAGAAAAAAAAAAATTGTCCCTCACGAAACCTCTCGTTAGATATGCCAACTTTACAGTAATTCAATCTTCATCTTTCGGTTCGTCTTGGTAGCTGATTACTGACCTGCTTCTCAAAGCACGAAAACTCCAGAATTTTTTTTTCTTCTTAAAAACTTATAATCTTCACTCCGCATTCCATGAAAAGGGAAGTCAGGTGTGCAGCCACGAGGAATGTAGATTAACTGGGGAGTCATTAAAGCGGCTCTTTTGAGCATCTACCAACTGGCAGCAACTGCTGATGTCAGTTGAAATTTGACGTGGGAGCCGGGTTACCTACGACCAGGTGCGGTAGTGCGCATGAACTTAAGTATACATATGTCCTCCACGCATCCTCAAAAGACACTTAAATTGATTTTTAAACACAAATTTCATTAGTAACTAAAATACGTTCTGTTTTAGAAACCCCAGTTTTCATTAACTCTTTCGTTTTGTTGCCTACCACCAGGTGCGGTAGTGCGTATGAGCGTAAGTATACATACGTCCACACATTATCAGAAGACACTCAAATCGATCTATAATCACAAATTTCATTAGTAACTACAATACGTGCTGTTTTTGAAACCCCAGTTTTCATGAACTATCTCGTTTTATAATTACGGTTCGTATGTTCGTTATTTTAAATCAGTAGTTCTTTGCATTACTTTTTGCAGATTCAAATTCAGGAGAAACTAACTTTCTCAAGGCTTTCAACCCTACCAATGACATTAACTTTGTTTCACCTACGTTTTAGGTGAACCTTCTTGTGACGGATCTTGGTGACTTGAAAAAGAAGGTAAGTTTGTTTGTTTGTATGGTGTTTTTACGTTCCACGAAACCAGTGGTTATTCAGGAACGGGACCAACGGCTTTACGTGACTTCCGAACCACGTCGAGAGTGAACTTCTATCACCAGAAATAAACATCTCTCACACCTCAATGGAGAAAGAGAAGGTAAGTAACATATTCCATACAGGTCTTGCAAATCTTAAAATTGTACGCATTTCTCGCTACAAAATAATTTACCAGTGGCAGTCAAATGTTTCGAATGTAATTCGTTCAATATTGCCATGAACTGCCGAAATGGTTTATTAGTATATCGGTATGATTTATTTCATAATTTTTTCGGTTTATTTCATCACCATAAATTTTCCAGGAGCCACATTACTTTAATTTTGTTTTACAATAATGGAATGATTTCCTGTTTTTTTTTATCACTTTTTACCTGACATTATCTTGTTTTTACCATCGCCATCATGTGAACAGCAGATTCGGTCGCCTACAGATTAAGTAAGCGACTGACACCCTGGGTAAATCATCCTACATTTGCAGTTTACTTTTGTGTGCGTACGTGTGTGTGTGTCTGTGTCTGTGTGTAGTGTGTGTGTGTGTGTGTGTGTGTGTGTGTGTTGTGTGTGTGTAGTGTGTGTGTGTGTGTGTGTGTGTGTGTGTGTGTGTGTGTGTGTGTGTGGGAGAGAGAGAGAGAGAGAGAGAGAGAGAGAGAGAGAGAGACTCAAAACACGAAAGAAGATGAATATGTTTCGGGCAATATTTCGGATATCGGAATGACAACGATGAAAGGTTCAATGTATTGAAATGCATCACTCAAAAGATTCGCTTTCACCAACTGATGTGGAATCATAAGAGCAACGAAGATCAATATAATACAAATCTTCCAAACAATACAACTCCTAAGAGCACATCCATTTTTCTGTCAAAATTTCTTAACTATAATATAAAAACGGACATGACAAAGTATAAAAAATGAAGGGGGAATGAATCTTTCTTGCCGTGAAGTTGGCTGAATTGGCTATAAGCTGTTATGGATGGCGAGTTCCCGTTTCTTAAGTAAATACTATTAGTCCTTACCTTAAATATACACACTTAAATATATGTGTATGCCGTTACATCAAGCAACGACATATGCAGTTCCAACCCGATTCAATTAAGTGAAGACTCATGCAGATGAATCTAAATTAAATTCCATTCCGGCTGATTTCTCACGACTGAAATAATTCAGATTCAGGATTCAAACCCTTCAGCGACCAGTTAACATAATATTTTTTTTTATGCTCCCCTCTTCATGAGATCAGCACATTCGGAGACTTATCATTCAGAGGTTTTTATCTTTTATTTAATCTATATCATTGATTGGGAGTTGAAATGGCAGATGGTTTCGTTTTTATCAACGCCCCGCCCCTTCACACCATCAGAGTCATGCACGCTCGCGGAAATCAAAATGGACTTAGCCACTTGTAAAGTGTTTCGCCATATTTTTCGTCTCGGGCACCAACATTGCAAGCTTGGGTTATTCAATAACTGTCAAAATTGATGAGTAAACGAGAATAAATGTCTTCCTTTTATATAAAGTTAGTACTGTCTCGTATCGCAAAATACTGACCAAACCGACCATTCACTTTTCTGCAAGCACTGAGCGGCCGAGAGTGTCCCTGTGCTTGGCTTTCTTGTCAAATTGTCATAAATCCATCAATTCGTTTTTCTTCGAGACATGCAGATTTATAACATTAAAAAACACCTTAAAATGACTGCAATGTTGCTCAGACGAAGAAAAGAAAGGTTTAACAAATTCCTACCAGGAAGCTGCAAAGTTTGGCGACTATTTTCAGATCCCTTCATCCGTAACACGTAATTTAATCGAAATCTCTTAATTAAGATTGTAACAGAGAGACCGACTCATTTTATCATTGAAATAAGGGAAAGCTTCTCTGTGATTACTAACTACACAAAGCGTTAATCGGACTTCAAAAATGTTGCTATATACCCCAGAGCTTCAAAATGAACAAGGAACTCGGCACACATCTCAATAATCTCAATAAAACTTCAAATTTCGAAAACAGCAAAATCATAAGAAAGTTATCGGGCTAAAATGATTTTCAGCAACAGCAGCAGTCCAGTGAAAGACTCACGTTGATCCCGTAACATGAACGTCACAATCATCATCTTGGAAGGATCCGGTTATCTTATCAGAACGTGACCTGACACAGGTTTGGTCAGAGACCATTTTTGTATCAGGAACAAGAATAGGGTCAATTATCTTCCAAAATGTTCATTAAAAAGTCACGTTATCGTAATGAACTTGCCCAACCACCTCCACACTTTCCTTAACCTTTTTTTAATCGATTTCGAAATTGCTCTCCTCGAGAACTAGAATAAAAAAAAACTTCAGAAAGTAGGAAGCCACCAAAAGGATTATTTATTTCTTTTTAACAGTCACGTTATGGCATCTTGAACTTTCTCGAAAAAAATGTTACTGGTTTCGAAATTGCTCGCATCGGGAACCATAAAATTAAGTCAATAAAATCTTCAGGAGGTTGAATGCAGCCCAAAAGATTTCTCGGCTGTCACGTTGGCGAAACGGATCACTCGGCTATCTTGGGCTTCTTAAGGGAGACTGTAATGGCTTCGCAGGTGTCATTAACATGCAAATTTAATAGGAGGAAGCAATTAAACAAATTTGGTTAACTGACTATATATTTTTTTTTTCATTTAATGGAGTAGAGAGTTCAAATTTCCGTAGAGGATATTGGCAAATGTGATCTCATCTTAGTTTTGCAAGCATACTTTCGGCACACCTTCCAATGACTGGGCAAAAGGTATTTTGGCGAGACAGTATAAAAAATAAATAAATAAAGGAACATCGCTGAAAAAATCCTTGATCCGATACAACTTGATTTTTTATTTATTTTTTTTTTACCCTTTTCATGACAAGTAGAAAACACGTGAAAAGAAATCTTGACAGCAGACAGACCTTAGGTTGTAAAGTTTTCAGATTTTTGCCAAATGTTTTTAAAACATGATTTTAAAAATAGACAGCAGTTATAAAAACTGATTAGATAAGTATATAGATAGGACTGCTTTTCGCGGGCGGAAAACTCCTTATTTGACAGCAAACTTAATTTTTTAAATTTCACACACAATTCCATCACGTTTTTTTTTTTTCATGCAGATAATTTCTAGAGTCAAAAAAGAGTGAACAGAAGACACAAACTCAGACACCGATATAAAAACAGTCCTGTAGTCTTGCCAGATTCATACCTGCATTAAAAGCGGTCTGACTTCCAAGTCGTGTGAGACGCAAATGCAAATGAATGTTAAATATACTTACTTTTAACAAACACTACCAAAAATGACACTTCTAACAAACACTTAACCAAAAAGGACACTTTTAAAACAAACACTTTACCAAAAATGACACTTTTAACAAACAAAAATGACTGTGACCTTTAAATAATATCGTTGTGCAGTATTATAAGTGATATTAGTGATAAAAAAAAGGTTGAACTTTTTTTAAATTCATTCACAACTGACGACCCTCCACTAACATATCCCTGTGGCCTTTACAAACGGCTTCAAGGTCGGAGCCCTCTAAGTCTCATACTTTTATGCGCAAGAACGTTGGAGACTTGCTCTCTTTCCTTGTCTGTGTGGAATACGAAGTTGATACTATTTAAGAATCAAGAACTTATGCATCCATTTGCATATGACTAAGCTTCTTAGTCTAGACGAGGAATCACAGCTGCCTTTCGAAAATTCGTGAAAAGCTGGATAAAAGAAGAAGAAGAAAAAAAAGAAGCTCCGTCCTACAAATATGAAATAAATTCGTTTCTTTATAACCAATAACTATATTTTTATCCTAACTGCAGTTTTAATAATAAAAAAAAAAGAATTTAGTAAAAAAGCATATTTCTGCATGGAATTATCTTTTAAACAAATTATGATGTCTATTAAGCCTCAAAGTATAGGGGTGGCTAGGATACATGGGCTGTAACGCATTCTGGGATAACAAATGGTAGAATTTATTGTAAACTGTAATTTCAATGTCTTAGTTCCAGCAATTATCTTAAAGTAAACTGGAAGCCAACATCCAATAAGTTTCCTTAGTTATTATGATGTTCCAGTAAGAACATGGATACCTGCATCTCTTCGGGGGGGGGGGGGGGGGGGGGGGGGGGGGGGGGGGGGGGGGGGGGGGGGGGGGGGGGGGGGGGGGGGGGGGGGGGGTGCGCATGAAAAATTATCGTAAATTCGCCCATTAAAACGAGGTAAGGAAACAGCAAACCTCCTGTAAATCTAAGTATTCCACCTTCTGAAGATCCCTTCTTCCGAAAAATGACATTCCTGTCTCTCTCCCATTGTGAAGTCTGAGTAAGAAAGACAAGGAGAGCGAACGAACTTATTTTATTCGGCATTGGCAAATGAGGCTGTACATAAGGCGGCGTGCGGACGGAAGTGTAGTGTCCGTCACGCACGCATGAACAAACGCAAATAAAAGAGACAGGGCCCCCCTGTGAATGTGTTTCTTCACAGACGAAAATACATGAATAATATTACATAGAGGGAACGGGTTCCCGACATATACACATCAAAAGAAAGGGCGTTAAATGCTCTACATTTTAGTTCCTGGAAGAAAAGAGAGGACATATGGATATACAGATTTTTACAATGAACGGGCGAACATTCGCCCGAATGTCGTCCTTACACCATAACCTTTTTTTTATTTATTTTATTATTATTATTTTTTTTTGCCAATCACAGGGGCTGCTAACGGTCATTTTTCGAAAAATAAAAATACACGTATAAAATTTTGCATGATCTAGCCAACAAACAACAAAACACAAAAACAAACAATACTAGTAGCAAAAAATGTTGGCAGTAACAAGAAACAATATGATTCGGATATTGACAAAATATCCCGCAAAAATTATAAATAAATTTACGTAAGCGAAGAGGGTAGCTCTCTCTCTCCCCAGATAATCCTAACATAAAGATACAAGAAACTACAGATACAAAATATCGGGTTTCATACATAGGCCTACACAGCTACCCACCTACCGGTGTAAGAAAATTGACATTTTTCAAGAGCGTCTATTTGTTCGAAAAAATTATTCTAGAATCAGTCATTTCCAATCAAACCAGGTGGACATTGGCGACCAGATTGCTTCAGATATCATACTCTAATTTTATTTTAAAGCAAATGATGTTGAACAAAGAAAAAGGGAAATCATGAGCAGTTGAGATGGAGATGGATTGTTGGGTAAGATATGTTGACAATGTGGGGAGGAAGGAGATGAGGACAGTGAGAAAGTGTAACGTATCTTGGAATGGATATGCCTATGCGTCCAGGAAGCGACAGTGCATACTAGACAGAGGTGAGTGGCGCAGTAGGATGAAGGATTTGTTAGTTGTTGAAGCTCAGCTGATGAATTATGTGTGTATGAAGCAAGCTGATATTTCGGAGCTTTACTGTACAGCGTTTCATCCACGAATGAAGATGAATGTGGAAGGTGACTTTTCTCTGGACTCAACCCCCTTTAAGGAAAACCGCTTACAGATCAAACTAAAATGCAAATCTAGTCAAATGCACATAAGCAATCCTTCAAGAATGCAGAAATCTGATATCGAACTTCATCAACGTCGGTATTTTTAACACCATCACCATCAAAGTTCAGTTATTTTCACGGAAGAATGGAATCGAACTGACGTTTGACAGTCTTCAATATATCTCTGTAATTAGGGAAAACCCAAGACCTTATCGGATATTATTTTTATAAGGAAATAATTAAAATTCATTTATGTATGACAGTAAATAATAGTTTCTAAATAAGTATAATTAATATATGTTTATTTTTCGTTATTCCTCCTAATAAACTTGGCTAAGAGCGATTTAAAAGTATAAATCGCTCGATAAGTAGAAAAAGGTATATACATTTATATCCTGAATGAAACGGCACTATGCTACCACACCAAACGGAGTCTCATTATTTAGTCATGAAACTTCTTGTAATAAGAATCATGGCCTTCTCATTTATGTAGCAAAAAGTATAACAGCCTGAAATTTGGAAAGAAGGTAGTATTAATAAAAATTCAACTGACGACAATCAATAGGAAAATCATCATTAGAAGGTTGCATCGACCCACGACAAAAATGGCCTTCCTTGACCTTCCGAGGAAAGGAGCGATACTCACTGATCCTTGAGCTCCTCCGGCGGAAGGAACTTGGTCTTACGCGCTCCATCTCGTCACACCAACGACTGCTTGGAACACCACGACCGGCCAACAAGCACTAGTCAACTTAACTAACAACTGCCAGCCTCGCGCCATCGTCAGGTGCTTATATACACCGCGGGCCTCCTCCACTTCGTCACTAATCTCCCGACGAGCCTCGAAGTCTCGTCCCGCGGCGGGCATTCCTAGAGAGATCCAAAGACCTTATCTTGATTCCTACGACGACCGGTCGTCTTTTGCCGCCATCTATCGCCCAGTTTCGTAAATACTCTTATCGAGTAGAATATAAAATTTAGGCATAAGGCCAAAGCACTGGGACCTATGAGGCCATTCAGCGCTGAAACGGAAATTGACAGAAAAAGGTTTGAAAGGTGTAATAGGAGGAAAACCTCGCAGTTGCACTGTGAATCAAGTGTGAGGAGAGAGGGTGGAAAGTAAGGTGAAGAAAGAGAATATGAAAGGAGGTACACTAAAGGAAACGAAAGCGGTTGCAGTTAGGGGCCGAAGGGACGCTTTAAAGAACCTTAAGTAATGCCTACAGTGCACCGCATGAGGTCCACTGACGGAGCTACCCCCCTAGGCGCCCCCCCCCCACTAGTTAAATATTCTTATCGTTGTCCTTCTTTGCCTCGAAAGGATGAATGAAATGGGGACAATAATTCATCAATCTAAGATCACATTAACATAAGCTGGTAAAACACTAGCAACTTCTTTTAGTAGGCAGGCGTTCCTTTATCACATTATCTTCCATTTCAGCGAGATCCAGGCCTTGCACAAAAGGGGGTAGCATAGATAAATACGAACCCACATATACAAGAAGTGGAAGGAATCAATGATTCAGTGAAGACGGCTGTCCCCTCACACATAAGAGCAAGATTATGATCAAGGACAAGAAAAAAAAATGTGATGACCAGGGAAAAAAGAAAGTGGCCAATATGGGCACCAGTCCTCCGTAGCCCCTAACAGTGAACGTGGTGTTATTTGAATCAAATATTAAGGGTACTGAGTACCGGTAATTCTCTGAACATACCATCAGCAATGGTGGTTATAAAGCAGGAAGAGACAGGTGACCCTCAGGCGACAGGGAAAGTATGAAGATTCACGTTACCTGTTAAAGACAACGGATAGAAGCGTTTTACATACGTCAAAATTCACCAGTACAGGAATGGTAGGCACAATTTCTTAAATACGAAAGACTATCAACAATAGGAGCAGATTCCAGCTAAAATTTCAATATCCTTAGATATCTCAGCTTTGTATTCTGATAATCCATTGAAATGGGGCAGATTTATACCATCTAAAGTTTCCAGTCATTGCATATCTTATAAGTTCGTTTCCTAAGGTCAGTAATTCAGTGTCCAAGAAGAGGAAAAATCTGTACTTAGTTACCATAAAATAAATTTATTCATAAATGCTATTTTGAATGAGGCAAGTAACACAACCAAAATATAAATCTGACACTTTATTTCGAGAAGCTATTTCAGGTATAAATCTGCATCTTTACTTCGAGATGCTATTTAAAGCATAAATCTGACGCTTTACTTCGAGATGCTATTTAAAGCATAAATCTGACGCTTTACTTCGAGAAGCTTTTTCAAGTATAAATCTGATGCTTTACTTCAAGAAGCTATTTCAAGCATAAATCTAACGCTTTACTTCGAGAAGCTATTTCAAGTATAAATCTGACGCTTTACTTCGAGAAGCTATTTCAAGTATAAATCTGACGCTTTACTTCGAGAAGCTATTTCAAGCATAAATCTGATGCTTTACTTCGAGAAGCTATTTCAGGTATAAATCTGATGCTTTACTTCGAGAAGCTATTTCAAGCAAAAATCTGACGCTTTACTTCGAGAAGATATTTCAAGCATAAATCTGACGCTTTACTTCGAGAAGCTATTTCAAGCATAAATCTGATGCTTTACTTCGAGAAGCTATTTCAAGTATAAATCTGACGCTTTACTTCGAGAAGCTATAAGCTATTTCAAGCATAAATCTGATACTTTACTTCGAGAAGCTATTTCATGTATAAATCTCGCACGAAGACTTTCAGTATAAATCTGACGCTTTACTTTGAGAAGCTATTTCAAGTATAATATGACGCTTTACTTCGAGAAGCTATTTCAAGTATAAATCTGACGCTTTACTTCGAAGAAGCTATTTCAAGCAAAAATCTGATGCTTTACTTCGAGAAGCTATTTCAAGTATAAATCTGACGCTTTACTTCGAGAAGCTATTTCAAGCATAAATCTGACGCTTTACTTCGAGAAGCTATTTCAAGTATAAATCTGACGCTTTACTTCGAGAAGCTATTTCAAGCATAAATCTGACGCTTTACTTCGAGAAGCTATTTCAAGTATAAATCTGACGCTTTACTTCGAGAAGCTATTTCAAGCATAAATCTGACGCTTTACTTCGAGAAGCTATTTCAAGTATAAATCTGACGCTTTACTTCGAGAAGCTATTTCAAGCATAAATCTGACGCTTTACTTCGAGAAGCTATTTCAAGTATAAATCTGATGCTTTACTTCGAGAAGCTATTTCAAGTATAAATCTGACGCTTTACTTTGAGATACTATTTAAAGTATAAATCTGACGCTTCACTTCAAGATGGTATTCAAAGTATAAATCTGAAGCTTTACTTCGAGAAGCTATTTCAAGTATAAATCTGACGCTTTACTTCGAGAAGCTATTTCAAGTATAAATCTGATGCTTTACTTCGAGAAGCTATTTCAGGTATAAATCTGACGCTTTACTTTGAGATGCTATATAAAGTATAAATCTGACGCTTTACTTCGAGAAGCTATTTAAAGTATAAATCTGACGCTTTACTTTGAGATACTATTTAAAGTATAAATCTGACGCTTTACTTCGAGAAGATATTTAAAGTATAAATCTGATGATTTACTTCGAGAAGCTATTTCAAGAATAAATCTGACGCTTTACTTTGAGATGCTATTTCAAGTATAAATCTGACGCTTTACTTCGAGAAGCTATTTCAAGTATAAATGTGACGCTTTACTTCGAGAAGCTATTTCAGGTATAAATCTGACGCTTTACTTCGAGAAGCTATTTCAAGTATAAATCTGACGCTTTACTTTGAGATGCTATTTCAAGTATAAATCTGACGCTTTACTTCGAGAAGCTATTTAAAGTATAAATCTGATGATTTACTTCGAGAAGCTATTTCAAGAATAAATCTGACGCTTTACTTTGAGATGCTATTTAACGCTTAAATCTGACGCTTTACTTCGAGAAGCTATTTCAAGTATAAATGTGACGCTTTACTTCGAGAAGCTATTTCAGGTATAAATCTGACGCTTTACTTTGAGATGCTATTTAAAGTATAAATCTGACGCATTACTTCGAGAAGCTATTTCAAGTATAAATCTGACGCTTTACTTTGAGATACTATTTAAAGTATAAATCTGACGCTTTACTTTGAGATGCTATTTAAAGTATAAATCTGACGCTTTACTTCGAGAAGCTATTTAAAGTATAAATCTGACGCTTAACTTTGAGATACTATTTAAAGTATAAATCTGACGATTTACTTCGAGAAGCTATTTCATGTATAAATCTGACGATTTACTTCGAGAAGCTATTCAAAGCATAAATCTGATGCTTTACTTCGAGAAGCTATTTCAAGTATAAATCTGACGCTTTACTTCGAGAAGCTATTTCAAGTATAAATCTGATGCTTTACTTCAAGAAGCTATTTCAAGTATAAATCTGACGTTTTACTTCGAGAAGCTATTTCAAGTATAAATCTGACGCTTTACTTTGAGATGCTATTCAAAGTATAAATCTGACGCTTTACTTCGAGAAACTATTTCAAGTATAATTCGAGAAGCTATTTCAAGTATAAATCTGATGCTTTACTTCGAGAAACTATTTCAAGTATAATTCGAGAAGCTATTTCAAGTATAAATCTGACGCTTTACTTCGAGAAGCTATTTCAAGTATAAATCTGATGCTTTACTTCGAGAAGCTATTTCAAGTATAAATCTGACGCTTTACTTCGAGAAGCTATTTCAAGTATAAATCTGACGCTGACTTCGGAAAAGCTATTTCAAGCATAAAGCTGATGCTTTACTTCGAGAACTATTTCAAGGTATAAAATCTGATGCTTTTACTTCGAAGCTATTCAATCATAAATCTGACGCTTTTACTTCGAGAAAGCTATTTCAAGCATAAATCTGACGCTTTAACTTCGAGAAGCTTTTCAAGTTAAATCTGACGCTTTTACTTCGAGAACTATTTTCAAAATAAATCTGAACGCTTTAAACTTCGAGAAGCTATTTTCAAGTTAAATTCGATCTTTACTTCGGAAGCTATTTCAAGCATAAATCTGACGCTTTGTACTTCTAGAAGCTCTTTTCAAGCATAAATTGACGCTTTTAATTCGGAGAAGCTATTTCAAGTATAAATCTGATGCTTTACTTTCGAAAGCTATTTCAAGAATAAATCTGATGCTTTAACCTTCGGAAGGACTTTTCAATGTATAAATCTGATCTTTACTTCGAGAAGGCTATTTTCATGTATAAATCTGGCTTTCTTTGACGCTTTAAACTTTGAGAACTTATTTCAAGCAATAAATCTGATGCTTTTACTTCGAGAAGCTATTTCAAGTATAAATCTTGATGCTTTACTTCGAGAATTCTATTTCAGTATAAATCTGACTTTCTTTACTTCGAGAAGCTTTATTTCAAGTATTTAAATCTAAACTGACCTTTACTTCGAGAAGCTATTTTCAAGCTAAATCTGCGCTTACTTCGAGAGCTATTTCAAGTATGGTCTTTATCCTTTACTTCGAGAAGCTATTTCAAGCATAAATCTTGTACTTTACTTCGAGAAGCTATTTCAGGTTATAAATCTTGATGCTTACTTCGAAAGAAACTAATTTCAAGCTTTAAATCTGAACGCCTTTACTTGCGAAAGAAGCTATTTCATAATAATCTGACGCTTTTACTTCGGAAGCTTAAATTTCATAGGTATACCATCTGACGCGTTTATTCGAAGGAATCTAAATTTCATGGTATAAATCTGACGCTTAACTTCGAGAAGCTATTTCAGAGCATAATCTGACGGCTTACTTCGATAAGCTATTTCAATAAAGTAGAAATCTGACGCTTTAACTTTGAGAAAGCATTTAAAGCATTAAATCTGACGCTTTACTCGAGAAGCTATTTTCAAAAGTATAAATCTGACGCCCTTTACTTCGAGCTATTTCAAGCATTTAAAGTTTCTGACGCTTTACTTCGAGAAGGCTATTTCAAGTATCTGATGGCTTTACTCGAGAAGCTTATTTCAATCATTTAAAATCTTGACGCTTTACTTTGAGATGCTTTATTTAAAGTTTTAATAAATCTGATGCATTACTTCTAAAGAAGCTATGAAAGTATTTTAAATTCTGACGCTACTTTGAGAATTTAACTATTGCAAGTATTTTAAATCTGACGCTTCACTTGAAGATGGTATTCAAAGTATAAATCTGAAGCTTTACTTCGAGAAGCTATTTCAAGTATAAATCTGACGCTTTACTTCGAGAAGCTATTTCAAGTATAAATCTGATGCTTTACTTCGAGAAGCTATTTCAGGTATAAATCTGACGCTTTACTTCGAGAAGCTATTTCAAATATAAATCTGACGCTTTACTTTGAGATGCTATTTCAAGTATAAATCTGACGCTTTAGTTCGAGAAGCTATTTAAAGTATAAATCTGATGATTTACTTCGAGAAGCTATTTCAAGAATAAATCTGACGCTTTACTTTGAGATGCTATTTCAAGTATAAAAATCTGACGCTTTTACTTCGAGAAGCTATTTCAAAGTATAAAAATGTGAACGCTTTACTTCGAGAAGCTATTTCAGGTATAAATCTGACGCTTTACTTCGAGAAGCTATTTCAAGTATAAATCTGACGCTTTACTTTGAGATGCTATTTCAAGTATAAATCTGATGCTTTACTTCGAGAAGCTATTTAAAGTATAAATTCTGATGATTTACTGGTTCGAGAAGCTATTTCAGGTATGATAAATCTGACGCTTTTACTTTGAGATGCTATAATTTAAAACGCTTAAATCTGACGCTTTACTTCGAGAAGCTATTTCAAGTATAAATGTGACGCTTTACTTCGAGAAGCTATTTCAAGTATAAATCTGATGCTTTACTTTGAGATGCTATTTAAAGTATAAATCTGACGCATTACTTCGAGAAGCTATTTCAAGTATAAATCTGACGCTTTACTTTGAGATACTACTTAAAGTATAAATCTGACGCTTCACTTTGAGATGCTATTTAAAGTATAAAACTGACGCTTTACTTCGAGAAGCTATTTAAAGTATAAATCTGACGCTTAACTTTGAGATACTATTTAAAGTATAAATCTGACGATTTACTTCGAGAAGCTATTTTCATGTATAAAATCGACGATTTACTTCGAGAAGCTATTCAAAGCATAAATCTGATGCTTTACTTCGAGAAGCTATTTCAAGCATAAATCTGACGCTTTACTTCAAGAAGCTATTTCAAGTATAAATCTGATGCTTTACTTCAAGAAGCTATTTCAAGTATAAATCTGACGTTTTACTTCGAGAAGCTATTTCAAGTATAAATCTGACGCTTTACTTTGAGATGCTATTCAAAGTATAAATCTGACGCTTTACTTCGAGAAACTATTTCAAGTATAATTCGAGAAGCTATTTCAAGTAATAAAATAATCTGGATGCTTTACTTCGATAAACTATTTCAAGTATAATTCGAGAAGCTATTTCAAGTATAAATCTGATTCTTTACTTCGAGAAGCTATTCACAGCATAAATCTGATGCTTTACTTCAAGAACCTATTTAAAGCATAAATCTGATGCTTTACTTTGAGATGTTATTCAAAGTCTAAATCTGATGCTTTACTTTGAGAAGCTTTTTCAAGTATAAATCTGACGCTTTACTTCGAGAAGTTATTTCAAGTATAAATCTGATGCTTTACTTCCAGAAGCTATTTCAAGTATAAATCTGACATTTTACTTCGAGAAGCTATTTCAAGTATAAATCTGACGGTTTACTTTGAGATGCTATTTTAAAGTATAAATCTGACGCTTTACTTCGAGAAGCTATTTCAAGTATAAATCTGATGCTTTACTTCAAGATTCTATTCACAGCATAAATCTGATGCTTTACTTCGAGAAGCCATTTAAAGCATAAATCTGATGCTTTACTTTGAGATGCTATTTAAAGTATAAATCTGATGCTTTACTTTGAGATTCTATTTAAAGTATAAATCTGATGCTTTACTTTGAGAAGCTATTCAAAGCATAAATCTGATGCTTTACTTCGAGAAGCTATTCAAAGCATAAATCTGACGCTTTACTTCGAGAAGTTATTTCACTTATAAATCTGACGCTTTACTTCTCGAGAAGATTTTTGTTTCATGTATAAAATCTGACGCTTTACTTCGAGAAACTATTCAAGGATAAATCTTTGAGGCTCCTTACTTTGAAAGATGCTATTTCAAGATAAATTGAAACGCTTTTACTTTGAGATGCTTTATTTTAAAGACAAAATCTGATGCTTTACTTCGAAGAAGCTATTCAAAGCATAACATCTGACGCTTTGTACTTTCGAGAGCTATTTCAAGTATAAATTGGAGCTTACTTAGAGATGCCTATTAAAGCATAATCTGATCTTTACTTCGAGAAGCTATTAAAGTAAAATCTGACGCTTTACCTTTGAGATGCTATTTAAAGTATAAATTGACGCTTTACTTTGAGAAGCTATTTCAAAGCATAAATCTGACACTTTACTTGCCGAAGAAGCTATTTCAGTATAAATCTGACACTTTTACTTCGAGAAGCTATTTCATGTATAAATTGGACGCTTACTGTGAGATGCTATTTAAAGTATAAATCTGAAGCTTTAATTTGAGTGCTTTATTTAAAGTATTCTGACGCTTTACTTCGAGAAGCTATTTCAAGTATAAATCTGGACCACTTTACTTCGAGGAAGCTGGTTCATTTGTTATAAATCGACACTTTACTTCGAGAAGCATTTCATGTATAAATCTGACGCTTTACTTGTGGATTGCTATTTAAAGTATAAATCTGACGCTTTACTTTCGAGAAGCTATTTCCAAGTATAAAATCTGACACTTTACTTCGAAGAAGCTATTTCATGTATAAATCTGAAATCTTTACTTTCGAGAAGCTATTTCATGTATAAAATCTGACGCTTTACTTCGAAGAAAGCTATTTAAAGTTATAAAATCTGATGTTTAATTGAGAAAGCCTATTAAAGATAAATTGACGCTTTACTTTGAGATGTATTTAAAAGTCTTAAATCTGATGCTTTATTTGAGGAAGCTATTCCAAAGCATAAATTCTGCGCCTTACTTTGAGAAGGCTATCAAAGCAAAATCTGAAGGCTTTACTTTGAGAAAGCTATTCAAAGTTCTAAAAATCAGCTGCTTTAGTTGGAAGCTCTCCAAAGCATAAATCTGATGCTTTACTTTGAGAAGCTATTCAAAGCATAAATCTGATGCTTTACTTTGAGAAGCTATTCAAAGTATAAATCTGATGCTTTACTTTGAGAAGCTATTCAAAGCATAAATCTGATGCTTTACTTTGAGAAGCCATTCAAAGTATAAGTCTGATGCTTTACTTTGAGAATATATTCAAAGTATAAATCTGATGCTTTACTTTGAGAAACTATTCAAAGCATAAATCTGATGCTTTACTTTGAGAAGCGGTTCAATGCATAAATCTGATGCTTTACTTTGCGAAGCTATTCAAAGCATAAATCTGATGCTTTACTTTGAGAAGCTATTCAAAGTATAAATCTGATGCTTTACTTTGAGAAGCTATTCAAAGTATAAATCTGACTCTTTACTTCGAGAAACCATTTAAAGTATAAATCTGACGACGCTTTACTTCAAGAAGCTATTTCAAGTATGAATCTGATTCTTTATTTCAAGAAGCCATTTAAAGTATAAATCTGACGCTTTACTTAGAGAAGCTATTTAAAGCATAAATCTAACTCTTTACTTTGAGAAGCTATTTAAAGTATAAATCTGATGGTTTATATAGAGAAACTATTTAGAGTATAAATCTGTCGATTTACTTCAAGAAGCTATTTCAAGTATAAATCTGACGCTTTACTTCGAGAAGCCATTTAAAGTATAAATCTGACTCTTTACTATCAGAATTTATTTAAAGTATAAATCTGACAATTTACTTCGAGAAGCTATTCAAAAAATTATTACCACACCTTGTCTTCAGGAGACACAGGATCCTAATGGCCCTTATATCTCCTGATTGGGTGCAATTTAGGAATTCTTACAAGGAAAAAATTCTCCAGTATACACTACCATACTACTTGAAATATAAAGATCTGCTTTTGCTTCGTTTTGCTTATACATTTTCTGGATGCACGTGAGTGCACCACTTGTGTGTGTGCAGATCTTCCTTGCTGGTGCCTTTAGCTCTGAATGCTGTTCGAAATTTTTTGTACACTGAATTAATCCGTGATTCAGCAGTCAGTGAAGAAATTAGTCCGTCCAATACCTAATTAATTATTGAGCATATAAATATCAAATCATTCCACCTTTAAAGATTAATTTATACGAAGAAATATTTGGTAAAGAGTGTCTAGCCTTTTTATTTTGCTCTGGGAAGCAAAGCAAAGCAAAGCAGAGCAGAGAGAGAGAGAGAGAGAGAGAGAGAGAGAGAGAGAGAGAGAGAATCGTATAGACAAGTTCCATGACCTTATGCAGAATCATCATCGACTGACCCTCTGCGGATTTATACGAAATAAAAATTCAAATGTGGCCGTGACTTTGTGTTCCAACTGTAAAACATCCGGCTTAGGCTAATGTGAGCTGGTCATTTACACGTGACTATATATTATATATATATATATATATATATATATATATATATATATATATATATATATATATAGTTGTATTCTTCTCAATTACGAAGACACAATACCTCGAACTACTCGATATAGTATATATGTTACGCATAATGTGGATAATTGCCTAATGTGAACATTAGGCAGAAAAATTGCCTAATCTCCATATTAGGCAATTTGTTTAGCACAATGTTGACAATAGGCAAATTACTTGCCTATTGTCAGCATTATGCATGATTTTCAGATTAGGTGAGGGTATTTTGCCTAGTGTGAATTGAATGACGAACCACTGTAACTGGAGTGTTGTTCGAATGTTGTTCGAAACTTAGCCATTATCCATTGGTCAGTGTGCTACGCTGAGGGTCCCGGATGTCGGTCGTGGTCCAACAGATCCTAAAAATCTGTTAGTGGTCGAACTTAAGGAACAAGATGGACTATACACTGTAGGTTGTCGGGAGGGAATTTTTGGACCAAAATTTACAGCACCTGATCTGAGTGCAATCAAACAGCCCCTGATAAAGTCTGAAGAGGTTCCTGATATCTGCCTATCGATTAGAACAGCAACAGTAAGAGCCACTGTTGGGCAAGGATATATAAAGTGTCAATGTGCTACTCAATATACATTAGGACGATGCAGCTGCCTAAGGAAAAAATTTAAATGCAACTCGCGCTGTCACCCGGGCAGATCATGCAAAAATTTCTGATTGGACTCAACTGAACCCTGAGATCTATTGAGTTATTTCTCTTTTACTGATTGCATTAATTATGTTTATATTTATTCAAATAAATTGGAATTCTTTAAACTGTCTCTACATTAACCATGTTGCATTCTCTTGTAACCTCCCGTGGGTTGTCTGTTGGATTAATTTCCATTTCTACACTAAACCATAATATATGTTTAGATTAGGCAGTCGTATTCACATCAGGCAAAATTGAGCTGCATAATTTGAACAACAGGCATGTTTGGCCTATTGGTAACAAATTGTAAACTTTAGGCAAACTGCTTGCTTAATGTACACATTAGGCAATTATCCACATTATGCGTAACATATGTATATATATATATTGTTATATATATATGATATATATATATATATATATACATATGTATATATATATAACTATAGTATATATATATACTATATATATTATATATATATATATATATATATATATATATAATACTTTGTTTTACAGAATTAATTTATTACGAGGCCTAATACCATATTTTCTCTAACTGGCGATCTTTGTTAACGCTTATGGTTATTCTCAAATTCTTGTCACGTGTTTTTTTTTTTTTATTAAACCATAGATACACTTATAACTCAAAGGAGCTCATGTTAATAGCAAAGTATGATATCTAGATTACTATACATATCATTCTAACTGTTTAAAGAACATACTTTATTCCAAATCCCATTTCCCAGACAACTGCCAAATTTGGACCCCCTTTTGAACAACTCATACAAAATTATATTTAGTATAAGTTTGCAAAATATACCACAGAAATATAACATTTTGTTTTTATCTAAACTGTCAATTAAACAAAATCGGCCGTAACAAACAAGGTAAATCCTATAAGATCTTAAAAAGTTCACGAGAAAATTGAAAAGATATTCCATTTTTTCAATCGAACGAGTGCGGTTTAATACAACCATTGCAGCATATATCCATCCCTTTCACAGAGCCTACGGGAATAACATGGCTGGAACAGTTTATTTAAGTATGAGAGAGTATCAGAGAAAGTTTGGAAAAATGCCCGAAATCGACAATAATCAAAAGCAGTCAAGCTTCATACTGACACAACTGCACGTCATGTACCTTACGTAAAGGAAGTTACATCATTCGCAGTCTTGAAAGAGACTAATATATCACCAAGACGATCTATACGTGAAAGGTACCGAGGAGAGAGGCAAAAAGTAAGGATAATTTTACATAATGTAATTTCGCCTCTGTTGGTTGGGCTAAATTTGATGGTCCAGCACGCCCATTTACTCTCACACCTTACCCACACTTATAGATATTTCCCTTTAGAAAAGATCAAGGGCTTGTGCTTGGAATAAGCCAGTATTGTCTAAACTAACAACTAACCATCATGCAAGTTAAACTGTGGCTGTTATCTGTTCTTTCGTATAATTATTTTGTTAATTAATACTACCGTTACATTCTTCTAAAACCTTACAAGCTACAAACACACACACATATATACGTATTCGCTTATTTAAAGATGTCACGTGGAATTTTTAAGCATATATACGTATATATAATATACATACATACACACACACACACACACACATATATATATATATATATATATATATATAGATATATATATATATATATATATATATATATATATATATATATATATATATAATATACATACATACATCACCGATGTTATGCCAAGTTTCTCAACTATGAAATTCAATATATGTATTGAGTTAGACTTGATATGTAAGACCTGTATGAAAGAAAAATAAATACATTAACCACATGTATAAAAAAGACATTTTACAATTCAGCATTCCAAAGAGGTTAAATCCAAAGCAGTCACTTTTAACCTGGGGCACTTCCCTCCCAGAGGAAGGATTCTGAGAATTGAGCTGAATCTAGAATTTAGGCCAAAGACCAAGCACTAGGACCTACGAGGTCATTCAGCGCTGAAACAGAAATTGACGGTCCGAAAGGTGTAACAGCAGGAAAACCTCAAAGCAGCTGCACTATGAATCAACTGTTAGGAAAGAGTGGAAAGTAAGATGGAAGAAACTGAATATGAAAGGAGATACAGTAAAAGGAATGAAAGGGGTTGCAGCTAGGGTCCGAAGGCAAGCTGCAAAGAACCTAAAGTAATGCCAACAGTGCACCGCATGAGGCATATTGGCAGCACTACCCCCCTAGGGAGGCAGGAAAGATTTTAGCCAACGGAGAAGAACTTCTCCAACCTTGAGAATGAATGCAGTCTGTACATTGTGTAAACATATCAAATGAAGAGCGATTATACACCACTATAAGAGCGATCACAAATAAACACACAATAAATTGTACTACTTCACTGAATCGTGTTGGAACTGTGGCTATTATATCTTGCCAACTATTAACTGTTTTAATTATACAGTAATTTTGTCTTTCATGACACTTACCCAAGCGCTTTCTGCCTTCTCAGAAACGTTTCTGGGCATCAAATCTAAAGGAAACGTTGTGATCCGAAGAAATATGATTTATTTTCTTATTTTTCATTTGATGAAAGATATAATCTTTGGGGGGAAAAAGTGACGAAACTTAGACTGCAAGAAAAGAAATGTGACGGGGGACTCCGAGATCCTCTGCTCTTTCGAAAGGAAAACCTCGTCACAAATTGAGATAATCTCTTCGACCGACCACATTTCAACGCTGAATAAATAAAATGGGAGCTTACGTAACTAGTTATTAAACCCAATTTTACGTAGCACTATTAAGTTGTAATGCCATAGGCTTGTCGAGGGATTTTCTTCACTCTAAAATTTCTCTCATCACGGATTTCAGGTTATACAATTCACTCATGATATATATCAGGTTGCGCAAATCATTAAGTGTGTTTACGTAATGCTGCAGGATGATTTGGTCAAAGATATGGCGGCTACATGTGGGTTTCCACATATTCGAATAACAATATATACAATCATTGAATGGGAGCGTGACGCTCTGCTTTCGTTCCAAGACGTCCAAGAAAGGCTTTAGGGAATACTTTCGCCATCTCCTTCCTTTGATCACTTTCCAGATTTCCTTTTGCCTAATTTAAGACCTGCCCACACTAGGAAACATTGTCTGCAAACAATGCTTGTAAACTGTTTAAAAACTGTTTGCAAACTGTTTACAAATAATTTTCAAATATTGTTTGTAAAACAGTGTTTCCCATCCAGAATGGAAAACAGTTTCTGTGTGTATATGTATATGTACACATGTATAAGTATGTTTATATTTATATATATACATAAATATATACGTGTATATGTATGTATGCTTGCATATAGGTATATATATAATAATGTATATATATATATATATATATATATATATATATATATATATATATATATACCGTATCTATTTTCAATTCCGCCGGAAGCAAGTCAGCATGTCACGCTCCTTTTTCTAAAACTTCCTCATCGATCTCTTTTTCTTTCTTTTATGATCCCTCCTCGAGTGCACTAAAACAGCCAATTAGAACACAGAGGCCACTGCACCGACAAGCATCCTGGCGACAACTGAGGTCTGGACAGGAAACATTGTTTGCAAACAGTTTGGAAACTTTGCTTGCAAGCAATGTTTCCTAGTGTGGACAGGCCTTTAAGAGAATTCGCCCTTCTCTGCCGTCGAATTAAGTGAAACCACCTGCTAGGGGCTATCTACTGCAGGAGCAATAGCACGTGTTGACATAAAGCCAGCTTATTCTAAAACAGTCAAAACTACTGAATGAACGGCAAGGTCACAAAATCAAGTCCAAACCTTGTCGGCACCGTTGCCGAACGTTCCACAATCTATTGCTGGTTGGAATTTTGCAGCACAATCCAATTAGAATTCTACAGAGAGAAGAGAGAGAGAGAGAGAGAGAGAGAGAGAGAGAGAGAGAGAGAGAGAGATCAAGCTCGCCTTATACCAGCAAAGGTTCTTCCTCCTAATAAATCCAACATAAATATGGAGACAGCAACATGTTGCCCATAAATCTAGCGTTTTGAAAATGTAAACTTGAGAGAGTTTAACAGTCCTGTCTCTTCACTCTTCCGCTCCTAAAGGAAGAAAACTTAGTGGCACCAGAACTTCTTTTGCTTGCATTAATTGGACTGGCGAAATGCGCCAAGATAAATAAGTCAACCACTTACACAAGATCAGGCTGGACACAGCCAATTTACGGCCGTCACGTGGATCTATAAAATTCTCCCAATGTTGAGCTTGAAAGCACGAGAAGACATTAATTCTAAATGGTGCCTTTAAGACGGCCCCGTTCAAAGCCACTGCCATCATCAGAACTCCCGGAGGATGGAGTTAATGACTGAAATAATTTATAGCAAGCGCTAGGCAACTGCAACAGGTAGTGAGCTTCGTGTCAGGCTGCGAGATTACTGGATTATTATATGTGTCACTTCCAATGCAAAGGGGATTTTGAAGTCACGTTCGTTATGGAAATGAACAGCTCACCGTGAAACGTCTAGAAGGAATACAAGCCTCAGCCGTTTTTTTTTTTTTCAAAATGTCATTAAGCTATTTGCGTTTACTCTTAAGACACAACAGGGCAATTATAGCCCTCTTTGATCAACAGGATCCGAGCTTGATGTCTCGTGGTGGGTTAACGCAATTGAACTAAACGTGACGTATTTCATGTCAAAAGTCTTCTTCCTTCTTGTGCCTTGTTACTTTCTCGACTGATATGGTAGACTCGATGAATGCTTGTATTATTATCATTATTATTATTATTATTATTATTATTATTATTACTGTAGATTTGGACATGCATTTCCAGTTTTAATGCACAGGGGTGTGCGTGCGTGCCAGAGAGAGAGAGAGAGAGAGAGAGAGAGAGAGAGAGAGAGAGAGAGAGAGAGAGAGAGAGAGAGAGAGAGAGAGCATTAATCATGAATTGAATATATGGTCCATAATATGATGAAAACCCCAACGTACTAGCGCAGAATTTCTTAATAAAGGGTGAACATGACGTCAAACACGTTCGAGAAAATAGTTTTAAATCATTAAAACCTCAATTGGTACAGTAAGTCTGTCTGTCTGTCTCTCTCTCTCTACACGTTATACAAAAATGCAGCCTACAGAAGACGAGTTTTGTAACCCAAAATTCCACTGGTGATCCGATTACTTAAGTACTACTAATGCGTAAGCTGGATGGGCAAGATTTTCGTTTTAACTAAGAACTCAGATTCTATGGAGACAGATGCCACTTCGAAAGCGTTGCTCAACAACCAAGGACCAAGACCTTCATTGCTACCGACTCTTGAATTTAACAGCAGACAAGAGATCAGGTCCTTCAATACTATCGAATTTCCATGTTACACCAAGACCACCGGACTAGCAGTAGGAAACCCAAATATTCAGTAAAATGTACGTTTTACTACCAAAGTCAGAATAGCTTGGTTTTTACATTCATTACTGTTTAAACCCAAAGCCGAAATTTAAACTTAAATGGCCATGCAAATATTTTTCCCAAATAACTTCTGAGTTTTATATATATTTCTTCCTTTGGTATTGAATTTGTCATTAAAATACAGAGTTACTCAGCCAGACTTTCCAGTCAAAAAATGGAAATTCACTAAAAATGTACTGATCGGAAAACTACTCCCTTCAAAGTATGCTAAATTAACAGGTTAGTCCATTTCTCTTCTAATACACTTTTGGAAAATACTAAATCAGTCCCAATATATTCCGTTCTACTGAATGGCTACCTAGTGTAAGGGCGAACGTGATTATATAACTGAGATCAATTCCAAGATTTCACGGAAATATGTCTGAATTTGTTACTCAACTACTGAAAGATCAACTCCAAGGTAATCCCTGGTGAGCTAACCTGCTATTGCAAATTTCCCACTTGAGATTTATTACCTACTGCTTCCAGGAAACGTAAACCAACTTCACTCCAACTCTCTCCAAGGATGACGACAATTTCTGAGAATTTTGAAAGAAGGCCCGGGGCCGGAATTTTTCTTCATTTCAAACCATGCATTTAGGTCAAAGGCCAAGCACTGGGACTTATGAGGTCATTCAGCGCTGAAATGGAAATTGACAATAAAAGGTTCGAAAGGTGTAACAGGATTATAAACTCGCAGTTGAACTATGAATCAAGCGTTAGGAGAGGGTGGAAAGTAAGATGGGGAAAGAGAATATGAAAGGAGATACAGTAAAAGGAACGAAAGTGGTTGCTGCTAGGAGCCGAAGGCAAGCTGCAAAGAACCTTCAGTAATGCCTACAGTGCACCGCATGAGGTCAACTGACGGCACTGACCTCCTACGGGATTCATCCTTTATTTCCTCTACTGTAAAACGTTCTGTGCCAAATATGGCAAAATAGCAGTATTCTTTATCAACATCTGGTAAACAGTAAAATGTGGGCTGAGAATTTTGACAAGAGACCTAAGCCAGAGTTTTTGGACATTTAAAAACTAAATTTTTTCAACCTTTCTTTATTCTACTGTGAACGATTTATGTCCCAAATACTATGGCAAAAAAACAGTATTCTTTACCAACATCTAGTAAAGTGAAATGCTGGTCGGGCAGTGGCTAAGGTAACAGCTGGTTTTTATATAACCAGTCAAGCCCCGTTCAAAAAAGGATTTAAAAGTCTTACATGGCATACTTGGGTTTGCTTTCCTTGCTTGGTGTCGTAACTGCATAACTCAAATAATTTACCTCGGAATGGAGCCTTTCAAATAATTCGCATTTGAATCCATATCTACGAATTCAAATTATTGGTGAATAACGTGTTTTACTTTCAGACGGACCTCACTATTTAACTTGCAAAGAGTGTCTAGGAACTGGCAAAAAGAAGAAGAGCTCTTTCTGTGGCAATATCATATTACTGCCTAAAACGCCGTGGGATGCATAGACCCTCTTTGCCTTTTTAATCATACTTTCATCCTCGGCTGACACTGTTCTACAAACATCTGAGAAACGTGGGATACATCGAATAGTCTTAGCTTAAATTTACATAATATCTATTGGATTCAAACCACTGAATTCAGACAGTCATTTCTCGTTAAAAGCGCGACCAAGGTCCCCTTGGAGTGCGTTCAAAAACCGAATTATCTCAATACTTGTGAGTTGAGCTGAATTGAGTTGAATATACAATTTAGGCCTAAGGACAAGCACTGGGACCTATGAAGTCATTCAGCGTTGAAATGGAAATTGGCAGTCAAAGATTTGAAAGGAGGAAAACCTCATCGGAGTTGCCCTAAGAATCAAGTGTTAGGTGAGGGTGGAAAGTAAGGCCCCATCCACACGGTCGAGCTTTGGTCGACGAACTTTGTCCGATGTGACGTCAGAAGCGGAGAAACAGCGGGAAAAGTCAGAACTTTGCCGCATTTTCTCCGCTTCTGACGTCACATCGAACAAAGTTCGTCGAGCAAAGCTTGACCGTGTGGACAGGCCTTAAGAGGAAGAAAGAGAATATGGAACGAGGTGCAGTAAAAGGAATGAAAGTGGTAGCAGCTAGGGGCCGAAGGCACGCTGTAAAGAACCTTAAGTAATGCCTACAGTGCACCGCATGAGGTCCACTGACGGCACTAACCTCCTACGGGGACTAATTACTTGTGGTTCCTATGTGGCTTTTAGAGCAGGAACGGACAACAATCGACTCCATATGGTTGGGATGGTTGGTTTCAATTAAGCCGGCCTTGTTCCGAGCTTGAACAAGGCCGGCTTAATTTGCCCTCAGGTAAGTAAGGTAAGGTCTGGAAGGTAGTAAGTGGCTTGGTGTGGACCCCTGGTAATGAAAGATCGTCCAAATCAAGTCACTTTCATAAATTTCCCAAAATTCTTCTAGCGCGAAGGATATTGTAATATATTTTCTGCTTCTATTTTCAAAGAAACATATCATCCATAAACGGACCAGCTAAATTCACGGTGAAATAAAGAGCAACTGTATAAACGTAGAACTGACAGGCTACCCTCAGAGGTCAAACCTGGCTGGTAAGGGTAAAAAAAGTTAAGCTTCAGTTGTGTTCTTACAGCTGTGTACGGAAATTCACACAAATTCTGTTCCCATTTGAATATCTGTACTTATTGACTAAGACCTAAATAAGACACTGTCGAAATAGCCTTCAGCTTTATGTAGCAGTTCATATATGGCAGTTATCATTGGTTTTAGGTAACTTCAAGTTGCTGTTGTTGTTATGATATGCAAAAACGTCAATAACAGCCCCTTCACCTGTAATTTTCACAGCTGTTTAGTATAAAACAGCAACCTACATCTACCAGGGATTAAGCGACAAAGCAGGGTTATATAATGCCTTAATAAGCAAGATAAAGGTAAAGTAGCTTAAAATCACTTTAATATTAGACTAAAGATGTGCTTCGTAAGTACATCGTATAAAAGAAAGAAAAAGAAACATGCCGATCTATGTGAGGTGATTTGTTTGTTTGTTTGTATGGTGCTTTTACGTTGCATGGAACCAGTGGTTATTCAGCAACAGGACCAACGGCTTTACGTGACTTACGAACCACGTCGAGAGTGAACTTCTATCATCAGAAATACACATCTCTCACACCTCAGTAGAATACCCGTATGTGAGGTGATGGTCCGTGGTGAGTGTGAAATTAGGGTGACGGAGAACGCAGTTTTATTTTTTGTCTCCTCCTTTTTATTTTTTTATTTTTTTTATGAACCAAAGCTACAGAAACCTTGTATTATGCAGCCACGAACGCTCTGAAGCGCGGCTACTCTTTTGAAGCGGCGGCAGAACGTGACAATTCGTATTTGTAACGAATTCCATAACGAATTTCATGCATTCTCATCGCAAGCCTAACCTAAGGCACCTGTATTTTTTGACACCGACACTTGGCACAGAGTAACTTGGATGAATGAGAATCACGCCCATTGAATTTTGCAGTTTACTGGTCTTTATTATTATTATTATTATTATTATATTATTATTATTTAACTACATTCCTGTAGAACAACCTTGCATCCCCGTCTACTGTTGTTGATTCATATCGATATTCAGGAAAATTCAGGCCTGGAGAGAGAGAGAGAGAGAGAGAGAGAGAGAGAGAGAGAGAGAGAGAGGATAGAGAGAGCATAGAGGGGAGGAAGAGTAGAGTCGGAGATTTTTCAAAGCACAAAAATGAAAACAAAATCACAGCACTGACTGCAGTAAACATATACATAAGAAAAAAAAAATACGTGGTCTTCTACGTAACTCGGAGTAATACCAAAACTTCCAATCGCATCCTTATAAGCTTGTGTGACGAGGTGCCGTTTGAATTGCTTAAAAAAATGACATCCGAGCCAAAACAGATGACTCGGCCTTTTCTATTCGATCCATTTCGGCCAGTTTTCTCCAAAGCTCTACCGCAAAAGCACAAGGCCTAAATTATACAGCCTCTTTCGCTGAGCGACCAACTACCTGATGTCGTGGTGCAATTAATTCTATTTGATTGTTTGTTTGTTTGTATGGTGTTTTTACGTTGCATGGAGCCAGTGGTTATTCAGCAACAGGACCAACGGCTTTACGTGACTACCGAACCACGTCGAGAGTGAACTTCTATCACCAGAAATACACATCTCTCACTCCTCAATGGAATGCTCGAGAATCGAACTCGCGGCCACCGAGGTAGCACGCCAACACCATACCAACCACGCCACTGAGACGCCTCATAGATGGAAGGGGGGGGGGGGGGACGTGAAAGAAGGACCCATTCTTAGAAAGGCCGTGGTAATAAAACGGTTACAAACCCCCACTCTACAAATCTGGTAGAATAGAATAGAATATAGAATTTAGGCCAAAGGCCAAGCGCTGGGACCTACGACGTCATTCAGCGCTGAAAGGAAAGTTGAAAGGTTACAAAGGTGTAACAGGAATATCGTTAGAAGAGGGTGAATAGCAAGATGGAAGAAAGAATATGAATGGAGGTACAGTAAAAGGAATGAAAGGGGTTCCAGCTACGGTCCGAAGGGACGCTGCATAGAACCTTAAATAATGTTTTCAGTGCACCGCACGTGAGACACGCTGTAGGCACTACCCCCCACTAAAGGAGTTCAAAGTTCCACGTTGGACAAGTGGTTTTCGCGCTCGGTTACCAATCCGCTGGTCCGAAGTTCGATTCTTGGCTCGGCCAACGCGGAATCGGAGGAATTTCTTTCTGGTGATAGAAATTCATTTCTCGATATAATGTGGTTCGGATCCCACAATAAGATGTAGGTCCCGTTGCTAGGTGACCAATTGGTTCCTAGCCACGTGTAAATGTCTAATCCTTCGGGTCAGCCCAAGGAGAGCTGTTAATCAGCTCAGTGGTCTGGTTAAAATAAGATATGCTTAAAAGGAGTTCAAATCTGATAACCTGTTTATTTTCAATCATCCCAAAAAATATCGAGAGTTTTATCAATAAAATATATTAAGATAATTTATGCAGGAGCCATGTGCGGCTCCCTTTTCCGAAGATCATCGAGCGCATATGCGCAGTAAGGCGCAGATGGCAGCGGTCAGGGGAAATGTGCATGTATGACTTGGGTCACAACATCAATTAGGGTGTATTCCAGAACCTGCAACTCTCATTCAGACTAACATCAACTCGGGTCTTGTTGGTGACTCTATCCCCTAGATCTATTCAAAAGCAATTAAATTTATGAGGCCACATGCCAGACAGTCTGATATGCATAGAGCGTTAAATAAATCTGCCTCGTGAGTCGCTTTCATCGCTGGATCATCCACTTTTTATTTTGATTCCCCAAGAGTTCAAGGCTGAAGCAACAGCAGAAAGTTGTGATTTTTCTTTGTTGATTTGTTTTCTGGACCCCTTCATGTATTTCAACGTGTTACATTAAAGGAAGATTGCATACACACACATATATATATACATTTATATGTGTTTTATGTTTTATCACTGTCCTTTTTGTCTCATACCTTCTTGCATGCTTGCAAATTATTTTTTTCTCCTGCCAGGCAACTACACCCTTTATATTTTTTTCATTCACTAGACCTTTTATTTTTTCATCCTACAGCTGAGTTTTTTATTCCTTCTTCATACCCTCCTCTATCCGAAAACACACAGTGGTGTCAATATGACCCCATCATGGAATTTTACAAACTCCTCGCCAATTACTGCCACCGTCCTGTCTTAATCCTGGCCAACAGTTAACCTATTCTATCCTCACACGTTCATAACTCAAGTTCGAAGCCTAAAACAAATGCGAAGTCTCTGGTAGGAGTCCTTACCCAAGAGCAATATCTCAAGTAACCACCCTCATCGAGGTGCGATATTCAAATACGAAGTCATCCGAGCATGAGAACTCCAGTATGAACCCTCATCCAAGTGTGATATCAACCCAATGGGATAAATCAAGGGGAAGCTCTCACTAAAGTATGATAGCTCAGAAGCTGCATGGCCCATTAGTAGTGTCTGAGTTTAGTCATTTCAAAATGACAAACGACACAGCTGCCATCACCCAGAGAGACTGGAGTCATCTCACCTGTACTTTCGTCTTCATGATTAGACAAAGATCCCAGGCAGTAATATATTCTAGGGAGATTTAATACCACTAGTCTTTCTCGATTCTCGGTTGTATTTCTGTTTACATGTAAGAAAATATCTAAATATCTATTTTCCCAAAGGAATAAAAATAACTGTCACGTTTAAGTTTAAGTTTATAGTTCCCAAACTTTATTAATCAGAGTGGATATAAGTGGCTAGAACGACGGTTGAGAGTAGTAACCAAACTTGTCCCTAATACCGGGTAAACCCAACTGGCCGTCTCAATTTTTTTTATTCGCCTGGATAAAAAGATCGTGTCAATATTTTTTTTATCACCTGCATTAAAAGACGATCCCGTCTCAATTTTTTTTCACCTGGACTAAAACAAGGCGAGATCAGGCTTACGTGAGAATGAAAAAGGCTGCGGTCATACGTATACGATGATAAAATATACTTGTGAGCTTATTGACACCTCCATTCCATCTATAGATATCGGCGCGTGTGTAAGCTTACGCGTTAAGGCTTTTACCGCCTCCTGCTGTCTTTTATCAATGATCTTGAACGTAAATTAGGCATGGGCATTCAAGAGAGTACCAAGAAGCAGGAAAACGGCTTGGAAATTTTCTCTATAATTATGCGGTCAATTTTTCGTACAAAGCTGATAAATGTACAGAATAATTTGACTCTAAACAATGAAAGGTTATATCTCTAGAAGTGTATAGTATTCTGCTGCATTCTACCTTGCCATAGGCCTATTTTCTTTCTTTCTCTCTCTCTCTCTCTCTCTCTCTCTTGGATGAATGGACAAAAGTTTTATGGCTCAAAAAAAAAAAAAAAAAACAACAACAACAACAATTTCTTATGCGGTGATATGTAGGACTTTTCCTAACGAGGACTTTGGGACTTTCATAGGCTAGGCCCAAAAATCTGTTTTCTTGTATAAGAATTAACAAAACCAGTACACAGTTTTGTATTTAAGAATAAATTATTATAAAAAAATTCCCTTCATACAGGAGCAATAAGAATCCTGTACGAAAATCAGAACACAAATATTTCATTTAAAATTGTAATTAAAAGGGAGCTCTATTCCCAGAACTTTGCCTTAGTGGCATAAGTGCTTAGGTTTGACAAAAACAATATTGTCAACCTCTTTATCAGCCCACAACTAAAAATATGAGCGATGCCCAGGCGCTTTCTGAATCTGCAAACTCTCTCAAACCATCAAGCACCATATACGACGCCATGTAATCCTCCCCGCCCTCCATCAATCAATATAGTGTTATTTTAATAACAAAATATACAGCTATGAGTACAAATTTGTCCAAAATGAGATATACAAAATATACAAAGTATACAGTAATCTCTTTTGTTCTTGCAAGTACTACATGGCCTACCAAGAAAAATACATCAAGTACAAATAACATAAGCACAGACCATACATCCCTATTACGTCATTCAACTATCACCAAGGTTCTGGCGTGTGTCCTTCGGTTTATTTTAACTTAAACGTTTATAGGAATGATAGTTTTCCTCAAAAGACTTCAATGGAAGACTATGTACTTTTTTTAACCTTCGAAATATCTATAATTATGTTAAGGGGACTTCTCTTTTGGAGGCAAAGTCCTCTGGACTTCGTGACCTAATTTCGCACGCGTCAATTTCTCTCTCACGACGTACTTAACAGTTTTCAAAGGTCATTACCCTCTCGAACTAAGCCTCTGAAGAGAAAAATTAGACATCCTCAACATGAGAATAAATTCAAGGTTTTTTAATCACTATTAAGGACTAATTGGGTTCCTGGTTATTGCTTCATCCAAAGATTACAATATATAGGTGTAACCTGAATTTTCTGGGAGCTTTTCACTCTATCCATATGCCACCTTCTTCAGTATACCATAGGTAATATTTTAAACTGCCTCTTTCCTCAATATACAACAGGGATGTAATAATAATCATATACAACAGGGATTTAATAATAATCAATGTTGACGAAAGTATGAGGGCCTGGGAGAGTTCAGAGGGCCAACACTTCAAGATAAAACCGAGAAATACAGAAATAAATAAAAAATTAAAAAAAAAAAAGTCCCAAGAAAGCAACATCACTCAGTACATTGAAACCAAATAAATGCAAAAAGGTTTAATATCATGACTAAAATTAATTCTTGTATGCAGGAGCAAATTGCCAATTCATGGACAACCTTCACCTACCGTTAGTCGCTATTCAGCGAGCGCAGAAGGCAATGAGAGAGAGAGAGAGAGAGAGAGAGAGAGAGAGAAGAGATAGAGAGAGAGAGAGAGTGGAGAGAGACGAGAGAGAGAGAGAGAAGAGAGAGAGAGAGACTTAGGACAAGAAATCACACTCACAAACAAATATATATATATATATATATATATATATATATATATATATATATATATATATATATATATGTCTATCACATTACCGAGATTCATATACATATATCGAACTACAAATGTCCTTTAATATCTAATTCGCTGTACCTCGGAATTAATATATTTTCATATATGTTTAACCGAGGGGGAATTTATTAAGCGATAATAGAATTGGCGATCGACAGACGCGAACCATCGACCTCTCAATTCCAGGACTGACAGTGAAGCCCCAAACAACCCCGCCACCGCAAGAGATATAAGTCTATGCCGCCTCCCACCTGAAATACCTGCCGCGCGTAGGTATTTTTTGTTTTGGAGACTGCATACGGCCCATCTCGTTCTCGGTTGCGTGGTGGTGCTTTTGCCCGCACGTAGTCATTATATAAGTCTATCACATTACCGTGATTCATATACATATATCGAACTAGCTTCACTGCCAGTCCTAGAATTGAGAGAGGTCGATGGTTCGCGTCTGTCGATCGCCAATTCTATTATCGCTTAATAAATTCCCCCTCGGTTAAACATATATGAAAATATATTAATTCCGAGGTAGAGCGAATTAGATATTAAAGGACATTTGTAGTTCGATATATATATATATATATATATATATATATATATATATATATATATATATATATGTGTGTGTGTGTGTGTGTGTGTGTGTGACTCTCACAAATATCACTTATGGAATTCACTATACCTTGGAAACAACTTAAAAGCAAGGAGAATCATAATTGGTATGTGCATCTGCCTCAACCAGGAACTCAACTAAAGCTGGTTCACTTAAGGTGGATTCTCGTTTGAGGCCGACGCTTACGAGACGTTTGTTTGGCGGCCGCTGATTGGCTGTTGCCAGGAGGAAGGCCGCTCCCAGCCAATCAACGGCTGTCAAACAAACGTCTCGCAGGCATAGGGCTCACCCAAGAATCTACCTTAAATGAACCAGCTAGGTAGTGGGCCTTTGGTTTAGTGTGTGATAAACAGTCGTCTTGACAATTTAGCTTATTACCGTTCTGTCACTCGTACTACACATGTGACTTTTGCGTACTCATAAATATTAGGCTAAAAATGTCCCCAATATCGAAATCCCTATATCCTCGGAAATATTTGCAAGCAACGGAAACTAAATAATGTATTATTATTTAGAAGATGAACCCTATTAATAAGGAACAAGCCCACAAGGGCTATTAACTTGAAATTCGACCTTGCAAAGAATATGGCGTCATTGGAAAGAAGTAACGGAAGGTATTAGGCAATATAGGAAGGAAAAATAAATTAACAAATTAATGAATAAATAAATATAAACGCTACCAAACATTCGACTCGATCATTTGACTATCAAGAGAGATTAAGTTGATACCGACTCTGCTGTACATATTCCTGTTGAATTCAGGTTCTGTACTTAGAATCAACATAGACTCATCTCCACCATGATAGTTCAGTAAGTCTGTAACACTCAGGCAATTCTGAAGCTGTCTATTGCACCAACGTGATTTGTTTACTTGTAACTATTAAGCTATAAATATAACTTAAAATCGAATTCGCTGTATCTTAAAAATAACTTATAATAAAGTAGAATTATAACAGATTCATGTGCTCTACCATGAGAGAAGTTACTCCTTCCGTTCCCCGCGTCTTCCAGCCCAAACGTGGAACCTACGAAAATTCTTAAGCTGGTTTCTTTCTTCACAAAATTACTTTGGGGAATAAAATATACATCAGACAAGGGTATGATTTTTACCAGTCCACTTTTCAAAGTGTTGCTGTATCACTGCAAAAAATCATGTTATTTATTTTCTTTTTATAGTTCGATGGGACACGAGTATGACGCACGTCAGAGAGAGAGAGAGAGAGAGAGAGAGAGAGAGAGAGAGAGAGAGAGAGAGAGAGAGAGAGAGACTAAAACCTGTAGGTGTTGCTTTTGCTTGTTATCTATACGTCACTTACTCAGAGGTGCTAGTACTATAAACATGGCGGAAGCTCCTAGGGACGACGTATATAGTACTAGCCCCTCGGGGATCAAAGTATGATAAAGTACACCCATTTCTATATTATGTGGTCCACAAATTATATTAATGAACGATATCTTAGTGCGGCCGTCTACTTTACATTTACCATACGGGGTTTAGTACCACGGTCTAGGCATCCTAGACCGTGTTTTGTACTACGTAGCACCTCGTTGAGTAGCACCAATCTGAAATTCTTCCTTTAAGATTCATCATTTTTTCCCAGTCGATACGTTTTATTTATTACCGATTAAACGACCAGTGTTAATTCCACATGGTTGCAGTACGCGCGTGTTGGCCCTGAAAGATTTCATTCGACCAACAACCAAGCGACCACCAGCTGGCTACATCCATTGACGTCATAATGTTGAGGATTAAACCAATGATAAGCATCTTGAACGTACCAGCAATCTTTCCTGTGACATTAAAAATAGAATGGCTTCGTGCTGATCGATAGCCTCTGCTATAATGATCTGCCTTTAGGTCAAGATGCAGGTTAATTCATTTTAGCTTAAAAACTCATACATACATACATACACACACACACACACACACACACACACATATATATATATATATATATATATATATATATATTTATATTATATTTCTATATATATAGATATATATATATATATATATATATAGTATTATATATATATATATATAATATATAGTATATATATATATATAGATATATATATAGTATATATATATACTATATATATTAATATATAATAAATATATAATATAGTATATTGATAAAGGGAAAAGGACACACACAGATGTACAGGCTGTCTTTATTGCGACGTTTCGTAATTATCCAAATAATTACATTATCAGGGCTGTTAAAATGAAAAATAAAATTCCTGGTAAAATAGTAAAAACAAAATTAAAACAAAAAATTCAGAAATGCAAAAGCTGAAAATTATTCGTACAAAGTGTACGAAATATACACATTAAAATGAAAGGAATTAAATTTTCTAAAAGGGTATCCACTAAAATGAAAGATAAATGAACATAAAATAAATAAAAATTGACAAAAATTGAAAGCAGCAGTGAACAGTTACAATTTTTGTCAATCACAGGGCTGGAAACCCTCAGTCTCTCAAGAGAGTTCACATAGGCTGGGTGTATGTTCCACCTCTCCTGAAGGATACTTTTGAAAGACGTATCCCTCAGGAGAGGTGGAACATGCATCCTGACTATGTGAACTCTATCGAGAGTGAGTCTGATAAGCCAATCAGGAGCGTTGTAAAGGGCTGGCCTAGACATCAGATGCACGGTTGATTTGAATCTACTATACTAATACATTCTCTCAAGACTTCTGCATACTAAAAGTGTGTGGTGCTCGTACTGTTTAGGGAGGATATCCAGTTCTCTAACTTTATTTACCTATTTTCTGTCTTCCTTAGCCTAATGATACACACAACTGTGGTAATTATTTCCTCATGCAGTAATTACCTCAAAAATGCATACAAATTATCAATGCCATCATTACTATTATCACTGTCCATATATTCCCACTCTGATTCCACTGTTTTGTATTTTTACCAAAATTTGCAGGCAAAACATTTCAAAGTGTGTTCCCGATCAGTACTTAAAACAAAGATGTTTTCAGTCTGAATCCCGATGACGAATACCACATAAGTGTTTGAAAGCCTCTGCTTGTAACCTTTAACCAAAATACAAGACATTGCGATTATTATGGATCTTTAATGAACAAGACTTGAAGTAATCAAATTTAATAAGATACAATTAATGTAGAATTCACATTAGATAAGCCAGCCACCTACAGAAGATTAATCCGTGCAATAAAAGTGTCCGGGGTGAACCTTTTAAAAAAATGGCTCGGCTCTCTTGACGTCACATTCACTTCTGTATATACTATTTATGCCCGTCCTTTAAATCCGAGCGTTTTTTCCCTGAAGATCATGTGTTTATAATACTCTACTGACATCCTCCTGCCCCTGCCCCCGCCCCAAGTAAATATACCTTTTACATAAGCTGTTTATATCACCACGTCCTTCTCTGTATACATTTTAAGTCTGCCAAGTGCTCTATACATATCAAAACCCACTCACTAGAGATGAATTTCGTTCTTGAAAAAATGCATTACCATCTGCACCATATTTTATCATAAATAATAACAAATAATAAATACAACTGAAATTTTTCATGACCACTTCGTTAGTATGATTACAAAATGATCCACACTTACCTCCAACATACTTTCTGCGTCTCCTACTCTTCTGATGCTCGTCAACCGGGCCACGATAAATCGACCTGTGCAAATAAAGAATTGGTACTGAGTTCGTAACAGATGAATTTGAAACCTCGGCACAATTTTGGAAACAATATAAATAACTTGAACATAGAATTTAGGCCAAAGGCCAAGCACTGGGACCCCTATGGTGTCATTCAGCGCTGGGACAGAAATTGATAGTGACAAGGTTTGAAAGGTGTAACAGGAGGAAAACCTCAAAGCAGTTGCACTATGAATCAATTGTTAGAAGGATGAAAGTAACATGAAAGAAAGAATATGAAAGGAGGTACAGTAAAAGGAACGAAAGGGGTTGCAGCTAGGGGGCGAAAGGCTCGCTGCAAAGAACTTAAGTCATGCCAACAGTGCACCGCACGAGGTGCACAGACGGCACTATCCCCCTATGGGGAATATAAATAAAGAATTGGTGTTGGGATCACAACAGATTAAGGTAAAAGTTCTGCACATTTTAAGAAACCTACTCTGCCTCTATCGAACGACTCATTTTTACACTTTACAATCCAAGTATCATTTTATAAAGGGGGGAAAAATCTTTATGGTCAATGAAACGGGAAATACAAGCTAATTTTTTTTCTATAGCAAATAAATAAATAAATAAAGGAGGATTGTAAGTGTCCCTTTCCTTATTTCTTGTTTTATTGCCTTATTACATGCCTTGTTGTATTTGCTAAATATTATCAATTTCTTATTCAAAGTTAACTTGTGTTATCATACTTCATTTGCCAAGACAGTTCTGACACAACATCTGAGTGAATTAGTTGGATTGTGTGAAAATCGTATCACTTAAAGCCTCCTCTCACTATGGCTTATGTATACAAAGGAAAAGTAGAGAATATTCCTAATTACCGTTGATATTCTTTACTTTCATTAATATTGCACAATATCTTTATTGTTATCTTTTTCTTAGAGTATACACACACACACACACACACATATATATATATATATATATATATATATCTATATATATATATATATAGATATATATATATATATATATATTATATATATAATTATATATATATATATAATTATAATTAACGAACTCTTGTCAGCAATTCTAAAAACCAAAAAACTAAAATCCGAAATATTTTACGGACAAAATTGATCATGAGCAAAAGTTAAGCAATACAAACTATATTATTCATCCTTAATAATTGATTGAAATAAAGGTTGCTTTGCTTGCTGTATCCGATTACAGTACACTGCATGTATTATTATCATATTGTTACCGTATTATAGAATATAAACATTGTCATTGATATTGTTATAGAACATAAACGTTGTCATTGATACTGTTTACATTTTCAAAATCTAGGCTGACTGAGTAATATCGATATCTTCATTGCCATCAGTTGCTAGAAAAGATAATTCGGCGACAGTACTTTTCTTTGTAAATTAGCAAAGTTTGGTTTCAAACGTGCACATTACTTTACTGTATAAGCAGTTCAGTGTGACTTCACAGTTCAGGACATCAATTTTGCCTGCCCGTTACGTATTCACTTTATTGGTATTTTTTCCTAAGATCTCCATTGCGTGAAGGAGGAATAAAAATGTAATTAAATTTTACTTATGGAAGCCACCACTGAGAATCGGTAGGGATTAATAACTTGATACAATTTAACGAAACAAAAAGCTCGATAGTTACGGCAAATGACGTCGGCAATTAGTCGTTTCTCGATTCGGTTGTTTATGTCGATAATACAGGTTTGGAATCGTTCATTCGGAAGAATAAGTATTACGTAGGTCGAGAGAGAGAGAGAGAGAGAGAGAGGAGAGAGAGAGAGAGAGAGAGAGAGAGAGAGAGAATATTATGCCGGTTAGGTAGGTTGATATACAGTCACGTATATCATGACCATATTATTATAGTAATTATAAAATATGAATAGAACGACCATGTGCCATTTTGTATTCGGGTTTGATCTTTAATCTTAATTAAAACAGTCAGGGGATTGCGTGTTTTACCGACATCGTTGCTCGTTTTAGTTGCCGAATGGAACTTAATTTGGATAAGTTTCTTTCGTCAATTACCGAAGCTACGTTTAGTAATTGTTACTACCTTATTTACAAACGTAGTAAATTAAATTATTTTTTTTAATGTATGGTGTTTTTACATTGCATGGAACCAGTGGTTATTCAGCAACGGGACCAACGGCTTGACGTGACTTCCGAACCACGTCGAGAGTGAACTTCTATCACAAGAAATACACATCTCTCACCCCTCAGTGAAACGGCCCAGAATCGAACTCGCGGTCACCGCGTGTGATTTTGCCAGTTTTAGACGTTGCTTTTGCCAGTTATAAACTTTTGCTTAAATTTGGTGTCTATGAGGTCATTCAGCGCTAAAATAGACACTAACAGTAAAAGGTTTGAAAGGTGCAACTAGAGTAAAACCTCCCAGTTGCACTTTGAATCAATTGTTAGGAGAGTGGAAAATAAGATGGCAGAAAGAGAATAGGAAAGAGGTACAGTAAAAGAAACGAAAGGGGTAGCAGCTAGGGCCCGAAAGCACCCCGCAAAGAACCTTAAGTAATGCCTACAGTTCACCGGAATAGGTGTAAATGTGTGTAGTTAGGGTAACTGATCTCGGCAAACAAATGTTTCTCTATTGGCTATTTATGTCAGTAGTACTTGCTGTTCTCTACTCAAGTGTTTAGCACGCTGTAGCATTTGGTCCTTAACGTAAGAAACAGTATTGAATTCCTGAACAAGCCTCAAGTTTGGTAAACCTGGTTGGAGGTATGATAATTTGCGCTTAACCTACTGAACTTGAGCTCCGAAACCTATTAGTTTAAAGCTACCTTACACGTGCCTTATCAGAGAAATATACCGAAACTGAGACAGGCATAGGAATCCTAGACTTGTATAATGCATATGAGGCTTAGCCTTGTATCATCTACCACAAGACTGAAACCTGAACATAAAAGAAAATTATGGTTTTGTTTTTTATGCAGCATATTTTTTAGCTTTACGGAATGAAATTGTTGGAAATGAAATGTGCTTGAGTATTAGAAAGCAACCTTCAGCTCCAAAATCCGAAATAATCCAAAAATCAAAACGCAGCTTGCCCTGTGTTTCTCATAAGGGCCCTGTCACAGTATGTAGTAGAAGGGCCTTGATGGTCCCATAGAAAAACATTCATATTTGTATCAAGGTTACTTTCTGCCTACTGAAAAATGGAATTTTTATTCTAAAATTAATATTAATAATACTTACCTGTATAATTTATCTAGCCCTAAATCCCCAAAAACCGCACCAAAATTTACCACATTGGCAACCCTGTTACCTCCTATTCTGTCCGCCAGTTGGCAACGCTGCCGTTGACAGTTACAAAACCTTCCCTCAAAATCAGTTGTGATAGGCGGATCGTGGGGTAGGATGGGTGGGACTAGATAAATTATACAGGTAAGTATTATTAATATTAATTTTAGAATAAAAATTCCATATTAATAAACATTACCTTAATATAATTTATCTAGCCCGATTAACCACATTAAAAAGGAGGAGGGAATCTGAGTACAATTTCCCCTTCGGACAGAATATGACATAAAACAATCAAAAAAATTATATATCATAGGCAGTTAAAACTCAACCCAAGGTCCAAGATACTAACAACTCAGTCTCCTACCATAATGCCGACGAACTGCGGTAGCACAGAACAAGGAGTAAGTGCATAGTCAGTCCGTCAGTACTAAAGTCAGGGGACCGACCAGGTGACCAGTCAGACGAATCGAGGACAGCAAGGCTGCACCCTGAAGACTATCAAGCACTATTCTTTCCCTGAAGGATGAGTGTCTGGACTGTCTGGGCGATTCAAAGCTAAGCAAACCTTGGGGGTGTATCAACGCAACCCAATATCGCCAGCAACGAATCAGCTCATGAGCAACTCCTGACTCGAGCTTTCTGGTGCCAAGAGAAAGGAGCGCGGAGCAAAAAAAGGCGATTCAGTCCCGAAGGACGAATGCCTGACAGTCCAACCTGGTCTCATGTTACACAATCATCGGGGGTGTATCAACGCAACCGACTTCGTCGACAAGAAACTCAGGGCTACTAAATGTCGCCTGATCTTGCATGAGTGTCTGACTCCGAGAAAACAGGCGAGACAAAAAGTAAATGGTGAGCGAGTCACCAGATGACAGCAGACGATCCATCGACTAATTCCCTGTCCAGGACAGTGGAAGACTACCTAATTCTCCTGTCTGATGACGTGTCCTGCCATCACCAACGGGCCCAAAGAACGAAGGTCGCCTAGAACTAGAGAAATATCCCTCAAGTAAAAAGAGGCAAAAACAGAATTAGAACGCCAAGTCGCCACCTCAAGCACCTTGGCGACTGAGACGTTCTTCATAAAAGTTACTGATGTAGCAACTGCTCTAATACTGTGTGCTCTTGGCGTCTGGTCTTCAGCAGCAGCCAAACCACCAGTTTTAATGATCAGATCTCTGAGAAAAAAGGATACACCAATCTTTGATATAAAACAAACAGATGATGGGGACGACCCTGAATGTCCTTCGTGCGGCGTAAATAGCATGAGAGCGCCCTAACAGGGCAAAGAACTAATTCCTCATTTAAATTACCAACAAAGTCAACCAGCGACTTCAGTATGAAAGACCTGGGAATGGGATTATCAGATGATTCAGTCTTAGCGACAAATTCAGGAAGGCATGACAAAATCATGTCTTGTCCAGATCTGGCAACCAGAAAAGAGAGTGCTTGCAGTTCACCCACCCTCTTGGCTGTAGCCAGCGAGACAAGGAAGAGTGTCTTAGAAGAGAGGTCCCTAAATTTGGCAGAATTCAGAGGCTCAAACAGAGGGAACCTTAAGGGTTGAAGGACTTTGTTAACGTCCCATGTCGGAGGAGAACACTGCGGACTGGGTCGAGATAGGGAAAAAGATCGAAGTAAATCTGAAATGACATAAGATGAAGAGATCTCCGGGAGCCTTGCCTTAAAAACATAGGAAAGCATTGACCTATAACCCTTAATGCACGAAGGTGACAGGGCCCTGTCATGATGTAAATGAACTAAAAACACTGCTACTTTCAGTAAGGAAGGTCTAGAAATTGAATGTCCTTGAGACTTCCACCAACGTCTGTAAACCGACCATTTAGCCTGATAATTTACTCTGGTTGATTGCCGTCTGGCAAGAACCAACTGTTGCGCCACTCTGGAGGAGAACCCTTCGTGCTTGGAGAACCTCCAGACAGTCTCCAAGCATGAAGATGAAGCATGTGGAGCCTCTGATGGAACCCATGAAAATGGGGTTTTTTGAGAAGATCTGGTCTCTCTGGCTCCACCAGTGCTTCCAGAAGGTCGGGAAACCACTCCTTCTGTGGCCAGAAGGGGGCGATCAAGGTGAGATCCAGACGCTTGGTTGACCTCACTTTGTTGAGGACTGACCTTACCAGAGAGAACGGAGGAAAAGCATAGGCTAGAAGTCCCTCCCAGTCCTGCAAAAGATCGTCTGTCCCGGCACTCTGAGGAGTCTGGTAAGAAGCGAAGAATATCTGGCACCGAAAATTCAGTGGGGTGGCAAACAGATTGACTGTGACAGGCCACTTCTTCCTGAGGCTGTCAAAGACTTCCTGGCAAAGTGTCCATTCCGACCCTTGAACTTCGTTCGGTCTCGACAAGGCATCTGCTAAGACGTTGTGATGGCCCAGGATAAACTGAGGGACCAACGTAATCCCCCTGTCTTCTGCCCAACACAGGATTGATCGGGCTTCTTGAGTGAGAAGATCCAACTGTGTGCCATCTAGGTTTCTCAAGTACGAGACTGCTGTGGTGTTGTCGACAAAGATCGCGACAACCGACTCCAACAGTTGATCCTGAAATGAAAGAAGGCCTAGGTACACTGCCCTTAGTTCCCCCCAATTTATTGACATGATCCTCTCTTCCTCCAGCCAAAGGCCCGAAGCGGCTTCGGAGCCCAGGTGTGCGCCCCAACCTTGATCCGAGGTGTCTGACCAAAACATTAGCCGGAGGAACCGAAAAAAAGACGTCCCTGACTTGAGGCGGTGAACTTGCATCCACCAACAGAGATTCTTCCAACATTGTGGAGAAGCGACTATCGTGTCCTCAGACACGAAATCCCACGACTGGCGAAGTGTCGACTGAAGGGACATTCTGAGACGACCTCCGGGAACCAGTTGTATGAGGGATGACAAATGGCCCAGGAGAGTCCTCCAAAGAGAAACTAGCTGCATTACGGAGGACAAAAATTCTTCGATCAGACTCAGAAGCTTGTCTATCCGTTTCTGAGTGGGAGAAGCCCTCAAAATCTGGGAATTCAAAACAATCCCCAGATAAGTCATGATCTGGCAAGGGATTAGATTGGACTTGTCGAAGTTGACACGAATGCCCAACTCGACACAGAGAGACAGAACTATCTCCCTCGACCGGAGACATTTCTCTCGAGATTCGGCCTGGACTAGCCAATCGTCCAGATACCGAAGCATCCTTACATTTAACTGATGCAGAATAGCCGAAACAGAAGCCATCACCCGAGAAAAGACCTGTGGAGCAGTGGTGAGGCCGAAACAAAGGGTCTTGAACTGGAAAACTCCCGAGTCCGTGAAAAACCGAAGGTAAGGTCTACTTCTTGGATGGATGGGGATTTGCAGATAAGCATCCTGCAGATCGATGGAAATCATCCAGTCCCCCCTCCTGACAGATGAAAGAACAGTCTGAACCGTCTCCATCCTGAACTTGGACTTTAGAATGAACTTGTTCAAGACCAAAAGATCTATGATGGGGCGCCAGGCACCCGAGGCCTTTAGAACTACAAACACCCGTGAGTAAAACCCGGGAGAAAGAGGAGCTCGCTCTATGGCATCCTTCTCCAAGAGGGCCGAAAGCTCCTTCTCCAAGGCTTGACCACTGATTGAGTGAGGGGAATAACTGCTGAACACGAGAGGACGATTGGAAAGTGGAGGTCTGGAAACAAAAGGGATCTCGTAACCTTCCTTTAGGACCTCCACCACCCAAGCATCCACCGCTCTCCCCTGCCACGCTGACCAATGGCAGGAGAGACAAGCTCCTACTGCGGTCTCCAGGCGAGGTGATGACTCCTACTTCCGAAAATTCTTACGCAGAGACAAGGAAGAAGAAGAAGAAGAAGGTCCTCCTGGAGGTTGAGCTCTTTCTCTGCCCTTAGAGCCACGCCAAGAACCTCCCCCGCATTTCAAAGGGTGAGCACCAGAGGATGAAGTAGAGGCACCAGAAACCTGAGATGTACTCTGGAAAAACGAGCCAGAAGGAGGTTGTTGGGATGGAGCAGAAGGTACAGATCTGGCCCTAAACTTACGCTTACTCCTTGAAGGAACGGGAGGAAGACCAGAGAAAAAAGCTCTTGATAAGGCCCAGTGAGCTTGGGAAGAGGCATCACCTTGATGTTCCTTCAAAACCTCAGAAAGCACAGACATATCGAAAAGGAAATCGCCAAAAGGAGAAGAGGACAACAGACGGGTTCTCTGAATGTCCGATACAGAGGAGGGTAACTGCGACAAATACAGGTTACGCCTTAGAGAAACAAGAAAGGCCTGCATTGAAGCAGCAAGCTCGTTCTGATGTACAGAAGCGATTGAAATGGATGAGCAGAATTTCTCAAAAAGAGGAGCATCAGGAGGAACAAATGCAGAGTCCTTGATATACATTAAAAGCCCTCCGAGGACCCACATATTGAAGGATTGAGCTTCTTGTAAGGAGCTCATAACAGACTCCATGGCAATAAAATCTTCGATTGAGACAGAGACCGAAGCCTTAGAAAGCAAGGGTTGACATGAAAGTCGGACAAAATCAGGATTTGGTTTGGGGGGTCGGGAGAATGAAGAATCATCCGCCACCTGATAAGCTCCTCTCCGGTGTCGTAGAAGAGAAGAGAGCTTCCTCTTCCCTTCCCCAATCACCTTCGAAAGTTTAGCGGCAACGTCCGCCCTCAATCTCGCGAACCTCTGAGCAAAGGGAAAACATAAACATTCCCGTGACCGGGAAGGACCGTCAAGAAAAATCCCTTCTGTAATACAATGAGGCGGAGGCTGCTTCTGCTCTTTAGGCCTCGCCTGAGGAAGAAAACTCAAAATTAAATCAAAAAGTTTCTTGAACTCTACATCTGACCTCCGTTCGAGGAAACATCAATATCACACGAATCTGCGTCATCATCATCATCATCGTCAGATCCTAACTGAGAAACTTCCTCTGAAGTAAGATCCTGACGACTAGCTATCTTGGGCCTGACACTAATACCCCTCCCCCTTCTCCTAAATAAGCGCCCTTTGGCACTGTTACGGGACTAACAAGGGACATGTTGGGTAAAGATTCGTCAGGCACCTGCCCGGACCGGATCCCCCCTAGGCCTACGCCACGACGGGGTTCACAAGCCAGAGTATCTGTCGCACCGTTACCCATGGTGCTGTCGACAGGTACCTGACGAGGAGCTGAAAATGAATCTAAAAGAGTGTTAGACATTCTAGTAAAGGCTTCTTCAAAATTCTCTGACAGCTTGTTAAACTTAGCTGAAATATCTCTATCTAAAACAAGCCGTAATTTTTAAAAATTCTGTTTCCAGCTAGTTTCCATTGCCAAAATCTTTGAATCTACATCAGAAATGACTTCACTATTTACCAGTTGTACCGGGGGCAAAGCATCAATTAATTCGGAATCGGAATCGTACGATACCGAAACTGAAGAGCCAGAACCATGAGCGCCCAAGTCAAAGAAATCGTTAGATACAGTTCTAGCTACCGATTTCTTTTTCTCCTTAACCGATCTTTTACGCTGTTTCATATAAGCAATCATATCCTCGTCAGACCAGGGCTTACATAAGTCGCAACGAGAAGTCAAGTCACAAACCTGTCCACGACAAGAGCTACAAATGTCATGGGGTTCATACTCCCTGCTACACATCCTTGTCCCACAAGCCGGGCAGTTCCTGATATTGCTGGCAGAAGGAAGCATCGCATTATCTTGGCAATCCATTGTAGAGTTGGACAGGTCAGTAGTTACGGGTCGCGCAAAAGTTCGTAATAGTATAAGATAAGTACCACAACAGAAATAAAAGTTAATTCACTATTTCGTGATGTAATACGTGAGTGGTAATTAACATAAAGTCTCATTAACAAATAATGAAAGTTTTAAAGGCACAAAAAGGTTTTAGGAAATTTATAAAGAGCGCCCGTGATGTAAACAACACGGGCGCTCGTTAACAACTGATTTAGAAGGAAGGTTTTGCAACTGTCAACGGCAGCGTTGCCAACTGGCGGACAGAATAGGAGGTAACAGGGTTGCCAATGTGGTAAATTTTGGTGCGGTTTTTAGGGATTTAGGGCTAGATAAATTTTATTAAGGTAATGTTTATTAATACATAGTGTTCTTTTCTATCAACGGTATCACCTGCTTACGATAAGGTCCAATAAGCTGAAACAAGCTAAGAGGATTGATGTCTCCAAAAACACAGTACAATAATGTACCAAATAGTACATGAACACAAATACACAACATCATAAAATGTCTTACAACATTTATGCATGTTAAAACAGTTGTTTTAGGTATTTATGGTCATATGAGACGGGGGATTCCTGGCACTAAGAAAGGAAGTTTGTATTAAAAAAAATTGATTTTATGTTCTGGTTCATACTCGGTGCAAATCATTAGTTGAAAGACAATGTATGGTAGATCTCCAGCTACTACCAACTGTTTATATCAAATAAAATAAGCTAACCAGACATCTGACTTACATCTCCTCCCTCTCATAAGGCTACAGTAAGCCAGGAGTGAAACACTGGAAGCTTTGCTCTTATGCTGGCTTCATACCAAGCAGAGTATCTAGAGCACACGCACTACAAGTTAAGATATGTTTTGACTCTCAGGTTGCAAATATGAATAATGGACATGCTCCTAAAAACAACATTAATATATAGATCACCAATGTTACCAAAATAAATGTCCAATGACACTGACAAATAAGCACATCCACCAAATCCAACTTTCTTTTAATCTATATTGTGTAGTTCTTAATCTCTCAAATCAAATTAGCATTCCCAGCATTAATAAAATAACCACATTCACTTAAGAGAATAGTCAGACCAAAGCTAAGTATAAATATAGGCTTAGCATGCCAAATAAAAAAGTAGTTCTTTTCTTCACTAACAGTGGGGAATGTCTTAAAAAATAAAAATTTACTTAAGAATTCATTTGCTTATCAAATGACTCAAAACCTTGGCTATTCCATGCACTAAGCTTAGCTAAAGAAGAGATCAGTACATTTTATGGACTCCCATGGCACTCTGGGTAGACCCCACTGTATTTATTTTCAACATTACGTATCTTAAAAAAGCACACTAAGCACATGAAAAACCTAACTTCATCACAAGTTCATAAACCTGGTAAAAATTAATTGTTCACAAGGGATATAGAAGCATGAGAAAGTGGAGACATGACAAGTAGTGGGAAATAAAAGAGACCAAAGAGAATGGCTGAAAAAGTAAATAAGATTAACTAAGAACAAGATTCTAACAAATGTGATTATGACTGTCAACTCAGCACAGACTTTAATTATTATTAAAAAGTGTGCTCATTCCAATTACAGTACGATGACTAAAGATTCCTGCAATGTCTTCAGCCACTTTGCAAGACTCTTTGAGTCAGTGTGACCGGATGAAGGTACTTGACAATATTAAATATGGTAATGGGGTGGAAACTGTCATGGTGGACGACACTGGGATTTAAGATGTGCAGTGGGACAACAGGCCGGATAGGGTTGGTACCTCTTTAGGCCTAATAATGCCCAACACTCAAGAGATCTTCTGTGCATCTACCCCTGAAAAGACTGAACAAGAGGGAGCTGTCTCCTCCCTCACAAGGGGGAAAGCTTCCCGGCCCACACCCCCAAAAGAACAGGGACAGCAACATCAATAACAATATCTCCCGAACCCCCCCTTGAATCTTCTCAAGATGAAGTAAAAGAAGAATGAGAGGGAGATAAATCTTCCTGAGAAGAAGTGAGAGGAGATTTTGGCAAAGAAGAGATGGAACAAGAAGGAATTGATTTATCTGCCACCATTGGGGGTGATAAACCTTCTCAAAATGGAGCTGTCGATTTCCTCTTGCATCTCCTCTTATGAAAATTCCTCCATTGCTCAAGAGACCAAATACAACACTCGGGACAAGGATTACTCACACTAAAATTGTTAGCTCTGCACCTGCTACGAGTGGTATGGGCGTCTGTATTCAGAGGCCAAATAATAATAAGGGTTGTTAACTATTCCTAAACATCTCTGAGGCTGGGGTTGCTGAGATGATTCAAGGGTTTGCATTTCTAGATATGCCAATTACACAGAAAACACTACATCACTCGGGAAAAACACACAAAAAGAGAATAAAAAACCAAAATATCAAGATGTAATATGGACAGGAAGTGCTAAAATAACCGGCTTCTTGGCTAGAAAGGCAGAAATGCATCTTCCTATGAAAGTGTTAAGAGAGAAACTGGTACGCCACTATGCAGCTGGGGTAAATCAGGTCGGGCTGCTCCCTCTTCCTATACCCCTACTGGCTGTCTCCCATTGCCACCAAAATCCTTATAGTACTGTTTTTTTAATAGGACTCCAGTAAGTACTAGAAAATTTTCCCCTTACATTAAGACCAAAGGTTTGTTCTGTGTATAAACAAAATGGTAGTGGGGGTGTCAGGAGGAGAGACATGTTAAACAGTATACTATATCACAAATACATCCATGTGCAGTAATGCTTGATTGAGCCATAGAAGTATTACCAAGTAGGATGCAAAATAACTATAGTACTATCTTAAGTGTGCTAAATACATATACTACAGCACACTCAAGCAATAGTTCCCATAGGTGTGCCTGCCAGCAGTAAGTGACGTAAAACTCAAGTTACGTGAGACAACACATTGATTTCTACAGTATTCTTGAAGAGAAGGAAGAGACAAATAACAAATAGCATTTCAAGGATATCTACTTTAATGAAAAAACATTCCGCATAAAAGTATAAGACTAGAATAACTTCTTTACAAAGTAGGTATATTTAATACTAAATATGGAATTAATTTGGAATTACATATTTATCCCCCACCAGGTACAGATTTTACAATTGTGAAGCCTACAAACTTTTGTTAATGCAAGAGGCTAAAGTAGAATCAAATCCTTAGAATTTAGTTTCCTCAAAAAATACTGTACAGTATTAGCAATTTACAGTGAACTCAAGAACATAAATACTACACCAATGGCCACCTAGTAACATAATTATTCTATTACAGTACAAAACAAAAATACAGTACATAATGATCACAGAATCACAAGGCACATTACCTTGTATTGTCAGGTAAACTATAATCATTCATTTACAAACAGGAACAATATATGAACAGTTGTTCACAAATACACAACCACATTTTTAAAAAAACCCTACATTCTAAGAAACATCCTTAAAATTTTAATCCATTGAAAATCCAGAAAAGTAAAAGAAATCACAAAATTCTAAAGTTAAAACTATATCAAAGTAGTTCACTGTAGTATATGAAATTACTGAACATTTCTGCTTTAACTTGACAACTCTCATAAATAAAAGAAGAAATACCATATCCAATTAGCAACTCCCAAGCGAACCAAAAGCAATGAAAAAAAAAGAAAAGAGAAATGCTGGGTAATTTAAACAAAAGGGTTTCATTTGATAAAAACATGTTCCTCTCAAGAAGTTCCCATAAATGAGAAATGATTACAACATGAGAAAAAATACAGACACAAACTGCCAAGTACAAACTTATAGCAATGGAGAGAGAGAGAGAGAGAGAGAGAGAGAGAGAGAGAGAAGAGAGAGAGAGAGAGAGAGAGAGAGTGTTCTACAACAAACTAGTACAAAGTTCTAAGAAACCAAATTCTTCAAGGTTGCACAAAATTATTCTTATCCCTGAGAATTTCCTGTATTTATGTAAAATTCTATTAAAATGCTCTCCTTTCCATATTCATAATTCTACTTACCAGTTTTAAATCTGCTTGGTAACACAACAACCAATGATTGACAACATCATTATCATGAAAATGAACAAGACTTGCTTAAAGGCATGACTTTATTAATAAACATAGGATGCCATTTTGTTTTTTCATACAAGCTGAATAATTTTACTTAAACTGCATGTTCTAAAATTACAACAATTCTGCTTCTGTGAATGCTCTATACTGGTACCAGACTAGATAGTACACCACCATGTTATTCCAAAAAAGTACCAGACTAGATAGTACACCACCATGTTATTCCATAAAAGTACCAGACTAGATAGTACACCACCATGTTATTCCAAAAAAATATATCTACCAGACTATCACATATAATATACTACAGTACTTCACTACATACCACTGTCATGTTAGTAAAAACAATCTTATCACAACAATTAAGATATACCTCTAACAAATTAATACATTCACATTTAGTTTAAACTAAATTAACTGAAACAAATTATTAAAGTACATGATGTCATAACATGAAATAATATAGTAAATCTTTGTTTTTTCATAGTAAATCTTTGCTTTTTCAAGTTTTTCTTATCAAGTGAGGTTTCTATTTCTTTAACAATTTACATATAAGATACACATTTTATGTAAACATATAGTAGTTCTTTCTACTGTTAAAAGAATACGCAAAGCAGGATACAGAAATATTCTATAATCAGGAATCTGAATATGAAATTAACAGTCCCCTCCACAATCCATGAAAGAATCTCAATTTAAGTTTGTGGATAAATAGAAAATACTTAAGTACAATAAAAATCAATCAGAGGTATAATAAAATATCCAACATGTCCCCGAAAAATGTTAAAACCACAATATCAACACCAAATGAACCTACAGTAGTCACACAAAAATAAGAAAATAGTAAACTTTTCATTCTCAATTCTTGTGAGGAGTAAAAATACTTTAAATTTACTTAACCTTCTTAGTGGCAAACTTCAGAGATGCAGAATTAATACAGTAACGTAGTCCAGTTGGTTCAGGTCCATCCTTAAACACGTGGCCTAGGTGGGCTTCACACTAAAAAGAAAAAAAATATTCATCACAACTTCTTGACTTTTTCTAGTGCTGACACTAAACATCAATTTCTATAATGAAAATCTTTTTAATTATAACCTTTCATCAACAAGAAAATATTCTGTGTAATGAGATGCTCACATATAAGTACAGCCATAATTCAGAAGCTGATGATCATCTGCCACAAACACACACTTTCCTTTTTCAACTGCACTGTAGTCTTTAAATCCATGGAACATATAAGAAGCAAAATACTCTAGGTACGAATATATGTATTATATTTTTTAATTAATTTATGTAAAATGAGTACTACTGCATTACCAAAACTCTTTTTGAAGAGATAACCCCATGCTCACTGTAAGCTATCCTACAAACATGCCATAATATTATTACTATTACGTATTACGTATATTATCATTATTATTATCAGAACACTGAATCAAAACACTTTGCTCCCATAGAGTTGAAGGGCTCTGCTTTTTTTTTTTTTAATCAAAACACTTCACTCCCATAGTGATAAAAGGGTTCTGTTTTCACCAGCAAATTTTAAATGACCATTCTAAAATCTTTGATACCTGCATAATTAAGAAATGATGAAGAATGTGACAAAATTTCAGAAAAAGATTTGTGTTCAAAACTTGACATTTGCTGTTGATTTGAAGTTGGGACATTTACGAAAACCTTCCCGAACCATTAAACTGCTCAAAATTCTGCTCCCATACTTTCTCACAACTGGAGACAATCTCCCACTGTTGGTTCTTAACTGGCATTCTCTAATTACTGAGATGGGGGCCACATCAAGTCAAAACAGTTACATTGAGTTAATTTAGGACTCAGATTTTTGCATAGCCCAATTATTTTGACATTCACTGTTGTAAAGTGAATTCAAATGATCCCAACTTTTACAACTAACAGAAAAGCAAATGTTTTGACCAATGACCAGATATAGAAGCAACAAGACTTGAAGGTATTCTTCACTATTCAAGAATTAAAGATGCTTTCTCTTATTCTTATATGGCAGTGCAGATGCAAAGTATGTGGCAGGAAGCAAGACAGTTGGGCCGAAGGAATGTAACAACGAACCATTATTATCATCTACAGTGTGCCACATAAACATTGTAATATCTCAAATAAAAATGACGAATGCTTCAGTAATGAAAATTTTCAAATCCAGATTTTTTTTTTACTACTCTGTTAAATCTAATTCAGAATCCTATGATTCTTTTAATATTTCGAAAATTAAACAATTTAACAGCTCCATCCAATTTTAAAAACTTACGTTCTTGCACAAAACCTCTGTTCGCACCATCATGTAGGCCATGTCAGTGCGCGTCTCTATACGACTAGTGCTGGCTTCCTTGTCTCCTGCATCTCCTTCAGCAGTATGGAATGAAGGCCAACCACAACCCGATTCAAATTTGTGTTTTGAGCTGAAAAGTTTAAATTTGTGTTTTGAGCTGAAAAGTTTATAAATACTGACTCACAGCTTTATCAGTAATGTACAAGCATGAATGATAACTTAACACAGCATTAAAGGTGAACTTAATATTAGGGTTTAAAAATCATGGTACAATGAACCTAGAAAAAGTAGTTTACATACTAATGATATCCAATAAGTAGTTGCAACATGCATTGGTAATTTACTAAAAAAGTTGATACAATAAAATGTATCCCTTAATTACAGGTGGCATACAACAGATGCCAATATCTAACCTTTCAGGTATCCAAGTAGTACACTCCAGTATTTCAAATAGCAGTGGTAATTGCAATGATATCAATATGAATCTTCCTAAATTGCAGATTTACCATAATTCTCCTACAGTATGGATGTAAGCCGACTGCTATAAAGGCAGGAACCAGTGATTTGAATGCAAAATACAAGGTCGAGTTTCAGCAAAGTCATTCATCTAGTATTGGCAAGGATTGAGTTAATGGAAACTAAGTAAATAGTGATGATGTCAGATGTTAAATAAGGAGAATATATATTCTAAGCTTTGAATTTATATATGAAACATATGATCTAAGACAATTTTTCAAAAGAATGACAAAAACTACCTAAGTCAACATTACTTCAACCTGCTGCATCCCCTCAAAAGATGCTTTTCATTTTTGGGATACCATTGGTATTCAAACCTGTACATCTTAGATATTTATTCTTCAGTGAATAATAAACAAGAAAATCTGATAACTACATATAAGCAACACTCAAATTCCTGAACAGCCAATTATCCTACTGAGCTAACATGTACGCTTTGTGTTCTAATCTGCCTTCTCAGAAATTAGTTCAAAGATGAATCTAAATTAGATAAAAAACTCAACAAATTCATGAGAGAGAGAGAGAGAGAGAGAGAGAGAGAGAGAGAGAGAGAGAGAGAGAGAGAGAGAGAGAGAGAGAGAGAGAGAGAGAGTGAGTGTTTGGACTAAATTCTTGATAATAAATTTGTACAGGCAATTTTTCATAAACACTAATGAACGTATAGTAAATATGAAAGTTGGGAAAGCCTTTTTTGTAAACAATAATGAACTGTGCACATTAAATTACAACTGCAAGGAAATATAGAAATAATTTCACAGACAAAAAATAGTACATGTTAATAGTCAAATCCACATACTTCTGAGGCAAAAGAAATGTAACCACCACTAACAGTACAGTATGAATAACTTCAAACCATGGGGGAAGAGTTACAATGCATTAATTTCCATGTAACTAAGCCCTATAAAGTTATACTGTACCATTTGAATATGTTTTGTCATCCTTACCTAAATAATTCTGTACCACAGCACACACACTTGTAGACACCCTCAGCAAAGTGGTTGTAATATGCTCCACTAAATGGCTGTGGAAATACAATACAAACATTAGTAGTGCATTACAATGGAGATACTTGAAATTGACTGGGAGAATTCACAAGTCCCTTCATCCTAATAAATGTTTGAGAAGCTATAACAGTGGAATTCTGAGAAATACTTTTGCAAAGAAAACAAAATTCAAAGCAGTGCAAAAAAAATCTATTCCTTTTCTCATACATAAGCTTATAAGTTTCAATTAAAACATTTGTTCTATATATACAAATCTTATTTTACTAATGCTTACACAACCCAGAGGCACAATTAGCTAATGCTGAGCCTTTATAATAAACAAAAGTACAGTATTCATAAATTACTCTCATTTACATACATCCTGACAGCCACCTGAAAGTCTTCAATTGTCACAAATCACTTACCAACCTAAATTATCATTCCTGGCATACAAACTGCAGTAGGAATGGGGTTTCAAACAATAAACAAATCTGTTTTTCTTCTGCAAGACAACTCATTACAAGTTGTGCAAAGCTAAAAAGTTTTCAGAAAACAGTACTTAAAATGCAAAACTGTAAAGTTGGAAATATGTATCTGCAACTGGTACTTCCCATCACCACCATTTTTAAATTCAGTAATCGTGTACATTGGAATGGATGTCTAATTAAATAATGAATGATTGGAAATTTAGCTCCTGACATACCAAAGTACTGGATCATGGTTTGATCATGCAAACATTTCTCTATACATAAGCTAGCAATCTTACTTAATAGCCAATCATACCCAGTCCCTCAATTTCTCACTTAACATCAATCTTGAACATTCATTCTGCAACTTATACAGTAATGATAAGAATTACCACTGTATTCTGCTTTCATCAAAATTCTGAATAGCATTCATGTAATAGTTAGTCATTATCACCCTGATATACCTATCTAATAGTAATTCTTCATAATCATCACCACCTCCAACATAACATGCCACAAAGGGCCCCAAGATTTTTGTGTGCTTTGTCTTCAATAAATCTCTTCTCCAGCCTCTTTTTCCAAAGGTTGTGCGAAGGATGTGTCAAGCCATTTCCATCTCCTTTATATCATTTCTCATTATAAATGAAATGTTTCTTCTGGTATTTCTCACTTTATCCTGCCATCTGGATAGAGTAGGGTACTCTCAACCTGTGCAATAATCACCACGATGAATCACCAAAACTATATTTGAAGAATAATTCTTATCACCTGGCTCAGCAGTTGTGGTGCAAATGATATGCAATAAGTACAGGTACAATGGAGGCCTTTGCTCATTGTTTAAACACATGCCAGATGTAAACCTGTGGAGCAGTCTTTCTGATAGTGTAATGGTTGCTGATGTTCACGTACCTACAATAAGTTGCAGTGCTACTTTAAGGTGTCATGTTTTTATTCTGTGACTATTTACTGATTGATTTACAGTCCTTTCAATCTGCCCTATTTTACTCACTCTTCTTTCTTAATTTTATCAGATGTACTGTATTTTATGTATTTTGTATAAATAACCAATTTGATGTCTTATCTTGTTCTTTATTAATGTCCTCAGTATGAAACAAACAGGTAAAGATGATTACAAATTATACTTACAGGCTCAGTTCCTCCCTCCCTTGCAACATAATACTGTTCTGGAGATAATTCCTTCTGCCAATCTTGGGCAGTCATGCTCTTGAAATCTTTCTTGGTAGATGACATGAGTCTTACTGCAAAAAGTGGAAACAAAAAATACGAAATAAGCATAGTTATGAAATCATGACGTATCATTGATTGGCATTTCGTTACTTTCAATGCGTCTGCAAATGAAACTGTCTATAAATATAACATCACAAACAAAGTCAAAGAAAACTATTTTTTATCTCCTAAACTACACAAACCATTACTACTTACACAACATGGATTTCAATCACACAGGGGCAATGACCAACAGTCCCTATAAATTGTATTTTTTATTACTAAAATTACAACAACTGTATTTAACATTATAAAGCACCATAAATAATGGGCAAATAAAGACTTTTTACTGCATAAAACATATAAAGAGTATCCCAAATATGTAAATTAAACTAAAAAGCACTCAAAAAGCACACTGCTTCATAAATGCCAGCCACAAAGTACACATACTGTACTTATGCCCAACAGAACCCCCAAAAGGTTAAGAAAATACATAACTTATGTCAGCCTTTACTGCCAGGAGTAATCATCTAATCATTTGTACTAAGCAGTAATATTATAATGCTTTTTGGACCAGAATCTACTACTATTTTTCTTTATGGCTAAGGTTATACAAGTTGGGAAGAGGGAGGCTTCAAGTAAGAAACTGCATCTCAAGTTATATTAGGTTAGGCTACAATATATAAACTTCAATATGGCATTTGACTTTCATCTCACAGAATAAGAAAGCAAAATAGGGTCCAGATAAGGACAAGTCTCCTCTATGTAGATATGACACTATTCCGGACAAGGCTGGGCTCCTAAAAGATGTAATTTTTTAGAAGTAGTTAAATTTAAATGCACTTTGTAAGATAATGCACATGGCATCATGCATAATGCATTATTGAGCAAATCTGCACCCTATCGACAGGGGAAAAATACTAGCCAATGTCTAAAACCTAAGCAAGCATCTGACAGAACAATAATGGTTAGGAAACAAAGTACTTGGAGGCACTACTGCTGACAATAAGCCTCCAGTCTTGTAAAATGCTAACCTACATCATGATGATATAATGTTATACTAACTGCCCTTCTTAGTAATTGCTTTTAACAGCTTCATATATAATAAATGTATACACATTCCCCAGCTGGTCTAGTGCTTTTCGCCGTTCAGGTTTTACGCCTACCTATCTCATGTTGAGAGCTTGGCCCCTTAATGACAACCTAGTTACAGTTAGGGTAAATAATCACATGACAAAACTAGGAAAGAAAATTCTGCATTCAGGCAAAATATCAATTTAGTCATCAAAATTAGCACACTGATTTTGACATAGGCTACATATCAAATGTAGGTAGGTAGGCTAGCTCAAGGATGGACAGCTGAGAAACTGGCTTACTCAGGTCTAGGATAAGATACTACTAGCTATTTACGACTGTCCAGACATCACTTGCATATGAGAGGGGAAATAAGGTCCAATTTACATTAAACTAGGTAGTTCTTGTACAGTACAATTCTAACTTTCTAACTGTCTAGGCTACTAAGTAAAGCATGCCATAACCTACGCACTAGGTACTAGCCTACCTACTAGTACTACTAGAGTACACGATCGAAATTGCTGCACATTTTTCAGCATTGTCATAACCTCTACTTCAAAGTTATGTTTGTATTTAGCCATAATAAAAATAAGTGGTATCAAATTTGTAAAACCAAGTGGCACGTAATTTGTCTTGGCCTTTATCTGTCTTACCCAAGAAAGGAATTGTTACCGTTCAAACGACGCACAAAACTGGACAGCCACCTCAAAACTCCACGGACACCCCACAGACGTAGCTACTACGAGTGAGCATTACTTAACACCCTCTTAAATTTATTTACCGGGACTGTCTCACTTTCACCAAGTTACCTTGTGAACTGATTACGAGTCTTACAACACCACGGCTCTGCTCCTTGTATAACACTCCATTTAAACGGCTTAAATTTCTTAAAATCAACCTCGCTGGGCCAGACATCGTAGCTCTATTTCTGCTCAGCTTCGGGAGTAATCGATCAGTGTTGCCAAATTCTGCAGCATCCTTCGCATATCAAAACATTGGGGCAATATTGCCAGATCTTTTTTTTCTTTTTCTTTTTTTATAACGTGTGATATGTGATAGAGTACACCGCAGCTTTGGTTACTTTTACGTCATTATGTTTCTAGCGAAATATAACGTGTTATTCACGATTATTCGCAACGAATGTTTGGAAAGAAGCAAGTTACTTTTACGTCATTATGTTTCTAGCGAAATATAACGTGTTATTCACGATTATTCGCAACGAATGTTTGGAAAGAAGCAAGTTAATTTATTATGAAACTTAAATCTTATTCATTTGGATAATAGACAACATAAAAAATTATTTTCGTGTTACTTTTATCCTGGTTAGTCCGAAATACAAAAGATAAAGATAAGATGGTTGATAAAGCAATTAGTGCGATAATGTATGGCTGTAACAGATAACTGTTACTATGTATCAAAACCATTACAATGTACCAAAGGACATTTTTATAAGAACCTGACAATAAGAAAAATAAATTAAAATGAAAACTATCATCTGATAAATTTTTTTATTGTTGAGTGACAAAACTATGCAAATTGCAAGGGTAATATTGTCTAAAACATAAGTAATTGCATTCACCGATAACTTTTTATTTTCTTGAGTATAAAGAATGTTTCCATTTTATGAATGCTTATTGTACACTTCATTCAGAACGCATGCCACATACCTAAACACAAAGAGAGAGAATGAAAAAGAACTGCTCTAGTAGGTAGACATCGCCAAATGTGAAAACCAGAATTCCCAAGTACACGTTGATATTCTACACACGTTTGCATGTCTGTACAGAGTATAAAAAATGTATAGTAATGGATAACACAATATGAAGAATAACATATAATTTACAATTCCCAATATCCACCTCATAACACCAACATAATTGCCAATTCAGGTCAAAACTAAAGTGCTTTTACAAAAATGCAGATGTATATTCTCAGTTTCCGTCAGTAATTCTGCATGTTACGACCAAAGGATTTACCGAAGTGTTTTGGAGAATTCCGATGCCTGCATGTGTGTGTTTGTGTGCGAGTGTTTGGTTGGTGTTTTTGTTATTGTAATATCGACGCCCTTCAATAACAACGAATAAACAATTCTGATACTCTGCTATTCATGATACACTGCCTACACAACGATCGTGCCTGTAATCAATATACGTATTATCATTCTTAACTTCTATATGAAAACAAATTATCAACGATTAACATTTCACATTAGTACAACACGTCCAACTTTTCGAAACCTTGCCAAAAACATCCGGGACCAGCCAAATCATGAAAGGCAATAGAAAAGAAATCTGTTATTGGGCAAAGCGATTACCGAGTCTGCATTCAATCTCCCGCAAATCTCCTATTGTTGAGAAATATCCCGGGGGAAATCCTTTTACCGAAAGTTTCAGCTGATGTTCCCGCAATAGATGGCGCTATCGACCGTGGGAACGGGATCTGCGGAATTGTTGGAAAACGAACTGGTTTATTTTCGTACCCATTTGCACATCGATGAATCCCACAGACCAACCGTGGAGGATGTTGGACTTCAGAACGTCGACATGTGTTATAGGCGTATGTAAACGTTCATTCAATTCACGTGCGTGCCCACGTATATACATACATATATACATGATGATTGATGTTGTCAGGAACAATCAGAAATAAAGCGCCATTTAGAAAAGCGGAAAATATATGTCAGAAATAATCAAGATATGAAACATCAATTAAGACTGAAAAATACATGATGATGTCAGGAATAATAATCAGATAAAAACACCATTTTGATAGAGAAAAATATTCGATGATGTCAGGACTTAATCATATATAAAACGCCAATTACGATAGAGAAAAATATTCGATGATGTCAGGACTATAATCATATATAAAACACCAATTACGACAGAGAAAAATATTCGACGATGTCAGGACCGGGATCCATGCAGGTCAGGACTATAATCAGATATAAAACGCCAATTACGATTGCGAAGAATGTTCGATGATGTCAGGAATAATAATCAGATATAAAACGCCAATTACGATAGTGAAGAATATTCGATGATGTCAGGAATAATAATCAGATATAAAACGCCTATTACGATAGCGGAAAATCAGTTTTGCTTGGAACTGGAAAGTATATTTCCGTTGACAACGGAATTTTCTTTAGGCTAACGAGGTAATAAACATATATTCAACCATATTTTTTTTTAATGAACTTCCATAATATAATTGAGGGAAATTTCTTGAAAAAATTTAAAATTATTTTTGTTTCCTCTCTCTCTCTCTCTCTCGTCTCTCGTCTCTCTCTCTCTCTCTCTCTCTATATATATATATATATATATATATAATATATATATATATATATATATATATATTATACGGTATAAGTATATATATATATATATATATATGTATCATACATATATATAATTTATATATATATATATATATATATATATATGTATACATCATATATCATATATATATATATATATATATATATATATATATATATATATATATATATTATATACCATATATATAATATATATTATATATATATATATCTATATATATATATATATATATATATCTATAATATATCTATCTATCTATCTATCTATCTATCTATATATTATATATATATATTAGATATATATATCATATAATATATATATATATATATATATATATATTATATATATAATATATATACACCCTCACAGCCAATCTCTTACTTACAATCAACTTCAACATTTAGTTCTTAGATTCTTAATATTTTCTTTATACAAGATTTTTCATAATCTAAAACATGGAGCTCGTCACTCAGTGGTTAGTACTAAGACCACATTCGTGAAGTTCAACAAGCAGCGGTTGCGATGGTAACACATTCAAGGAATGGTGACGACGCTACGTTTGTTATCTGCCATTTGAAGAGACAAACGGTGCCTCAATAACACGACGTCAGTTGCACCAACGTGCTCTATTAATTGCATTTCAAGAGTAGAATCAGCGCTGCTTTTAATCAAACACAGTTCAAATGGATTAATCTGGACCATTCACCTAAAGCAGAGTTCCCAGGCTTTCCATAGTACGACCCCATTCAGCACTTTCACCTTGTTCAGTGCCACCCTTTCAATATATATATATATATATATATATATATAGTATATATATATATATATATATAAATATATATACATAAATATATATACATAAATAAATATTTATCATTTAATTTTTACATCTCTCAATGGGACTACTACGTATAGTACATTCACATAAACCATGCATCTGATATCTAGGCCAGTCCCTTACGACGCTCCTGATTGGCTGTTGATAAGCCAATCACAGGGCTGGAAACTCTCCTCAGTCTCTCTCGAGAGTTCACACAGGCAGGATGTATGTTCCACCTCTTCTGAGGGATAATTTTGAAAGACATATCCCTCATGAGAGGGGGAACATACATCCTGCCTATGTGAACTCTCGAGAGAGACTGAGAGTTTCCAGCCCAGTGATTGGCTTATCAACAGCCAATCAGGAGTGTCGTAAGGGACTGGCCTAGACGTCAGATGCACAGCTGATGTGAATCTACTATAGTAACTGTTACTCTACCAAACATTGAATTTAACATGATACCTCGTACCCACTGCTTTGATGTTTTGTACACCCATTCCCTGGCGGTACCTCAGCGACCCCGACCAACCCCATGACCTGTGTATGACCCCACATAATGAGCATTCCGACCCCACATGGGATCCCGACCCCTGATTTGGGAACCCCTGAGCCCTAAAGGAAGCAAGGCTCTCATGTGTCCCAAGGTGCAATATTTAATCATTCCACTCCAAGCCAAACCTAGCTGCTACCAATCGTGGAGTGAAAATAACACAGTGAAAATAACTGTAAAGAGGCATTTATCAACAGAAGACCCTGATACCTACTGGTCGGCAAACCAGGGTAGAACGTCTGCTGACACGAGATCGTTCCGGCGAGGAAGAGGCACATTCAATTTTCTGCATTAACCTAATCCAAATTCGTTTAGCCGGGAATGAGGAAACTCAAAAACACAAAATGTCAAATCAAATGTAGTTACGCCAAACCTCCATGGCGGAAGAATATTGATTTTTACAACTATATCCTCAGCTCGCATTTTTCTGAAGGGCTTTGTTTTGTGCTATAAGAAATAAATATGTTCTAAGGGGTCCACAATAATAAAAAACGTTAAAAGTTCGTGTATAATTTATAAACACTTTCGAACCCTTCTCTGGGATTATTATGCCAATTCTTTAGTCCAAAATAGCTTTTGTAGTGTTTATAAATTATACGCGAACTTTTAAAATTTTCATTATTGTGGACCACTTAGAACATTGTATAAACTCTTGCGATAAGAGGGTTTTTCCCAAATGAAGATATGTCCAGAAACAAGCAAATGTCTTGTGCAATAAAATTCAGTGAATAAGTTTTTTCCTACATTACCCTATTATAATACTAGCAGAAGAGAGAGAGAAAAAAACTAGTAAATTAAATTAATCCAGTATCCAATTACGCCACTATCAAGCTACAGGTAGGTTATATATAGTATATATATATATATATATATATTATAATATATATATATATATATATATATATATACGCGTGTGTGTTACGTCAGGCAAGTTTTTTTTGCTTTTATATCTTTTTTATGCCATTTTGACATGTGGCTATTTTCACGCGGATTTTGCCATTGATTTAACTGGACCGTTCCATGTAAACATGACAAAGGCATTCTTTTTTTTTTTACTTCGTGATTTCTCTCTCTCTCTTTTTTTTTTTGCTTATTCCTATTCCTGATTTTCTATCCTAGATATAGACACAAATCACGTCAAGTTGCCCATGTGTAGATTCACATTTCGCAAAGACAAACGATCGATGGAAAACTACCATTGAGACCTGATACCCAAAGACCTTTGTCTCCTCAGGGAAAAGGCATTTGTTTGATACTGACTGACGTGTAATTGAAAATGCAAATGTCCTCTTGCCTGTGTGTCCAAATCGTTTATTATTCAACTAATGTGTTGATTAGCAACTGAAATTCACATTTTAATGATGTATGGATTTCCATATATATATATATATATATATATATATATATATATATATATATGTATATATATATGTATATATCATATATATATTATTATATATATATATATATATATATATATAAATGTCCGCATAACGCAAAGCCTCATGGTGAGAGCGTCTGGATCTGTGCTGAACGATAATAATACTACTGTGATATAAAAAAATATATATTGAAAAAATGAGGATATTACAATTAACGATTACCCTATGTCCATTATAATTAAAAAACAAAGTTAATAAAACGTTAATTGTGGTCACAGTGAGCAACTGGGAGTATTATCACTTCGGACAAGGATCCTCCTTCAAAACGTATACTTGAAGGACCTTGAGGTCGAGTGTAAATTGACGCAGACGTGGAATAGCATAGGACAGGAGCAAGGTCCTTTAAATATACTCCGAGTATATTTAAAGGACCTTGGACAGGAGATTAGGGAATGACAGTGATGTTCACGAAAGACAAGAAATCAATAGCCTTCTTTCCACGTCACATTCACACATTTCCACAGAGAGAGAGAGAGAGAGAGAGAGAGAATTTTATTTATTTTTTTTATCGGTCGTCATTCACGCGATTCGGACGGAATTCCGCTAATCCGCTTCCCATTGGTGACGAATTGGAGTCGATGGAGGACAAACATAATTTTATCTTATTCTGTGCCAATTCTTTATTTTTACCCCCCTTTTTTTTAAATCCTACTTTATTTGAATAAATTTTGGTTTTCATGCAAGGTTTGGGAACCGAGCAATCCGAAGCAAAGGAAATATGAATGTATTTTAACTTTGTAGTACTTGTACAATTTTATTTATTTATTTATTTATTTTCAGAGTGGCGCTTCCTAAGAAGAAAAAAGACAACAATCACTGCTAGAATCTCAAATATATATATATATTAGTATATATATTTATTAGTATATTATTGTATAATTCAGTTGTATTCCCACAATAGGAAAAATGAAAAACGGTATATCTCAGAAAATGCCAACAGTTTCGTCCTCCAATGGACCTCTTCTTGGAGCGTTTATTAAGGAAAGAGATAAAGTTTAAACAGTGCCCATGCGGCCAAGAAAGGCCTAAAGTGTTTTTTAAACATAACGTTCCAAAAACTAGCAGTTTGAGCTACAAACTATTCAGCAGTAAAATAACAATAAAAACAAGAATAGCAGTTGAGCAAATGAAAAATACCAAATATCTAACGAGGTAATACATCCATTTGAAACAGCATAAACATACAGTACATGTCATGAAATTCATTTATTTGAATAAATTTTTGGTTTTCATGGCAAGGTTTGGGAATCGAGCAATCCGAAGCAAACGGAAAATATGGAATGGTATTTCAACTTTGTAGTACTTGTACAATTTATTTATTTATTTATCTATTTCAGAGTGGCGCTTCCTAAGAAGAAAAAAGACAACAATCACTGCTAGATTCTCACTATATATATATATATATATATATATATATATATATATATATATATATATATATATTTATATACCTTATTTCCCTTGCTCCGGATTGCTCGGTTTCCAAACTTTTGATAAAATCCGAAATTTATTCAAATAAACTTGAATATTAAAAAAACGGGAAGAAAAAAGTATTGGCACATAATAAAATAAATAGATAAATAATAAATAAATAAATAAATATATATATATATATATATATATATATATATATATATATATATATATATAGTGTATGCATGTACCAAAGGCAGATCAGCATTAATATTCTATTGTATTGAGACAGGCAATCTGCAGCGGCAAGCGATGCTCACTCTTTTCTCTATGAATATTAATGTGAAGCTAATTTCAGAGAACCCCTATGGATATATATCAGTATATAAATATTGATACATATTCAAATGAGTGAAACTTGAGCTTAAGGGGAAAAATAGTATTAATGCAGACGAATTTGTATAGTGTTAATATTATAAGTTAAAGTTTTACATACAGAAGAACTAATTTATTAATAGGTATGAATATGGAAACAAATGAGTGAAAATTGAGCTTAAGATCAAAAGTTGTATTACTGCAGAAGAATTTGTACAGAGAGTTATTATAAGTTAAAGTTTTACACACACAGAAGAACTACTTTATTACTAAATAAATATCAATATGGAAACAGATATCAGTGAGAACAGCAAGGAACTGATACCAGTCGTATATACCAGTTCGTATTGGAAGAGCAGGTTTGGTGAATGGAAACCACAGTCAGTGATTGTTGACGACGCTGAGTTGACTGACTATAACATGAGAAATTACGGACGACGAAAAGGGTAGTTACATAGTATTTGCAAGAGGACACGGTTAAGAGTAAATGTTGGCAAGAATAAGATAAAACTAGGCACGAAGATGCAGGAAAGGCTATGGCTGCAGACTTGGAAAGACTAGAAGTGTTTGATTCACAGAAAACATGGGGAGCAAATGTTACCGACAATGGTAGGATAAGCACAGAAGGTAGCAGAAGCTCTCTGAGATACTGGGGTGCACTGGTGTGTAGAGCGAATCTGAAATTGCGGGAGGTTCTTTAAACGAGAAACTTAACCTTAATTTAGCAATTAACAGACGACTGACTGTAGCTGTAGCTTGCGGATTTTTTTTTTTCTAAAAACGAATATAACTGCAAGCATTTCACATGAACGATTTCCACTGTAAATACTTCAGATAAGTTTAGAGAATGTTTAGAGAACGTTTTAAACTTTTTTTTTTTTCCTGAAGGTCTGACATTTAATTCAGAAGACGTTCTTGTGTCGATGCTTTATAGCGCACTGAATGAGGTTTACAAATGCCACACTGGCTCTCAACTTAATGCACTGAAATAACAGCAAAAAAAAAAAAGCAGATTTGTCAGTGCACCAGTTACATAATGTTCAAAACCCACAGCAGTGATCAAGCGCAAGCCAAGGGAATGCATACAAGAGTTTCTTGTTAAAAGTTTGAGAATCCAAGACGAAATAATGATCACACAATCAAGGCAAACAGGAGGACTCAAAATGGAAACTAACTCTATATTGGTTAAAGACGAGGTTATTTCTAGACTGTTTTAATATCTCAGCGAGAGTAAGAATATTTCGATGTTGAAATCTTCAGCGTTTGCAGACTCGCAAAATGAATAAAAGAAAGGCTTTCCCTAAATCTTTTTCGCAGAGGCGAAAGATTATGCCCAAAATGGTATATTGGTATTTGGATGGGTAGCCCACTAAGATTTTTAAGTCAATGGATGTATAAGACCTTAATGATACAGTTAAATGACTATGACAGTCAATAAAATATTGCAGACGGAACTAGAGAATATAAGTGAATCCAATTTTATGTCTAATATGACATGAGGGTTCCTGAAGCATACATACTTAGAAAATCGTAGCCTTGGTACGTATTTAAGTAGAGAGAAGCTGATGTCTTATGGAAATGACTCATGATCACATTATTTTTGTCTTCAGAGAAATACGAGAGAGAAGCTTCCCATCCAGTTGCACACTGAATATTACTCCTGTGCAGAAACGACAGCAGGAGAGAACGAAAGATGCAAAATAAGAATAAGCAGATTACGAATGAGGATACGAAGAAGAGGAAGAGGAGGTGGAGGAGGAGGAGGAGGAGGAGGAGGAGGAAGAGAACAAGTGAACAAGAGAACAGGCTTCCAGGCCATCTCAGATTTGACCAAAATCCCCCGAAGTGGTGTCCCCCTTTTAAGACCCTTTTGATCCCTTCGGCACATTGTAGATCTTCCGATATTTTCAGACGTCACGTCCAAAAGACTTTTCGCATCGGTACTTGTAATTAACGAATTGGTATCAAATTTAAATAAATCACTTAGAATCACCTTAATATCAGTTCACTGTTTCACATTAAATCACTTCCTTCAGTGGTTGATTTGCACAGAATGTGGTAAAATTCGCCAGTTTAATTTGCATTGCAGATCGGCCTTTTTTTTTTTTTTTATTGCCTCGGCTGAGAACCACTGGTCTTCAATCCTGTTGACGCTGCGGCTGAAGCAATTGCAGGCAACCACCATCGGAAAGAAGCTGTAATTGGTCCATCTTCTGGACGCTGGTCTTTATTTCTTCTTCTTCCTTTCCGCCAAACGACCAATCGGGTAGCCGGGATATCTTGACGTCACTGGCCAAGAGTGTAGTATATATCACCTATCCTGGAAATGCATCCATCAGTCTGAGCATCGCGGTCACGCCCTCCAGACAGACATCCTACGTGATATTTACTGTGATTCAGACATGGTCACCCAGGTTGGTCTACTAGTGCTTAGTCTCGTTTTCTATAATTTTGACGTCTATTCTGGAAAGTAATTTGACTTAGATTTTTGTGTCATGTCCACTTTCTCTTGTGCCCTATTCATCCACTATTCATTTTCGCCTTCGATTATAATGGGTATACGTTTGTAAAGGCATTTTATAAAATCCAGTATTCACATTACTTTCACCTTGAAAATGAATAAAAGTATTATCACGCTAACCTCTCATATTCAAGGCCAAATTATATTCGTGCCACGTCTACGATCTTTAAAAATGACTTGACGGACTCTATCCAAAATAAAATGTAAATTTCAATTGTTGCTGCAAGAGAGAAGGCAAGAGAGACTTAACTTCTTTTTCAGAGTTTGTTAAGCCAGACTGCCAGGGCCTCTGGGAATCACAGCAGTAGCAACAGGCTGTGGCGGTACAGCTTCGTAATCCTCGTTCTTTCTATGTTCGCTGCATCGACCGTTTCGGCGGTTCCTAAGAGAGTTGCCAATCGTATGGTGCCCAGCTGGTGGTTTATAGGTAATGTGATCTGGTTTTTGGTTTAAGCTTTCAATCTAAAGCAACGGTTTAAAAATGCTTGTAACAGCCTCATAACATTGTCACTGGAAACGAGCCAGAGATTGATATGGGAGAAGAACCTGAGATTTACTTTCGTAAACAAGGCTTAAATTGCTCGACGTTTCTTTTCAATGGAAAACTGAGTGCTACTACTAACAGACCAACTTGTTTTCTAATATAGATACATTCCCTAAACCTATGCACAGTTATTAGGTCAACGACTTAAAACAAATGAAACGTCAAGGGAAGTGATTTATAATGCGCAACAATGTTCTAGACATGCTTGGTAAAAATGTATTTAGTTTAATCCAAATTGCAGGTAGTATCTTGAAAAGTTGCAAACAAAGAAGGATCACTGAAATAACAGGTACAGAACTTCCTAGCCTCGGTTTCTGAGAGCAGAAAATGTTACGTTTAAAACTAGAACTTCTTTCATTTAAATCTTTCTAGCTCGGAATATTTGCTACAATGCGGACGACTGCAAAGCTGACGAGTGTTGCACGCGACCAATGATGTCCCTGAACTCGTACTGCATGCCAAGGAGGACCAGAGGACAAGTTTGTAACTCAGCGCCATTCTTGCTGAATGAAAAGGAAGGAGTGAGTATTATTTTTGTCATTTATAGAAGAGTCTGATCATAATCGGTTTCATGGGGTTGTATTGAGTTGAGCTGAGCTGAGTTGAATATAGAATTTAGGCCAAAGGCCAAGCACTGGGACCTATGAGGTCATTCAGCGCTGAAATGAAAATTAACGGTAAAAGCTTTGAAAGGTGTTACAGGAGGAAAACCTCGCAGTTGCACTATGAATCAAGTGTTAGGAGAGGGAGGAAAGTAAGATGAAGAAAGAGAATATACTATATGAAAGGAGGTACAGTAAAAGGAACAAAAGGGGTTGCAGCTAGGGGCCGAAGGCACGCTGCTAAGAACCTTAAGTAATACCTACAGTGAACCGCATGAGGTCCACTGACGGCACTACCCCACCTACTGGGATGGAGTTCTATTGGTAAAGAGAAAACATTTAAAGACAATTTTTCACCCCTGTCAATACAACACAACTGTCGCCCAACCAGATTACTGTTCTTAGAGCAGCCTTCATTTTAACGGTTCCACTGTGCAATCTTTAACCCTCTAATTTTACCCAGAGAAGACTTCAAATCAACGCCTCACATTGTTCAAATTTTCAAATCACTATGCAAAACTTAATTCTGAAAGAATTTCGTTGTAACCATTATTGTTTGTTTGTATGGTGTTTTTACGTAGTGTGGAACCAGCGGTTATTCAGCAACGGGACCAACGACTTTACGTGACTTCCGAACCATGTCGAGAGTGAATTTCTCTCATCAGAAATACACATCTCTGACACCTCGCTGTAACCATTATACACATTAAATTAATTACAGAAGGATACACACACACTGAAACGAGATTCCTAAATTTCCTACGTTACATTTTCAGATATACTTCAACGACTGCCCCTGTCTGGCAGAGTTCTCGTGCGCCCAAATCAACAAAGACGTCAACCCCAGCTGCGTGGACCTCCACGAACTGGAGGTGGATTTCCAGAGATTCGTGAACATGAAGACAGTTAGCAACTTCATCCACAGGGGCATCCCCGCGGCTAGGAAGTCGAAAGATGCTCTCCTTGGGCCTAAGTAAAGAAGTGTCTTCGTATCATCATTTCACCGACGAAGGGACAAATGCCAAAGGAATGTTCGTGTTTAGGTATGTGTATCTGGAGGTTCCTTTAGGAAGGAGAAAAAGATGAGATCTTTCCCGTTTGTTTTTGTGTTCCTTTTTAAGCCCATTGTTTGCGGCATAGGATCTGGGTAAACTTTTGGTATGAAATTACTTTTATGAGGGGACGACAATGTAAAAAAAAAATCGCAAGTTTTCTGAAGGAAAGGCAATAAATGTTTAGATTTTAAAGCATGGTTCCTTTATACAGTAGTTGATAAGGAAAATGATGCTATACAAACAACTCTGCGGTCTACTTTTGCTATTTAAATTTAATGAGGTATGAAAACAAATAAAGCATTTTTATCCGCTTGTTTCTCATTTACTCAACACTCTAGTCTAGAAGAGATGGGGTGCCTGGTGACAATATCCTGATATTAACTACTACTGTAATGTTAAAAAATTTGGTATGACCTGGACATTACTACTCAAGGCATTAGTGAAGTCTTCGAACATGAATGGAAGCGAATCATACTGAACCCAAATCTTGGGGACAAATGTATTCTTAGGTTCGGTTAGGTTACTCTGGTTTACATTGAGTTTACGGTTAGGTTGGTCTGAACTGACCGTGGAAAGACTTTGCGCTGACGTGACTGTAATCAAAACGAATGACCCATGGTCCAAGACGTAAGAATTTTACACAATCGCAGAGTTACTATTTATTACCGTGTGGCTGGCCAGAAGGTTTCGGTAGTCCAAGCGGGGCGAACAATGGTATACAACATAAAGATAGAGAAGTTGAACAGCCTGGTAGGATGAAATTAAAAGGAATAAAAGGAAAATTACGGGCTAATCAATGCCGCTCAAGGCAGAAGGATATGCAGAGAGCATTTCAAGTCTGTCTACAGTAAACTATGCAAGGCCCACAGTAGACAAGGGAACACCTAGCAGCCCTCTGAGGTTGTGGATCCTACTGTTAATACCACCGGTGCAGGCGTTTCATAATAATGTTCACACAAACCTCCGCCAAGGTACATAGTCATAAAAGGGTCACCTACCCAAAACCAGACCTCCCTCATTGATAATACTTGTTATACTAAACCCTACTGATAAACACAGACAAACGTTACCAAAGTCAAGTTCCTTGTCGGAGATAATAAAAGCGTTCTTGTTCCTCTACACGGGCTGGAAGTCAGCAACCTGAAAGCGGTATGGGTGTGTAGCCATATATATATATATATATATATATATATATATATATATATATATATATGTATAATATATATATATATATGTTGTATATATATATATATATATAATATATATATATATATATATATAATATATATATATATATGTCATATCACATTACCGTGATATAATAATGAATGGCATTATCGCTTCTAGAAAGTCGGATCTTTAATAAAAAAGAGTATGGTCAGCAGAAACGTTAGCATTTTTCGTTAAAACTTTAATTTTATCCAACGCCTACGTTTCGGGATACAAATCCCATCTTCAGGGCTAAAAACAGGGAAAAAATTAAAATTCTACACATTAAATCAGACTAAAATGGGGCACAGTAATAAATTATGCTTTTTAAAAAAAAATATATAGATTAATTAACAATATATCAGTGAAATTCGAATTTTATGTAAAAGTAACGCGGTAACCAATTGAATAAAAGATCAACAATAAAAAGCAAAGCTACTAAGTACAATGACACTTTCAAAATAAATAAACAAACTAAACACTTTAAAACACAAACCACACGTGAACCACTAAGAAAATTACATTATTACTAGAGAGAGGAGAAAAATATTGAACCCTAACAGGCAAAATATTTCTGTATATGATTACAAAAGGAGAAAAAAATTCTCGAGTCCCTCTTCATTAAACAATTGTCACCAACCCTCAACAATCATTCAACTGCTGTACAACTGAACATTACTTAAAAATGTTACTGAAGATGGAACTAAAGTCTATATTGATAATTTCATAATTTTCAAAGTAAAATTTAACTGAGTTTTCTTGAAAATCTGATTGAAATTTAGACTAAAAAGTCTATTTGCGGTTTATAACTTATAGGTATAGTTTCACAGAAGCCTTGAAAATCTAGCTGAAAATAAAACGAAAATGCGTAATTTACCTCGTATAATAATTTTTTTTAGATGCAATTTCACTGATATCACTTAAAATCTTTTTTAATAGACCATTCGCCCTTTCTACCTTCTCGCCTTTGCGTGTGCCTCTCCCCTTTTGTCAAAAATAAATAATACTTATTCAGTCTTATCTATACTTCTGTACCGGTGAGTTCTCGTTTCGCTATTTTTCGCTTTATATATATATATATATATATATATATTATATATATATATATATATATATATATATATATATATATATATATATATTTTTTTTTTCTCCTTTTGTAATCATATACAGAAATTTTTTGCCTGTTAGGATTCAATATTTTTCTCCTGTCTTTAGCAATAATGTAATTTTCTTAGTGGTTCACGCGTGGTTTGTGTTTTTAAGTGTTTTGTTTGTTTATTTATTTTGAAAGTGTCATTGTACTTAGTAGCTTTGCTTTTACTGTTGATCTCTTATTCAATTAGTTACCGTCTTACTTTTGTATAAAATTCGAATTTCACTGATATAATGTTAATTAATTTATATATATTTTTTAAATAACATAATTTATCACTGTGCCCCTATTTCAGTCCGATTTAATGTATAGAATTTTAATTTTTCCCCTGTTTTTAACCCTGGAGATGGGATTTGTATCCCGAAACGTAGGCGTTGGATAAAATTAAAGTTTTAACGAAAAATGCTGAAGTTTCTGAGGGCCATACTCTTTTTATTATATATATATATATATATAAAGTATATATATATATATTATATATATATATATATATATATACGTATGTATACATATATGAGTGTATTTGTGGAAAGAGAGAGAGAGAGAGAGAGAGAGAGAGAGAGAGAGAGAGAGAGAGAGAGAGAGAGAGAGCAAATCTCCAGTCATCATGCAACTGATATGTAGTACGAGTATGCATGCGCGCATGCAGATATTCATACCAATAACATCAGGGTATCAACACTCATCCGTGTATATATACACACAACACGCAAGCAGTATAATAGTGCTACCCCCAGAAATGCACTATTTAGTTCGGAAAAGGCAATTTTCCGAGTTTGGAGTTGTTTCTATTAGACTAACTCCGACATCACAGGCTCACCACAGACATCGGGCGGTAATGGCCTCCAGCCAGTGCAGTTATTACTCCATCGGGACTGTAATCGTGTTTGCGGTTCAGTATTGCAGTAGGGCTCGCTGTTATTGTAGCGGCATTTGTCTGATGTGAGCTGAGATTACATTTGGCCTCCTTACTTTATGACATATATTCTAGTATATTAGTAGGGATTCTGTAAAACATTCGTGGGCGATTTTGTATCCTGCCTCAAAAATTACAAAATTGATCGACTATGGCTCGCCAAATTTGTTAAATGTGCGTTAGCTACACGTAGCTCATCGGTTAAAATAGGCTTATAATTGCGCCTTTGAATACAACCAATTTTCTCTCACAAAGTACAGTTATAAGCTCCCCAGCATAAAAAAAAAAAAAAAACTAGTACTACCAATAATGCTTGGACCGCCTGATTCCACACCTAATAACTTATGACACGCCATATTGGAAATATTTTAAAGATCCTGATAATGTCATAAATGTCACTGCCTTTAAGCCGCAGTGTGTTGACAGGAATCTCCTCATCGCACGTGTGCTATAAATTGCTCCTGGATTAAAAAAAATATGGCTTGTAATTGTGACCTTAAATACAAATATCTTCAAACCGCAATGGTTAACCACTGTGGTAACTGGAATACAGTCTGTATAAGTAACACTGGTACACTTTCCATGCGATGGTCTTTTGTAAGATGGCTGAAAGCGTGAGCCTTCTACGATTTCTCTCGTCATTCTGAATCTGAACATTTTATTCACGCTCTTCATTTTAATACACGCTCTTTAACGATTCTCCAGTTCTATCTTAGTCTGCGTCTGCTAATATTTCCACTTGATATATTTAGGAACTTCTATCTTCAACAGTCTCTCTCTCTCTCTCTCGTGGTTCGACCCTCACACGTATTTGTCTCGAGCGCGTGACACCAAAGTTATGGAAGCAATTTAGGAATGCAGAGGCAGTATACCTGTAATTCGCGCTCTAAACAACAGGTAATTTAGCAATCGATGCTGCACAACAAAATGTGAAATTAACCTTGGAAACTGACGCACACTGGGTGGACAATAAATAAATAAATGAGAGAAATGTTCTTCTTAAACTTAGTGGATACTCGTGTTGTGCTGATGACAGGTTGCATAGTTTTATATTAAGTATTCGGTAGATCAGGCACCGAATTAGAACCTCAAGTCAAATGATATTTATGCGTTACGTTACCTTTGGCGTAAGACTTTGTGCCATCTTATTGACGGTGGTGATTTCATGACATTAATTCCTAACGTCACATGTAGCTACCAATTCAACTGATCCTGTGATCGACTGTGAAATAACAAAACACAATATCATTGATTTTACATGAATATAACTTATAAAAAAAATCATGGCGAAAACATCCAAGAAAAGACGTTTATAATAAAAAAGAAGAAGAAGAAGAAGAAGAAGAAGAAGAAGAAGAAAACCGTATTCAAGGCCGTAAACATAACTTGCTTGAACTGATTAGATTGCCTATCAATTTAGTGAATCATATCACACGCAAGCCTACCATGACATTACACGGGGATGCGTGTCGTGCCTTAATATTCTAAATTAGGTGATTATTGGCGACTCGAAACACTGGAGTATGATGGTTGAGAATAAGGGGGATACTGGCCTACGTAGGGAGTTACCCAACGAGGGTTTGGTTTGAGGGGAACCTTTGGCATAGATGGTCCCGTCACAAATCTCAATGAGCATAGACCGATGTGAGTTGGGTAAAGTCTACGGATGACCTAGGTCATTTATAACAATTACTATTGGGGTCTGACCATAGCAAGGCTACGGTGTATGTATTAGCCTAGTTTCAGTACATTAGGTTGGTTGTATTGTGGGACGAATTCACGGCTCGGAATCCCCACAGCGTATCACCTACATAAACAACTACATCAAATCTGTAGATTTTTCGAACACTTACCACATCAACACTTTGATCACTGTCGAAAATCACACTTGTTTACATTGTCAGGAACTGATACAACTGAATGCTCGCGGGTGGATATTTCTCAAGAAACTTGTTTTTAATGAAAGCACTGTTTCTTACTTTCTTATTTAGGTAAGATATGTTATTCAATCAATTAATGCGCAAGAATATTCAGTAGCATTAAATATATTTATATCAATTTAATTAACATGTAAATATACCTTGTTTAAGATTAAGAAATGAAAGTTGCCAATAGTTTAACCCTCTCAATGCCATGCACATTACAGAAATCGAGACGGTACAAATCTCATTGACACCACCACGGAGAACGGGAAATCTAAAACCATGACTAAGGCTAAGGCCCCACCGAATCCGGCGCGGCGCGTCGCGTGCGTGCAACACGGCTATCCGTCTACAAGCGTCTCCGTCTTCTGCGAGTGTGGCCCAACCAGACAAACGCGTGACGGTTATAAGACGACAATTCAAACTTCAGCAGTAGTTGCCGTTATGAAGGGAGAGCGCGAGGTTTTCCTCTGACTCGGTGCTGTCAACCAAATTAGAGGCGTTGAACAGTAGGAAAATCTGGACTTATGACATAACTTTAGATGAGGAAAGAGTGGAGAATATGCAAAACTTTCATAAGTTACGATAGCGTCCAGACAAGTTTTTTTTTTAATATTGTCGGATGCCGCCGAAAACCTTTGACTTAATTCACTAGGGCATTATATCTCGAATATCAAAATTTGATACCAATTACAGAAGATCCGTATCAACGTAAGAAACTTGTAGTAACTCTGAGGGAAGGATTACTGATTTCGAAATTAAAGTTGCACTTTATTTTATTTAATACAAAAATTAAGATACGTAGAATTGTGTGTGAACTGAACACTGATGCAGGAACTTCTGAAACAAAGATATTTACATAAATGTATCCATTAGAATATAATAAAAAAATACTTTAATCCTTTATCATAACCACAAATCATCACATTTGATTATAACTCAAAGTTGGGCAGGTGGTTCAAATGCAGGTTGTTGTAGGTCTACCACAATTTCTTCCTTCATGCGGAAGACGCACGTCCACGTGCGGCTAAAAACAAAATGTTTTGTTCCTTGTGCGTCTAGTCCGGTAACGCACCTGACGCCACGCACGCTCATGCGCCGTGTGGGGCCACTCGTGTTTGAACTTTACCAGTTGATCGAAACGCACAAAACGCGTAGCCGTGTTAGACGCACGCGACGCGCCGCGCCGGATTCGGTGGGGCCTTAGCCTAATTTGGTTGTACAGTTTACAATTAATAATTGTAAACTGTACATGCTAATATGAGTGGAAATGATAGTTGCATATATATATACATTATATATATATATATATATATATATATACATACATACATACATACTATATATATATATATATATATATATATATATATATATATATATATATATATATATATACTATACTACACACACACACACACACACACACACACACACACACATATATATATATATATATATATATATATATATATATATATATATATATATATATATATATATATATATATAAATGCAAGCTGTTCACATTCGTAAAGCCAGCTGATGCATGAAGTATTGAGTTTGCATCAAAAGCTACTCAGAGTGGTTTTACTAGACTTATAAAGCCTTCTCACAAGACATGAAATACCCGACCTTACCTCCACACTGAAAAGTCCCAGAAACAGTAAATAAATGACTTAGTCGACTTTAACTCACAATATGGGTTCACTCACTGTATACATATCGCATGCAGTAGCATTACAATTAATTTTCCACCTGCATGTAAAGTTATTTAGACGGCATCAACACCAAATGCATCGGTGATTTGTTATCCTACGTTGCAGTACCCAGGGACTATATGGGGATATTTATTGTGATTCCATACGACATAGAGATTTGTTAATATACACATTCTTTACAGACATTTTCAAAATAATTTCACGTTTTGAAGATCAAGGATCGAAATTTGAGGCAATACAACTATTGTGGATGAACACACTCCAAATCCCGTATCAATGTACTGGTTCCCAGCCGACGACCAAAACAACATGGCGAATGCTTTAAAAGTTCTTTGTTAATAAACTTTTTAATGCGTTCAAAGTGAACACGGATCAGAACTCTTGGTGTGTATTGTTTTAATTACTATATTTTAGTTTAGTAAAAAAAAAAAAAAAAAAAAAAAAAAAAAAAAAAAAAAAAAAAAGATAGTACCAAGTTCAGCCAGTTTCTTTGTAATTATTGTCTTGCCAAAGTATAAAGTGCTAGAGCATTAGCAAGTACTTTCGTTATCAACAAAAAGTGAAAATATTTAATGTTGTCCTTGCCTGGATCACTTGAAATGCGAAGGATAATACTGATAGTCTCTACTTGAGGTATTTATGCGAGTTCTTCATACTGCCTTCCAAGCAATGGACAGAATGAGTGACAGGGTAAAATAAAAACACGTCGTTCTTCAGGGATATGATTTATTTCATCTAAATATCTCACAGTTTAAGAAGGCATCAGTGTTTAAGATTGTTGGGATGAATATAATGATAATAAAGATAATCATAATTATAAAAAAAAACAACAACAGTGAAATACTCTCTATGTTTTGTTCCATTCATACAAGATCTTTGTACGGACATTTAGCAGCATTTTAATTCCATCAATCAACATAAACAATATAAAAAGTTTTTTTACTCATCACATCGATACATCGTATAACGCACACTTATTTCTCCTTAGATGCTTAAATTGTGACAAATATTTTTTTAAAATATTTACAAAGTACACATGCTGACACGGACCTCACAGAAACTGGCAAAGTGGCAACATCCCCAAGAGGAAGAAGATGCCAGGTATAGCGCTCTGAATTTCAACATATGACAAACAGGAGACAGCAAATGCAAATGATCAAAGCAGAGGATACTGTATGCATATTGTATATCTCAATACGACTGATTTCAACTCAACAAAACATTTCTCTCTACACCAGGTCTGCTGTTTAGAATCCAAAGTAAAATGAATCATGTAAGAGTATACACTACATCGATATATATATATATTTAGATCTCATGAATTTTTTTTTATTTTTTGCTTTCACCACATACCATATCCATGATAAAAGTTTCATAAAACAATTTACTATGTTCAATACAGAGAAAAATAAACTCATAACTATTATTCAACGCTAAAATGAATCTTTGACACTCCAAGATAAATTCCATAAAACTTTATTGTATCAGAAATACAGAAAATGTAGTCACATGGAATAATATCCGTGAATGTCCATTAATTTCATTAAAATGCCTGCTGTGACATAAGAACAAAAATACCAAAATCTTCGGAGGTGAAAACAAAATCTGTGATAATTGTCCCTTTCAAAATACTGGCATTAGATTTATAATTATATAATCAAAAGGAAGACAAAGATGAACGACAAATCATCCTATTTGTTTAAAAAAATGTCTAAATACAGTTATCCTTATCATTTATATCCATAAAAAAATTCACCTTATATCGGTAGTATTAACTCGGGCAAATAATCTGCGTTTGCGCTGGCAAGCTCTGTTTTCAAATTGGGAATCAGATTCAGTTTGGGAATTAAGAACTCGACCTTTCATCGACTCTCAAGAGCTTGGGAATCCAACGTCACCGTGGCTGAATTCACTTTCAGGCTGAGCACAACTACAGGCGAATTCGACACTACACGTAACACCTGAGGTGGAGAATCCAAACATCATTTAGCCAGCGAATGATTCAACTTGAATTGGAGTATTCCTTGTTTGTAATATAGTTTCCGAAGCTGCAATCGCGTTGACATCTTGTTCCCATATAAAGTTGTATAAAGGTCAAAAATATGACTAAAGTTCTTATTTACCTTCTAAACATCACAGGGAAAATATATGATATTGTAACTGTGGGTTTTGTACCATAATAACGTAACTCGATTCGAATAATTTTGTCAGTCGCCTAAAAAACACGTGAGCATGACTTCTTTTTTAACTTTGGTTTGTCTAATTTTGTAAAATACAACACTACAAATGTCAAATCGCCACAATACTAAATGCCATCAATAAATGCAATAATATTAGACTAGATTATGGTACAAGATATATATTATATATATATTATATATATACAAAAAAGGAAACCAAAGGATAGTGACAGTGGCCAGAGTTTTTTTTTTATCATTATCACCATCATCTTTTTCTACCAGTAGATTCGAGGCTACATAAAGGACAGCCCCTCAAGCTCGTCATCTGTCTTGTTTTCTGAGCTACCATAGGTGGGAAAATCTCTTACAATAACTGGATGGCCTTTTGTACTTTCAATCTCCATTCTGTTCTAAAAAATAAACATGGAATGATAACCAACGTCTCTTCTATTCTTTCTATCTTGTGTGTGTATATAATATATAAAAAAAGGAGGCATTACTCAAGACAGCAAAATCTCGAAATAAGTTATCGAGTTATCATATCTTATGGAAGTAGATTAGCTTTCTTCTTTGTTTCCTACAACAAGAATATCAAATGTCTTCAACACCTACGAGGCTCTAAGTAACATATACAACACTGATATTACAGTATCTTCATATGAAATATCGTACAGTAAATAGGTTACTTATATACATTACAGTAAAAGAGAAACTGAAGACCTCTGACATGCTTCACTTGCAGACACCATTCAGCAGCAATACTAAAATGAAACAGCAAAAACAAAAGCAAATAATTTTAGATCCCAAAATTCAGATCTCATCAGCGGACATGAAAAAAGAGAGGATATACATGATACTAGAACAGTGTCTGAAACAAGGAAGCCATTTATTCAAGACACACGAGATCTTTTAGCGCACGAGACAGGTCGGAAATTTCTTGACACTCCTCGTGAAGACTTCTGGAAGATTGGGATGTGAGGGAGTTTAGTAAAGTCCAAATGATTCACTCAGTAGATGTGCCATGATTCACAAGTTAAGAATTCTGTAGAGAATACAGTTCGGAATGGAATGGGTTCATTCATAAACGAGGATTTTACAGCACAGTTTTCAAGAAAAGAGGGTTTGTCCATCGAAAAACCTGAAGTATAAGACTCGATGAAGAATCAATAATGGAGATAATGAATGGATGCATGAATGGAAAGCTTACTGTAATTATACCACGTCTTTTTATGCTGCATTTCTTGTCTGAGAGATTATTGTAAACTGCAAAGTGATTGATTATATTTGATTTCTTCCGAATGCTATAAACACATTTAGGGATTGAAATCTTCAAGCCAAAATTAACACCATACCTTCACAAGATCATACGTGGCCAAGTATTTTGAAATGTATCATAATTCACAATGGAAAATTGCAGGAAAGGTGGTTTGTTACTCACGCGAACTCTGACAAGGACAGAAGTCCTATAACTTACGGATGCTTTCTTTCATGGCAGATTGACTAGAGCAAGCCTAGGTATTCTGTTCGGTATCAAAGTTCCTCACTGAAGTCCAACTTTATATCCTAACCCTTGTTTGGAGCTTTCAGTTAAAGCAGTCTGTAAAAGTTTAACCTTTGATGTTATGTTGTGTGTGTGTTTGTTATGAACATAAGATTACTTATCTGCTAACAGCAATCTTATTGCTGTTAGCAATAAGATTGCTATCTGTCCTTCCAAAGCACAACCGAAATGTTTAACATAAGCAACGCACTATGATGATCTGCAAATGACTTTATACACAAAGAAAAAATATATCTGACTGTATAAAGAACATTCAATTGGTACTGTTATTTGTGGCTGGTGTCTTTTTCATAAGGGATCATTGGGCTGTAAAAGATCACTATCTGACTAAAATGTTCGTTTTCCTTTGAATATTTCACTGCCTAAGTCTCCTTGTAGTGAAAACTAAATCACTTCGAGGGACAATGTTTTGGGTTTCTTGAAATCTGCCCTAGTAGATACGATTATCTCAATGCACAGCCCTTAAACCTCAGGGGTTATGAAAAGGTTCTTATATGATATCATTCAAACTTCAGCATTTTAGAGAGAGAGAGAGAGAGAGAGAGAGAGAGAGAGAGAGAGAGAGAGAGAGAGACATCCATGGCACAAAATCATAACCCAGACTGGGAATAAAATGGTAGCAGAAAGTTCATGACATAAAAAGCTAAGTTCATGATCGTGAGACACACGAACCTCTGGAAGACTGCTTCAGGTATACGAGGAGAAATAAAAGTTTCCACCCAGTCTATCTTGGACCGCTAAAAGACCCCGTTTGTCTCGCCCAACTTAAAAAATTATGTCTTTTTCCTTACTCGAATGCCTACGTTGTAAGTGTTGAGAGAAATAAACCACAGATCAGACGATCAGCATTTATACAGACTTAACCATCATCCTCTTGAAATCTAAACAATCATAGTAATAAAATGAACTTGAGATAACCAATAAGCAATAATATATATAAACATACAAATAACAATAACTAGCACTAGAAGTAGTCATAGTATAATAATAATAATAATAATATTTGGTGCTTCTCAGAGCCGACGTTCTTCACGGGCCGAAGTGGAGGAAGAAGTGGAGGAGGAGGAAGGAGGGGAGGGGGAGGAGGACTCGTCGGGGTCCCATCGCCCGGAGGAGGAAAGGGGTCGAGGCTTTATTGTTGACGACATTCCCGCTGAAGCCGCTATTCCACTGCTGCGTACGGCAGGCGTTGCGATGGCAATGGCGAGGCGGGAATGGCTTGGAGGTGGCTGTTGTTGTTGCTGTTGCTGTTGTTGTTGTGGAATCGTTGACGTCACTTGATCTTATGACCCAGAGAATTGCACAGACAGAAGGCGAAAATAAGCAAAAGAACCTGAATGGCGGCCACGCCGATGCCAATCCCCATGAGCAAGTTGGTGTGATCTTCCACCCACTCCATCAGTCGACCGTAGCAACCCTGCGGGTGGAGGAATGAGCACCGCTAATATTAGCAACATGTCAGCTAAACAAGCAGTTTGTGTTCGTCTCAAAAAAAAAAAATAAATAAATAAATAAAAAATAATATACATACATATATATATATATATATATATATATATATATATATATATATATATATATATACATACATACATACATACAAATATTGGTATATCCTCTATCACGTTATAACACCATATCAAAAATAGACAAAAATATTATAGCCAAGAGGAAGTTTGTAACAAGAAACGTAGCATCTTTTGCCTTTACTTTAAAGGAAAAGAGCTTGCCCTTTGTTGTTTCAATCTCTTTGAGGCCAAATACTCAGTTTATATATACATACATAATATATATATATATATATATATATATATATATATATATATATATATATATATCAAATACAAAAATTTAATTTTCTGTTCTAAGAGTGCTTAAAGGTAAGGGGAGTAATAGTAACCTTTCTAATATTATACTAATATGAAAAACTATCGCTAAAACAGGGAGGTTTTCTAGATACCATTACGAAATCCTGAAAAAAAATTAGCTGTTGATAACACATGCAAAATAACTAGGAATTATGGAACAAACGTGCATATAAAAAATGGGCCCATTTTAGTTGAACTGAGATTAAAATTGGACCCGTCTTATTGGGTTTAAGTTAACTGTATATAATCTTAATTTAGTTTGGAAAACACGATATTAAACCACAACATGCATAAAAATGAACTGGCCTTTCTTTTTGCAATTTACAAAGAAAACATGATTATGCTTTGTAATCAACCATAACCGATTTTTACTATAACTCACAACAAAAAATATTCGTAAATATCACGTACTTATAACGAGAACGTCTTTTTTTCAGAGATTATATCACCGATGAACTATCAGGTCTCAACCCTATAATGAATTACTATACTACATATATTGAACATTTGTGTTCGTCTAACGATGCATTTTTTCAGTGCATAACGCAGTGCATATTAAGTGAAGTCTATCAAATATAAGTTATTGCCGTGAAGCTTTTGACAGTATGAAACATCGCTTTATTGGATAATGATAACGTGGAATAATAAACATAATTGAAATTTAAAGTTACAACAATTCGTAAGATCACATTAACAGTTTAGTACTCAGCAAGAATGTTATTATCATTATTATTTTTATCATCATTATATACATATAAATATATATATATATATATATATATATATATATATATATATCTATATATATATATATATATATATATATATATATATATTTATATACATATATAATAAATATATATATATATATTATATATATATATATATATATAATATATATATGATAAAGCTGAACCTAATAATACAACGAAATTACCAAGACAAGCCTTTATAAGATTACGATAAGTAGATCATATAAAAAAAAACATGGTTCCTTAACATAAACGATTATTTAAAGGCTTCATATATATATTTCAAAATACCTAATTCATGCACTGCCTTCGTTGTGGCTCTTATTGCCCTTAGAGGTGTAGCAACGCTGTTCCCGTCACAGAGCCAGGGACCCAAACACTGACGAACACAATCATTCAAAAATAGAAGTTGAACTTTCAGTTACCATAATATGGACAGGTTCATTGGAAAAGTCGAACTGTTACTTTCGAATACCATTACAATTTGTTTTGCAGCAATGCAAAACTTGCACTGCACACCAAATTCACCATAACAGTTTGGGATTCATTATCAAGCGGTTAGATTCTTACGAGGAATGCAAATATTGATATTCTGAACTGTAACTTGCACACAAATATTCTAGATGTTACGACCAATTTGGCCTATATCAGTTAACTACACATCCACAAAACGGGACAATAGTGCTGCCGTTTCATTGCATTGTATTACAAAATCATTCGGGCCTCTTTGATCTCAACTGCTGTACCTCGATTTTTAAACTGTCATTTGGAAATTACTTATTTCTAGATTCAACTGATTTTTTATGGAACATTCTTAGAAAATAGTTAACCATCTTTTCATCTTTATTCTTTTTTTTCCCATTTCAGCAATGGTCTCATCCGGGAACATTCATACACATTTTATTTTCTGTCGAGTGATCCTAAATATTTTTTCATTTGTCAAATCAATTTCCTTTTATCGCTTAGCTCCTCATATTGCAAATATTCAACCTTTTTCCATTTAAGCTTTGGGCTGCAAAAGAAAAACGTTAAGCAGACAGGTATTCAACGGAGAAATATAAACGGTATCTAGTCTCGTAAATCTAAACCTGTTTAGAACAAAACTGCTGATATATTATTTACAAAGGCGATGCCAAAAAAATGGTTTTTAGTTACAAATACATTAGAACTTTGGAATAAAACAATTTTAGAACAAGAAGCTCAGCTTATATGAATATTATACTGTTTACTGTTTATATATGTACAAATATTTTATAAGCTTATATGTGATTCATATGTGTGTATGTATGTATATATGTACTAAGTAAGTATGTATGTATATAAATATAATATATATAATGCGTGTGTAATCATAATTTACATATATTTGTTTATCAATGTTGACGCACCTATGTATATATATACATTCATGAAGCAAGCATACATGGACGACAAACCTCACCATGAACATCATGCTTGGTATTATCATAAAAATAACAAGAGGGTGTAACATGAACAAGAATAAAGTTGCAATAGAAAGCTTTTGCAATCAACGTTCGCGCATCTCCGATAAGAAAAAAAAATAAAAGCATGCCCGAGCAAATGCAGACTCATATATAAAAAGACAAAACAAAACCTTGGGAAAGAATAGGGAGGCCAGAACGTATCCCTGAAGTTGTCTTACCTTCCGTTCAAATACACATACACATATCAGAGGGAAAAGTCGAAAGAGCGCGCATCATGATCATGTTTTTTTTTTTTTTTTTTAAGTTCTGAGGAAGTCGGAAGAACTTGCTTTCAGTGGTAACTTTATTTATTTATTTATTATTTTGCAAATTAATGTATAAAAGGAAGCCGTGTGAGAGAGAGTGTGTGTGTGTGTGTGTGTGTGTGTGTGTGTGGGGTGATCAATGTGCGATGAAAAGACAGAGGTGAATTGGTGCTGGAAATCCAGTGCTTGGAGAATCAGCTGATGAGAAATGTGTCGGTGATTTTCAATGACTTGAAGAGAAAAAAGTATGAGAGAGAGAGAGAGAGAGAGAGAGAGAGAGAGAGAGAGAGAGAGATAGTCGTGGCCATGTTCAGCAGTGTTCAGACTACATTTTGTGTTCGTTTTGCGTAACGTGAATTCGTACGTATGAAAAACATACGAGAAAAGAAAAACAAACCAAGCTTTAGTAAGTTTAATCAGTGTCTTTAGTTTAATCAACACGTCTAATTAAAAATGAAGAGGATAGTGGCTATTTTCTTCTCTTCTATCACGAGTCCATTCGTGAGGAGAAAGAGCTAAGGTAACTGCAAGGGACGGTCGTGAGTCGTGACTGTAAAATGATAGTGATGCTTCGGATGAAAACATGAAAACCAGGCGGTGGTGTTCCATGAAGACACTTGACATTGCTGGTCGAAAGGAAATCCTGACTGAAAGACCGATAATGAGGAAGCTGATGGGTGAAGGCGAAGGTATGGCTCGCGATCAGTGGAGGAGGAGGAGGAGGAGGAGGAGGAATATGCAGACAAATGGAATGCACATGAAAGGAAAACGAATGAAGGGATGCCCGCGACATAACCATAGAAGAAGCATTCGGCGCTTTCCAGTGAAGGAACTTGATTCGTGAATGAGAGGCGGAGACAACAGCCTCATCTCAGAGGGAGGAGGAGGAGGAGGAGGAGGAGGAGGAGGAGGAGGAGGAGGAGGAGGAGGAGGTGGAGGAGGAGGTGGAGGAGGTGGAGGAGGAGGAGGAGGAGGAGGAGAGGAGAAGGTAGAGGAGAAGGAGGAGAAGGTAGAGGAGGAGGAAAAGAAGGAGAAGGTAGAGGAGGAGGAGGTAGTGGAGGAGGAGGAGAAGGAGGAGCTGGTCTCCATGCTTTCATCGACTCTTGGGGGTAGAGGGCATCTCATCAAGCCACAGGCGGGACATTTTTTTTTTTTTTTTTTGACAGACAGGTATCAAAACGAAAACAAAAGCATGCTTATTGGGCCCAACCTTGAATTCCCTTACTTGAGAGCCTTTCCAATAGCTCTACACATATAAAACGAAAGGGTTATGAGGATTAATTGGAGAGTGCCCAGGCCAATGGCGACAGACAGCATCGTTGGCAAGTAGTAGAAGGTGTTCTCCTGTAATCTGCCCAAACAACCCTGGAAATAGCAGAAGTTGGCCTTCTGATTCTACCTGAACAACCACCACCATTGTTTTTGGGAGGACCACCGACATAAACATTAGAATGCGGTGTAGATGACACGGCATATCCATGCTTAATGATATCTAACAGTTAATTCCTTAAGATAACCACATTCGTAGTCATTTTAATAGATGAATATACACATAAAAGTATGACAAATAATGATGATAAAATTACAGCTTAGATAGAGACTACTGAAGATAACCAAACACTATACAGTACATTACGTAACTGGGGCATTCTTAATAACTAACATTTACCCATCAAAGTATCGAGAAATGCTAAATATACTAATGAAATGTTAGTGGTCCTGTAGGGTTTTTAGCAAAGGCAGGCACGTACTCAATCATAGATAGATAAAGCTGTAAAGGAAAGCTGTAAAATAAGACCTGAAATAAAGAACAATTTATAATAAAAGTATGATAAAATACTCCAAACACTTTGTGAATTCATTTTCTCTCCTTCTCTCACACAAAACTGATGAAAACCAGTTTATCATAAAACAAGTTAATTCTTTCTCCAGTTTATCATAAAACAAGCATAAAATCTAGCTTTTCTTATATACATGTGAGCAGTACCTCTCTCGTTCTCCACTCCATCTCCCTCTCCTCCTCCTCATCCTTCTCTTCCTCTCGTCTCTCTCTCTCTCTCTCTCTCTCTCTCTCTCTCTCCAGTTTCATAATAAAATCCTGGTAAATTATGAAAGCCATCTTTCGCCAGCCAAAGTTCTAGCTTACCTTTTCAAGAGTGACATCAAGTCATCGTTGCAAAGTACAGGTGACGGGGTGAACGAACTCTTATGTGAAAGGTCATCACCCCCTTGGGTGCATAGCAGCGACCAAAATAAAATCTTACATAAAACATGTCCACGAATTTGAAATCACAACGGGGGTATTGATCAAGGATGGGTGTCACCCTAACACGAAGTGAATTTAAGGAATGGTGTAGCGTTGGAACGAACAAGAAAGGATGGTCCACAGAGAGAGAGAGAGAGAGAGAGAGGAAGAGAGGACAGAGAGAGAGAGAGAGAGAGGCAGAGGAGGAAGGAGGAGGAGGAGGAGGAGGAGGAGGAGGTGGAGGAGGAGAGAGAGAGAGAGAGAGAGAGAGAGAGAGAGAGAGAGAGAGAGAGAGATTGCTAAAAACTATTATATTCCCTAACCATTTACAGGAATCTTCGACGAGGGGTTGTATGTTTATCTAGCAAAGAGATTTTCAGAGCTTCGTCCGATCAGAAAATCATTTTGCATGATACGTTTCACCAGCAGATCAATACTTATATCATCTGGTTTATGCCTCTCTGAAATATTAAATAGTTTTGCATACACTATTGATGGCTATTGATGTTACACCTGGCTGTGCGAAAGCGTAAAAGCGTATTGCCTAGTATCAAGGTACTCTTTTTTTGTAGCTGTGAATATTGGTTTTTATTTGGTGACAAACGTTTTAACAAACGTCTTATCGAGTAAGGCGTCATATGAAAAAATTAATAAAAATTAAGTTTTCATGTTACGTATTTTTACTCATTAAATTTGATAGGGAGGGTGGGGGAGTGGTGTTGGATTATCGAGGGTAAGAAAAGTAGGCCTTTGAATTTTAATCCGGAAATATCGAGACATGCATGACGGTGTCAGTTTAGCCTGTCCTCTGTAATTTACTAAGTAGTGAGGAAACATGAGGAACTTATCACAACTTTTCAGTGAGCTGTCATATTTTTCCTCTGGAGCGACGAGACGCACCGCCCTCTGTTACACTTATTTTGACGGGTCCTATTTTTGTCGAGAAATGGCCTTAGGAATGGTGAGATTCATGTTATAAAAAGAAAGTGGGGGCGGGGGCGGTTACTTTTAATTTTGAACCTCATCTTTCCTTGTTGTGTTTTTGGAGACCCTCCTATCAGTCAGCTCTAAGAAGGGAAAGAGGGAATTCTTAATAAGATGTTCAGGTACTCCTTAACCTTATAAAACGATTCATTTACACAAGACATAGATAAAAGGAGATCAGTGAAACTCATAAGACACTAAATAACAAAATCAACATTTGGTGGAGGAGCAGAAAAGCAGCCCTCATGGAGCTAGCCGGAATCGGGGAGCGATTGCAACCTGACCCCGACAGGAGCAGGATCTGTGTGTGTGTGTGTATGTGTGTGCATGGAACCTTAAAATAAAAAAAAATAAATAAAAAAAAAGTGGCTTTATTAAAAGCGGTCGAAGTGATTCAAGTAGAGTTTATTAAACACTGCATAGTATCGGCCAACTGCACCCAGCAACGGTCGTACAGGGCTCCCAAAGCCGATATTGACTGATCAGGGTCGAGACTATTTAGGCCTTCCCCCAACCCCCACCCCCTCCCCTTAACTACATCATCACGTAGGCGCCGGGCGCTACAAAGCAGTAGTAGTGGTAGTTAGTAGCAGCAGTAGGCGGGATTTGCCTTTGAAACGGCTCCCTTGTTCGTATTATTCTCCCTTTTCTTGTGTAATTCCATAAATCTTTTACAAATTCCTTCCTATTTTTCAACTCCTTCTTTCAATAGATCTGCAAATAGAAGGATGTTAGCTGTCAATTTCTCTTTGCTTTCTTGATGTGGCTGCTGCACGATTCTACTGTATGTCTATTTCTGCTGTTACTATGTCCTGGGCAGTAGAGTAAGAAATGTTCTGAGTTTTCTGTTGTTTCTCCAAAGCACAAACATTTCGTGTGTTCCCCTTTTAACCAATTTCAACAGGGAGTAGTAGTAGTAGTAGTAGTAGTAGTAGTAGTAGTAGTAGTAGTAGTAGTAGTAGTAGTAGTAGTAGTAGTAGTAGACGGGATTTGCCTTTGAAAGGGCTCTCTTGCTCGTTGTATACCGCTTGTGCTTGTTAAAGTATATTGTCTCGACAGTAACGGATATTTTTGTTGAATTCCTTCCGGTTTTCAATTTCTTCTTTCAATAATTCTCTGTAGATTTTTTCACAAATATTCTATAAATCAAGTTCTTCTTTCGACAGTTCTGTGACACTGAAAGGCAGGAGCGTTCAGTGCAATGTAAAGGAAGATGCTTAACATCGGCTCCCTTTGAAAAAACAACCCTGTTTATTCATTTAACAAACTCTTGAATACCGTTCCGAAAATTCATTTGCCCTTTTTGGACAATCTACATATCCATTTTACCGTGGATACTGTTCCCATTTGCTTCCATTTTGAAAACAAAATAAAGCAGGGACCAATTAACAACCCTTAGTTAAGTTGAATTGAAATTTACAAGAAGCTGACAGAGAATATTCAGTAGTAAAGCAAAATGAAAGCCACAAAATAAACAATACCTTTACCATATGTCATAAGAATAATGAAAATACTTTCTTCCCAGTAGGTGATAATATCTACGATAAAGAAAATGTTTTCAGTTAGTTCTTATATAAGAAAAAGTTCTATTTTTAAGCCTATCGAACAGGTAGGTACTGCGGGGTTAATTTGCTTCAGAATCGATTATTCAGAGTACCTGAACTGAAGTGATCAATGATGATGATGCCTCACGTAACATGTTATAGATATGAACCGATGTCCTGAAGTCCTTTTAGTGCTAGGCAAGAAATGACGTCCTTTGGTTCCTTTTATGCTGAGAATAGGAACTGATGGCCTACAACTCTTATCTATGTTTAGGATAAGAACTTGATGTCCTGGAGAATTTTTATGTTGAACATAGGAACAGATGTCTTAAAGACCTTTTTATGTTATGGATAAGAATCGATGTCCTGAAGTCCTTTTCATGTGATGATGCCCTGAAGTCTTACTCATACTAAGGATAAGAAGATAGGAACTGATGTCCTGGATCCCACTATGTTAAGGACAGGAACTGATGTCCTGGAATCCCACTATGTCCTCAAGTCCTTCTCGTTTGAACATAGGACCTGATGTTCTACAAACCTATTAATGTTTAAAGATAGGAACTGATGTCCTAATGCCTTTTTTATGTAAGGAAGGAGCAGATACCCTAGATTCCTTTTAGTACAATAGGAAGTGACTTCATTACGTCATTTCAATGCTCAGGACAGGAATTGATGTCCTCGAGTCCTGTTAAAGCTGAAGAAACGAAGTAATGTCCTAATGTTTTGTAGTCTGATATGGTCAGGAATTAAAGTCCTACGGTTATGAGTCCTAATTATCATGAACTAATTAGAAGTTACCTGTTGAAAACTAGCCTTCAAGACAGGTCGATTCCAAGTAACTATTACAAGTGTAATTATATTTACGACTTTTCAAAACTGTTTCATACACAAAGATATTCCCTAAATACCAGCGTCCCTCTATGGGAAGAAAAAAAGATATTATTTACTTTATATCTTAAACAAAACCCCTTAAAATGAGTTTGCTTACATTTTGAAATAACATGACACGTACATTTTTTCAGTCTCTCGATCATCCATCGTGGTCAGAGCTCCATTTCAAAAGCATGACACAAACATTTTTCGAAAATTAAAATACATGACATTCCCTTTCAAAGCAAGTTCTGCGACTAATATTATTCACCTGGACGCAAATTAGGATGAAAAGCTGCATTTTTGAAAGACTTGTCCCATTTTCAAGAGCAATAACTGACTGTTATGTTAAAAAAAATTCTCTGCAATGACGGATAACGGCAACTTTGAGGTTCATCTCGATATCAGTAATCTAAATGTAGTACGCTTTATGTCACAGGCAACATTGCAGCATTAACAAAACTTTTTTTGTAACCAGATAAAAGTTAAAAGTTGAGTAACCCCAAAGTTAAATTCCAGATATAAAAGATTACTTGACAAAAGTATAAAGAAGGAATTACGAGCGAATATATGCAGCAGCTACATACTGACACCCATGATGACATCAATAAAAAAAAGGCCCAATCTTCATTCCGTGTGAAATTACAACACACGGTGTGATACCGTACGACCCCTCCCATCACGTGATTAAGGCACGGATCTCATGGAGAATATTATAATCATTGCATGATGAATCCACCTACGTACTTACGTACGCACACACAAGGTCGAAGTACAAGAAGGGGAGGGACGGGCAGACAGACAGACAGACAAGCTGTTGCAATACTGTTCCGCCGTTGATGAAATAATAACAAACTGGGGAAATCTGCTTGGCTGGCTGGCGGCGTCTCGCTACACAAAATCGTGGTGGACCTTGTGTCATGAGATCCTGCAATTGGGGAAGTCTCGCACGAAGACCATTTTAGCCTAAATGCCGTGACGCCAGTGTAAACGAACACCTTAGAAAAAAAAAAACGACAACAGCTCTGGGAATATTTTTCGTCCTTGGTTGTCATTCAAATCAATGTTGTTGCTGTGACAAAATTGATCATAGGGTACACAAGATGGCAGCTGGGTATTAGATTAAGGAAAGTATATTCTTCCGTAAACTGAAATATACAACTGTCTTCCGGGATTCATTTCAATGCCGTTTTTAAACCTCGAAAAACCAGGTCTTCATGGGAAAGCTGATTAAGTCTCTTAACTACGTGAGGAAGAGGAGAGAAAACGAGGAAGCCTGTTCTGAGATTACACCAGGAAGCACTTTCGCTTTTTCAATCATAAAATTTGGCTACGAGCGATGTGCTTCAATGCTGCCACCCCCCCCCCCCCCCCCCCCCCCCCCACCCCCTCCCCCCCCCCCCCCCCCCCCCCCCCCCCCCCCCCCCCCCCCCCTCCCCCCCCTAAATACGTTCCAACTCCTGCCACCCAAAATCCTTCTCTACATAATCCTTAAGTGGATGAGGGGAGAAAATTCAAGTCACGTTAGGTTGGTGACGTATAATAACCATAGCGAGCTGATGATTTCGACCGAATTTTCCCAAAACTTTCTCTTACTATTACTATTTCTCTCTCTCTCTCTCTCTCTCTCTCTCTCTCTCTCTCTCTCTTCTCTCTCTCTCTCATTGGGATGACTCGCTCTCTTCTCCTTGTCCCCCCTGATTTTAATACCTACCTAGCCAATAGAACTGGCTCGTATATAGCGACCCTATGTAATTTTCCGCGGGGTTATCCGACCCAGAAATGTCGTTGTCATCTGGAAAATAGGTTATAAAGAATCCCATATCGTTGTATTTGGGGTTTCTGAAGACTTAGAATCTACACAACTACCGAAATTGCCTGGAGATTTATGGTTCAATTTTTGTTGCTGTTGAGTGACACATATCTCAGTAATACAAGAATGAGTGTCATTGTTTGTTTGTAAGGCGTTTTTACGTTGCATGGAACCAGTGGTTATTCAGCAACGGGACCAACGGCTTTACGTGACTTCCGAACCACGTCGAGAGTGAACTTACATCACCAGAAATAAACATCTCTGATCCCTCAATGGAATGCCCGAGAATTGAACTCGCGGCCACCAAGGTGGCAGGCCAAAACCAAACCGACCACGCAACTGAGGCGCTGAGAATGAGTGTCTTGTGGCTGTAAATGAAGCAACTCCATCCATTCATAATTTCAAGACTCAGAACCGATGTACAATCTAAACTGCATCATGTCAGATGTACAAAGATTGATTATACTTTCCAGAAGGAATTGAAAAGTATATAAATTCTCAATCAAATGCTTTTTGCTTTTCATACTCTTTTCCAACAAGATAGATGAAGCAACAATGACATCCATTATTAGTTTAACTTATATGGTAAGACATACAACCAATTAATGCTAGATATTCATTCATTCTCTCTCTCTCTCTCTCTCTCTCTCTCTCTCTCTCTCTCTCTCTCTCTCTCTCTCGGTCAACAAACAACGACAAAGAACAGCCGGCAGGAAGTCACTTACAGTTAAGTAGTAGGAATTCTCCGGAGATGGGTCAGAGACACAAGATGGGTCGAGAGGCTTGAACTTCTTGGGGTCTCCCTCCAGGATGCAACACGCCACGGGCATCACCATACCGTCCGTCTTGTTCGTTTGCCACAGCGTTGCTAGTTCGAAGTCGGTATAGTTGTTCACGCCGCAACATTTCAGCTGGAAGAGACGACAGGAGAGTTCAGGGAGGAAAGTGATGCTTACTTACATTCATACACAAAAGTAAGTATTATATATATATGATATATATTTATGATATATATATATAAAAAAAATATTTTTTTTATATATATATATATATATATATATATATATATATATATATATATTATATATAGCATGGGGCGCACGTACATGAGAATATCCTTAAATCCTATTATATGCAGTTTGTACTTGACTTCCTACCGTGGATTTAAGGATATATATATTATATATATATATATATATATATATATATATATATATATATATATATATATATATATATATAATAACGCTAACAGGACCTCATTGTAGCTGGACGGTATTAAGCGGAGATATTTATTAAAATTAAATGTAAAAGATTTCCTTGACTAATGAGGACAGTAAGCCAGGAAGGGTTATAACTTATTCCTTTTCTTTTTAAATAAATATCTCCGTTTGATACCTTCCCGTTCCAATGAGGTACTTTTAGTAATTGCATTAATACACAGAACAATTATGTAAGTGATAAAGTTTATGTATATAATATATATATATATATATATATTATATATATATATATATATATATATATATATATATATAATAATATGTATATATATATATATTATATATACATGATATATAACATGAACTATACCAGCCTTTACAGGATGATACAAAAGAGGATCCTTTCTCTATGCCTGTTTTCTTCTAATATTCATAAAGAGGACAGTGGAGGATTTCAGAGATTGGTTCATTACAAGTTTGCTGTGTATAGAGACAGTAACAGAGTACTAAGCAAGAAATGCATCTCATGAGAGTCGTGGAAAGCAGAGCTGAAAATGTCAAGGGAATGATGGTAGGTTCTGTAAGTAAAGACGAGACGCGGGGAAGAAGCAAGGTAAGATTCAAGCTCTCTATAAAATATATAAACACAAAAGTTTAGAATATTTTTACTAACTTTTTCTTACACGAGTTGAACTAGGAATTACTAAGCTCTTTATACAGTATAGAGAAACAAAATTTAAAAATATGTTCACTAACTTTTTTTTACACTAGTTGAACTTGGTGACTAAGTTCTTTATGAAATACAGAGAAACACATTTTTAAAGCTTTTTTTACACGCGTTAACATCGGAAATACAAAAGCCAAAAATATATTTACACACGTTGTGTGTTGATGATAGGTTTACAGAAGTTGAGGATTGTTTACAAACAATAAAATTTGGGTTTACGCCCGCTGGTTGTTTACGAGCGTTGAAATTGAGTTTACAAAAGGCGGGAACGTGCTTACTACGTTCAAATTGGCATTATTAAAGTTAGAATTGTGCTTACGAAAGGTGAAATTGAGTTTACGGAGACTAATTGTATTTACAAGGGCTGAAATTGGGTTCATGAAGGCTGAAACTGTTTACAAAGGCTAAAATTGGGTTTACTTGAGACTACAACTGTATCCACGAGGCTGAAATTGTATTGCACGAGATGACAGCTATTTTGAAAATTATTTTCTTTTATATATTTTTTTTACTTATTTAATTGTTGAGCTCTACTTTCATTCTTTTTACATATTCTTTTAATATTCTTTTTATGTTACTGACATTGATTCATGAAATACTTAACCTGAGTTTACGCTCCATGATATCGGTTTAGAAGCCTCGAAACTGGAGCTGCACATTTAAAATCGTGTGTAGAAATCTAATATGAAAGTTATCCAGTTGTCACAGATTTCATAAAGGTTGAAATATAGTTTTTGCATATGTTGCAATTAGACATGACACTCGAGGGAGGGGGGCGGGAATATGAGCTGATTTTGCACATTTTAGGAACGGGAATGAATTGTGGTTCATAATTTAACTAGCATGTAGACCTCTCACATGGTTAAATGATAAATGTAATGTTTCAGTGTAATTGTTAAACAAGCAGTGCTGACTCAAAACAGACCACTCTCTTCATGTTCGATATATATTTGGAAGAGAAATATATACATAATAAAAAAGTATTACTTATGATTTTATGAACACTAAAAATATACATATTTTACAAGCGTTACAATAGAAATACGCTTATGCTTAACCACGAGTAAGCACTTGGAAATTATGAATGCAATATTTTGGCAAAAAATATTAAAATAAAAATGAACAATTTAAGTTATTTCATTTCTTCACAGCAGATAATTCAAACAAACATTTTGCAATGAAGAAAAACTATTTAGCAACAGAAACAATAATTTTATCATGGACTCAATAAAATTATATTTTAGCTTAAAGCAATACAACTACACTACAATACTGAAATAAAATATAAAATAATAGCCTTAAATTCAAGAAATATGTCAAGATTTCTATATGACAAAAAGGGAGTTCCCAATTTTGTTGTACATGTGATTTAACAACCTCTTGGGCATCTCTATATTATGCAATCAGTGACATACCCTGGCGTGGGGGGAGGGGGGTGTCTTCGGCCAAGACTTCCTCCCGCGCCGGAGAAAATGAAAGGCATTCCTTACCTCCGCCATGAGAGCATTCCAGGACACTGTCATGGAATTTGCCGTCGACTGCGTGGAGTAGTATTTCTTTAAGGTGAGCTTCAGGAAATTCTGGAGTTCTTCTTCCGTCTGGGGACAAACAAAAATAACAGTAAAAATATTTGGGAGCGACACCAGCTCGACTTTTATGTGGATCTCTATTTTTTTTTTTTTCTATGGTGTAAGACAGTGTCTGACACGAGGAAGGGCTTAATTCGCTCTCTCTATCTCTCTCTATTATATGCAAGGCAAAATAAAGATAAATAAGTTAGGTAATAAGATGTCACACTCTCTCACATAGACACACACACACACACACACACACACTATTTTTATTAGTTCAGATCTTTTCGGCACTTTCATGTTCTTAACTCGAAACCAAGATTTCCAACTCGGATCATGGAAAAATCTTTACATTTTTAATTAGCGATTTAGTTTCTAATCTTAATGCCCTTCTCTGCCTTCCTTTGTGGATATGATCATTTGATCATATACTCATATAAAAAAAACTTTTATATTTCACTACCAAAAAAAAAAAAAAAAATTAGGAAATAAACTCACACTTCCTATCTTGCCCTTGTATCTCAGTTCCACCTCAAATTGGGCCATGATGCTCCTCCCACCAACCTCACTTTAATCACATTTGCCACACTTCCATTTTCGCCAAAGATCCTCCTCCTTCGTCAGATATATATATATATGAATAATTATCACATCGAACCGTGATCCATTTATATATCAATTCAAGCTACAAATGTCCTTTAATATCTAAATTCACTTTACCTCCCAAATGATATATTTTCATATATGTACCGAAGGGGAATTTTTTTTTTGTTGATAATAATTTCGTCCCCCCATGGGATCGAACCACCGTCCAAGTGGACGGGGACGAAATCAGGACAGTCAGTGACGCTATCCAGTCAGCCTACAGAGACGCTATAAGTTCATATCGATTCTGACCTTACAAATCACCCTCGATCTCGGTGCTTTTGTAATTAGAATCGATATGAAACCCCGTCTACCATGTTAGCCAATTCGAGCGTTTGACAGCACGTAGCCTTTTGTTATGAATAATTATCACATCGAACCGTGATCCATTTATATATCAATTCAAGCTACAAATGTCCTTTTAATATCTAAATTCACTTTACCTCCCAAATGATATATTTTCATATAAGTACCGAAGGGGAATTTTTAGTGATAATAATTTCGTCCCCCCATGGGATCGAACCACCGTCCAAGTGGACGGGGACGAAATCAGGACAGTCAGTGACGCTATATAGTCAGCCAACAGAGACGCTATAAGTTCATATCGATTCTGACCTTTACAAATCACCCTCGATCTCGGTGCTTTTGTAATTCGAATCGATATGAAAACCCCGTCTACCATGTTAGCCAATTCGAGCGTTTTGACAGCACGTAGCCTTTTTTGTTATTGAATAATTATCACATCGAACCGTGATCCATTTATATATCAATTCAAGCTACAAATGTCCTTTAATATCTAAATTCACTTTACCTCCCAAATGATATATTTTCATATATGTACCGAAGGGGAATTTTTTAGTTGATAATAATTTCGTCCCCCATGGGATCGAAACCCACCGTCCAAGTGGACGGGGACGAAATCAGGACAGTCAGTGACGCTATCCAGTCAGCCAACAGAGACGCTATAAGTTCATATCGATTCTGACCTTACAAATCACCCTCGATCTCGGTGCTTTTGTAATTAGAATCGATATGAAACCCCGTCTACCATAGCCAATTCGAGCGTTTGACAGCACGTAGCCTTTTGTTATGAATAATTATCACATCGAACCGTGATCCATTTATATATCATTTCAAGCTACAAATTATTATCAACTAAAAAATTCCCCTTCGGTACATATATGAAAATATATCATTTGGGAGGTAAAGTGAATTAGATATTAAGGACATTTGTAGCTTGAATTGATATATAAATGGATCACGGTTCGAATGTGATAATTATTCATAACAAAAGGCTACGTGCTGTCAAACGCTCGAATTGGCTAACATGGTAGACGGGGTTTCATATCGATTCTAATTACAAAACCAAAGCACCGAGATCGAGGGTGATTTGTAAAGGTCAGAATCGATATGAACTTAATAGCGTCTCTGTTGGCTGACTGGATAAGCGTCACTGACTGTCCTGATTTCGTCCCCGTCCACTTGGACGGTGGTTCGATCCATGGGGGGACGAAATTATTATCAACTAAAAAATTCCCCCGTTCGGCACATATATGAAAATATATCATTTGGGAGGCGGTAAAAGTGAATTTAGATATTAAAGGACAGTTTGTAGCTTGAATTGATATATAAATGGATCACGGTTCGATGTGATAATTATTCATAACAAAAGGCTACGTGCTGTCAAACACCTCAATTGGCTAACATGGAGGTAGACGGGGGTTCATATCGATTCTAATTACAAAAGCACGAGATCGAGGGTGATTTGTAAGGTCAGAATCGATATGAACTTCTATAGCGTCTCTGTTCCTGGACTGCCACTGGATAGCGTTCACTGACTGTCCTGATTTCATTTGTCCCCGAATCCACTTGGACAAACAAAAGGTGGTTCGATCCATGGGGACGAAATTATTAATCAACTAAAAAAATTAAACCCCCTTCGTATTTGGTAACATATATGAAAATATATCATTTGGGAGTAAAGTGAATTTAATGGATATTAAGGACATTTGTAGCTTGAATTGATATATAAATGGCGAATTCACGGTTCGATGTGATAATTATTCATAACAAAAGGCTACGTGCTGTCAAACGCTCGAATTGGCTAACATGGTAGACGGGGTTTCATATCAATTCTAATTACAAAACGCACCGAGATCGAGGGTGATTTGTAAGGTCAGAATCGATATGAACTTATAGCGTCTCTGTTGGCTGACTGGATAGCGTCACTGACTGTCCTGATTTCGTCCCCGTCCACTTGGACGGTGGTTCGATCCCATGGGGGGACAAAAATTATTATCAACTAAAAAATTCCCCTTCGGTAATCATATAAGAAAAATATATCATTTGGAGGTAAAGGTTGAATTTGATATTAAAGCACATTTGTACGCCTTGAATTGTATAATAAATGGATCATTCAAAAGGTTCGAGGGTGATGATGAATTATCATGTACAAAAGGCTATGTGCTGTCAAACGCTCGAATTGGCTTAACATGGTAGACGGGGCGTTTCATATCGATTCTAATTACAAAAGCGACCGAGATCGAGGCCCGGGTGATTTGAATGTAGTCAGAATCGATATGAACTTATAGCGTCTCTGTGGCTGACTGGATAGCGTCACTGACTGTCCTGATTTCGTCCCCGTCCACCTGGACGGTGGTTCGATCCCATGGGGGGACGAAATTATTATCAACTAAAAAATTCCCCTTCGGTACATATATGAAAATATATCATTTGGGAGGTAAAGTGAATTTAGATATTAAAGGACATTTGTAGCTTGAATTGATATATAGGTATATATTACTATATATATATATATACCTTCATCCCCTCCTATTCCTCTTCTTAGAGGCTTCACTCCGCAACGACCCGGGGTCCCTGACGCTCATTCACTCCTCTTAAGAGCTTCAGTTTATCCACTCCTCTAAGAGTCCTACCTCGTCTCGCACTCCACATCACACCTTCCCCATAAAAAAAAAGGAAAAAAAAAAAAAAGGAAAAAAAAAAGGCAAAAAGAAAAGCCTTTCTTTCTGCATTCTTTCTACGCTCCCTTCACACATTTCCTTTTGTGCCCGGCAAAAAGATGAAAAACAAAGGGAAAAGTCTCGCTGCTGCTGGTGATCCAGAGAGAGAGAGAGAGAGAGAGAGAGAGAGAGATTCGAATGCTTCCAGAGACAAAGAGACAGCGAGAGATTCAAATGAATGTCCCTAAAGAGAGAGAGAGAGAGAGAGAGAGAGAGAGAGAGAGAGAGAGAAATATTCGAATGCTTTCAGAGAGAGACAGCGAGAGGAATTCAAATGAATGCCCCGAGAGAGAGAGAGAGAGAGAGAGAGAGAGAGAGAGAGAGAGAGATATTCGAATGCTTCCAGGGAGAGAGAGACAGCGAGAGAGATTCAAATGAATGTCCCTAAAGAGAGAGAGAGAGAGAGAGAGATATTGGAATGCTTTCAGAGAGAGACACAGTGAGAGGAATTCAAATGAATGCCCCTATAGAGAGAGAGAGAGAGAGAGAGAGAGAGAGAGAGAGAGAGAGAGAGAGAGAAATATTGGAATGCTTTCAGAGAGAGAGACAGTGAGAGGAATTCAAATGAATGCCCCGAGAGAGAGAGAGAGAGAGAGAGAGAGAGAGAGATATATTTACCTCTGCTTTGTAGACCGCCGCCAAGGCTCCGCCAGTAACTTCCAGCAAGAAAATGACGATGACTGTGAGGCCGTACTGTCGGGTTGTGGGGGGGAGAGAAAAAGGAGAAATAAATGGGAGGTATAAAATAAAAACACACACTAAAATGTTATACGTTGCACCAAGAGGCTTTTCCTGAAAAGCTTAAACGCTCACGGGCTTATGGCTGGCCGGCGGCAACAGCAGCACCAGCAGCCATGGGGGGGGAGGTTTTTACTGGCCATCTCTTATTTGGTCCCGGAAGAAGAAGAAGAAGAAGATGATCCTGTCTCGTTTTGTTTGTCGCTCATGACTTTTTTTTGTTTTTTTAGCAGTTTCTTTTTTCCATTCTTAGTTTTTTTTGTTATATAATATATATATTACCCATTTTCATTGTATATTATTTTTGCATATTGTATATGTGAATATATACTTCCATTCTTAGTTTTTTTCTGTTTATGTAATATAGTAACAGTACTCATTTTGACAGTAAATTATTTCTGCATATTGTATATGTGAATATATTCATATGTATACACGTATTTATACATATATACACGTATATATATATATATATATATATATATATATATATATATAATATTAATAATTAAATTGTATATTAATATACATAAAGACATATCACATATATAATGTTTTTTCTATAATGTAATAATTAAAAAAAAAATTATATAGTTTACACATTTTTAATCTTTTGGGAATAATTTTCGTTATCGTGCTGAATGCATATAATTCTAAACATAATGCTAAACCAGCACTTTTAAGGCCAATGAAATTTGGGGATAACGCAAAAGTGAATTAAATGTCAAAACCACTCATCCTTGAACAACAACAAAATATAAAGCCAAAATATGAAACATAATAACATATTTTGCCTTCAACTTAAAATTACGGCTTAAGTACACTATTAAAAACAATTTATCGCAAGAATATATAATATAAAAGTATAAACTGGCAGCTGGAAAATATTATACGACACGATTTTGTGACTGAATAAAAAGGGCGTGTAAACATAGAAGTTCTACCTTTACACCCTGGGGCCCTGACAGGCTACAATCATGACTTATTCCAGTTGCTACGAGATATATCTTTAAATGTATGTGTCCATAAATATCTCAAAAAATAAATCCATATAAATATATTATATTATATATATACATATATATATATATATATATATATAATATATATATATATATATATATATATATATATATATAATATATATATTACATAATTGGCTAATAAGAAACACTAACACTATAAATACTTCTTCAATAGATTTCTTTTTTCTGGTCCAAATACCTGTGTACTTACAGAGGTATTATAACAGATCATAAATCTAAATATAACAGAAAAAAAAGATGTGATAACAATTACAACCCTATCAACATACGCCTATAAAACAATGTATGGTCAGGGATGATCTAAACATTGTAGGTTTATAGTGAACGAAAAAAAATTTAGATGACAAAAAAGATTTCACAAAAAACAAAAAGGAGGGGAAAATGGTTTAGTTTGCAGGTAGGAAAGAGGATAAAGTTTGGGTTACAGATACCATAGCCCAAAAATTGTTAAACGAAAACTGGAAAAGGCTTCCGGGGACCGGGAGAAAGATACAGATAGCCGCAGGCACCTGCAGCACTAGAGCTACAGATGTTGGGTTATTCCTTCAGGTGGTAAAAAAAAATAAATAGATAAATAAAACAAGGCGTGATCCAACCTCCAGCTTACTCAGGATGCGTGCAAGACTCTCCTTTCACGCATATATAAGTTGTAAACATTATATTCCTAACTTTTAACGTGAATTTCGAAATGATAAAATTTACGGTAAAATACAGCATGGTTTCACAAACGAAAATGAAAGAAAATGCTATATTTCTATTATAACAAACAAATCATAAATATCCTATCCTAAAATTCCTGCATCTTTAACGTACGAACAAAATAAGTAAAAGTCAAAACATGGCGTCAAGGGTCCTTGAAGATATGACGAGCATGTGCAAAACTCTGAAATCTCAAACTATGGGACACAAAGTAGCCAGAATATGACGGTTTTAAGGAATGAAAGTCGTTGAGGGATAATGACAAATGGGGTTACTAAAGGAATGATTTAAGACTATGTGAGCGACGAAAAACCTGGAAGTTGAAGTATTGCTAGAGAATGCATCGAATCTCTATCAAGCTTCAATTCAACCGACAGCCTGGGAACTTACGACTTTCAACTATACAATGGTGGGAAATGAGCAAGTGGTAAAAACGTGTTATAAGACAGCAGTGATAATTAACGTGGGAACTTAACCTTTCCAAAGCGTAAATGATCGCCGAGAACGTCTGTTACGACAGGTACCACCAAAAGACAGGACCTAATTTCATAGAAGAAGGTTATTGGTAAACAAGTAGAAAAAGCAAATTTTGGCGTAAGGTTTCCGTATTAAATACAAATTTGACACTGACAACGTACTATACAGATCATTGGGGATAAGGAGGGGGGAGGAGGGGGAGGGGGAGAGGGGGGGGCGGGGGAGGAGTTTTTGTTATTAATTTTTTTTATATATAGGCTTTTTTAGTCGAGATGACACTTGTCAACAATAACAAGGCGTTGATTCGAGGCGAAATAAATTTTTATTCTAAAAACTATTCTCCTAAAACGTTTTTTTAAAAATTTATTTTGAAAACAGAATTTTGAAAATAAAAAAATTAAGTTTATGCAGTCCTTAGCGGAAGGACGTAAAATCACAAACGCTAACATTGGCATGGCTTGCATTAAAGAAATAATTCCACCGAATGATAAAACGAACGGTCTGCAGATAAAAATCGAATCTACTGAAAAAGAAAAAGTCACCGAAGGGAGAAAAGTCATCTTGCAACACCGCATCTGGGGCAGTTCACCTTGAACAGGTTTCGAAGACTTTGTTTCGACCGCAACCGATGAATACGGAAATGATCTGTGACATTTATAAAAACTGGTTGGGCACACCCTCAAATATATATAATATATATATATATATATATATATATATATATAATATATATCTATATATAGATATATGATATATACATATATATATGTATATAATATATATATATATATACACACATACGTAAACATATATACATATGTATGTATATATATATATATATATATATATATATATATATATATATATATATGTAAAGGTATAAGACACGAAGGAAAAATAAGCAACGGAGTTCCTGCAAGATCTTTCGACTCAACGTCCTTTACTCAGCTGAGTAAAGGCCGTTGAGTCGAAAGACCTTGCAGAAACTCCGCTGTTTATTTTTCCTTTGTGGCTTATACCTTTACATATATATATATATATATATATATATATATATATATATATATATATATATATATATAAAACTGGCTGCAAGATCACATAGGATAATTTGATACATCAGAATATAATAACAACAACAACGAAATGTAACTGATTGTTTTTTTTTTTTTTTTATTAAAGGAACACTTACCGAAGCAAAACAGTTAATTCCCATTTGCATTAGAATATTTCAAATATTTCAAAGTCACATATCGAGATCTTCCATAAATCTAGAACTACTAAAACAGAGAAAAAAAAAATGAGCCCACACAGGAAGAGGTGAAGCAGGTGCTTTCTGCGCAGGCGTCAAAAATTCGCGACATTCCCGCGCGCGGCATCTCTGCATAATGGCGGGAATTTCGGCGCGAGGTCTGTTACACTCCGTGCGCCTCGTATTTCGTAAATTTAGGAGCTCGTGACGTCATCACTATTTTTATTGCTTTAAATTTATCGCCTGCCACTGCAAGCGCAATGGGATCTGGAGTAACGTCGTTGCAAAATAAGCATGGGAAATATTTATCGTCGCAGCTATAGCTACTAAAAATTCTCGCTGAAAATAATTTCGTAACAAAATCTACGCAATAAATATCTACTACTATGAGATTCAGGGCCTCTGTAACACGGTTTTTTCGCAATAACTTTTTATCGATGCATTTCATAGATATAACGCTTATTCAGAATAAACATTATATCTACACATAAATTTTGACTGTATTCTGCATTACGTAGGTTGAATAAATTTGGTACTTACAATGTAAAAGTGACTCTTTTTGAAGACGGGCCAACTTACTCAGAGAAAAGGTTTCGAACGCACTCGTTACGTAACTTATGACAGCATTTCTTCCATCTTTCTCGATGGATGATTGGCTATACGTAACAAAGGCTATACCTCTGGCAACAATGACGAACAAATTTAAATACAAGCAAAGCAGCAACACCTTTATGAATTCTGAACCTCTCCACTGATAATTAATTGTCATAATGAACAAACCAACAAAATATGTTAATAAATACAAAAACACTTCGATTATTAGTCTAACTCCCAAAATAAGTTTCCTAAGAAATTACAGTCTGCTTTATAGGTCACAATCAGATAGACAAGATGTAGGGAATAGATGGTAATTTTCAAAAACATAGTAGACAAGCTGGTTTTGATAACTGCTACATCCAATGTCATGCAATTTTTATTTATTGGCTATCTACCTATTGAAAAAAAAATAGCCGGTACTATATTTTGGGTTTAAACCTTCACCAATAATTATCGTCAGAATGATGACTTCATGAGGCTCCACCCACTTTGGCCTCGTTATAATTCAGGATAACACTGAAGGCTATCATGGGCATTGTTGGATTAGAAAATTTAACTTCTGGCTATAAAAACTCATTTCTCGAGTAGTTGTAAGAAGTGCTAAATGATCCTCAAGGATCCCAGCAGTTGGCCTAAACGTTTAATTCATGTATATTACTGCTATACTGTTGCGGCACTACTGCCATAGTAGTATTACTACGCTAGCACAGATACCCCAACCACATCTATGTATCGTTCTGCCATTCATAAAGTCTTTGGGTTTCAGAGCCTATGGAACAAGGTGAATGGGTTTCTGTCTAGTGGATGGGCGGCGCAACATTTCGTAAAAAGGTGTTTACTTTGCTTACGTAATGAATGTTTTTCGACTCTTGGCTCGTAATCATTGGCCATGGCGTCGGCTAAATAATTTTTACTCTATAAAAATTAAAACTATCGGGTTTAGGTTATTGATAATTGACAAAATTTGTGTGTGGTTGTAAAATATACATATGTCAACTTTCAGCTACATCCGATGCTTTGACAAGGAGCAAAGTCCAAAAAAACCGTGTTGCAG
>NC_087204.1:97575306-97587806 GCF_015104395.2 Macrobrachium nipponense
GGCTGGTTATGACCGTAGACTTAGTTACTTTACGAATTTTCATACATAATTTCTGCACACTCATGTTTGGTAGTAATGATAATTCTGTCATAAAAATTGAATGAGAGAATAATGTTATAAAACCTATCTAGAGAAATCAAAGGCCTATAAAAACGTGTTATAGATAATTCACTATACATACATATATCTAGGATATATAATATATATATATATATATATATATATATGTACATGTATTATATATATACGTATATAAATAAATACAAAGTACATATATATCTTAAACAAGACCAAAATCACGTATTTCATGTGGCATTATACAGCAGTAAGAAATCTTTCGAGCTTCGAGTCGAGATAATTTACCTTCCTAACCCTAACCCCACAGACCTGCCTGCACTTTTGACGCTTAATTTCACCTTAAAATGTGCATATTTTCCGCCAAACCCTCCCGGAAACGCCAATTTCAGGAAAATCTGTAGAAAGGCGCACTATGGAGAACAGGATCTTTCTGCAGGTGGAAAAATGAAGTTCAAGTTCCTTGCACCAATTAATTGCCCTCCTTCATATTCAACTACCAAAAGTTGGGTGGGAGTCGCCTTCCCCAATCTGCTGGCAGGAAATAAGGAAGGGGGGGGGGGGGGGGGGAAGGGGGGGGGGGCGTGGTGGTGCAAACCTTCTCCACCCAAGTATTTCATTTCAACTTGTTACTCACAGACTCGAATTCCAATGGTCATAATTAAAAAAAAAAAAAAGTTCATATATCTATACAAGGATATAGCTGTTACACTGGAAAGTAGCAGATCAAAAACATAGAATAATGGAATAACTTGGAAAATGACAGCACTTGAAGAGCCTTTCCTTTTTTATTCAGTTATTATAAATTGTTTTAGTGGTGGTTTTTAAACGCAAAATATGATTAATTACTCAATAAAATGTCAATTACTACTTACAGCCAGTATTCTGCTTCCGTTCCGTTCATTATGTCTACTTTTTAATCTTTTTATGTAAACGTCCTCATTTTCAGATTACCATTCCAAGATATAGAAGTACAAAATAAACTGGTTTTGTTTTTTCCACACAAATATCTTCAAACCCGTTAGCTCCAGAACTCTGTGAATTTTTCTACGTTCACACCGAAGAGGTATAAGCCGCTCACTACCATTGCACTATCTTAGGCAAAGGAGGATTCTGGCCGAATTTGCCAGTCACTAATTTGAGCATCTTACAAGAGCTCTATTTCCATGTAACAAAAGTTACAAATTAAACGTTTTAGGAGGTTTCTTTAGTTTTAAGACAAGCCTGGTTTTTCATAACGAAAACAAACGCATTATAAGGTACCAGTCATCTTTTATCTTCATATCTCCTTCTTCCTTCAATGGGACTAACTTAAGGAAAACAATATGCCAAGGTAAACACAATGAAGAAAATCCACTAAACGAATTGTGCAGTGATTTACATGAAGAGCAGATGGGATTGCCCAATCCATCTCTCTCTCTCTCTCTCTCTCTCTCTCTCTCTCTCTCTCTCTCTCTCTCTCTCTCTCTCTCTCTCTCTCCAATCCAATCAATACCAGACACATCACAAAATTGAATTAGAAAATATAAACAAAGTGTAACTAATTTTCCAAATCGGTCGTCATCATTACCAAGGAACTGCAATCTCTACTTTCAGCATAAACTGTGATTTCAATCGGACATAACGCTTGAATGAAACAGCAACTAATATCAACTTTATTATATATATATATATATATATATATATATATATATATATATATATATATATATATATATATATATATATATATATACATTTATTTAATTCTTGTTACAACTGTAAAAGCAACGAACAAAGAAAATGAAAAATGCCCATAAAAATAAAACGAGGGGGAAAAATAAAAATACCCGTTATTTTTCGGATAGCATCTCCATCCCTTTTCCATTAACAGTACTGTTTGAAAAAGGGATGGGTGCCATTCGAACTATAAGAAATATAACGGACTTTGGTTTTCTCTTTGTTTTATTGTTTTATTTGTACGAGTATTTTCATCATCAGTATCATCACACACACACACACACACATAAATACTGTGTATTAGTTTATAAATAAAATCTATTGCTTATGCATATGTGTATCTGTATATAAAAGTATATACGTATAAGTATACACACATATATATAGATATAGATAATTCATACACACACACAGTTATACCTGGGTTTGTACCCAACGGACTGAAATGGTACCCTTGTCACTCACCCTTTTAAATAGCGACAGGATCCACTGAAACCACGACAGGCCATCAAGTTCTTATAACACCAAAAGCACGAGGGTTTCTTTCACCTTTTTACGTTTCAATTATCCACGAAAGAAAGAAAGAGAGAGAGAGAGAGAGACAGAAATATATCTATACAAAGAAATTCTGCTACGCCCACTCCGTTTCTCGAGTACGTATACAAGGAAGCCAAGAGTAAAACTAACAAAGGTAACTTCGTGTTGAAATTCAAGTTTATTCTGACGAAGCGAATCTAAAAAAGGGGGAAAATAAAAGGAGAAGTTAAACAGTAAAAGGTTTAATAGAGGGAGCATCGTAAATTGTTTTGTAGACAAGCCTTGGCGACGAATTGCTTTCCTTAGTTAAAGGGGACATTACCACATTTTCCGCATTGGGACCTGATGACGCGACGAAGCAAAACAAGTCGCACTCGCACCACGCTGGCTGGCACTGCTACTTTTGTCGCTACCGATACTTTTTACTGTTGCTGCTACTGTTGTTTTAGGACAGCATGGTTTGAGACCTTGGTTCTAAACGCAGGTGGCCAGAAATGACGTACGGGTTTAATTTAGGCGCGGAAACAGTCGTCAAAACAGACGACGGTCGAAATATTGTTATACACAATTGTATTAAAACCTGTTATTTTTTGGTTACTGTTTATTTTTAGTATTTTGCCGTTTAACTTCTGTGTACGAAATTCACTCAAGTGTATTTTATGAGAAAGCTATTATTATTATTATTATTATTATTATTATTATTATTATTAAAATACTCATAGTAGCATGAGTCTTCAAATGGAGATTTCCAAATTATATATATGTACATTTACATAACTCTGGATTTGTTTCGCCATTATTATTATTATTATTATTATTATTATTATTATTATTATTATTATTAAATTGTGATGCCACAACCGCTGTTGTTGTTTAGTATACGATAACTTGAAATAAAACACTGATAATTTTCTATTCCAATTAATTTTTCTGATCATCTGGTATGACGTTAAGAAAAAGCAGTCCCACTTTACACACAAACCGGAAATAAAAGATAGCATAAGATAACGCTAATTCATTACACAGAAATGTCTCCAGTGCTTCGGTAAAGAGCTACAATACAGCATGGCGGAAAGAGACACACATTCTCTGGCCAAGTTTTTTTTTTTTTTAACTTTAAGAACAAAGAAACTCGAGCTACATAAGAAAAACAAACACGGAGAGAGAGAGAGAGAGAGAGAGAGAGAGAGAGAGAGAGAGAGAGAGAGAGAGAGAGAGAGTTAGCTGTTATAGCATATTTGTCACAGGAAATAACACTGTTTTTAAGATTGGGGTAAAAGTCTGCCTCGTCACCGCTCGATGTATAAATGTCATTCTCTGTCCATCATTATTCAGTTTTCCTCATTTCTAAACTTATTACTTATTAAAAATGTTTTCATACTAACACCCATTACAGCTCATGGTACTTTTCTTTTTTTCTTTTCTTTTTTTCTTTTTTTTACTAAAACAGACAAATAATCTCCATTGCACTCCGATTTTTTTTTTACACTTAACGAAGGATGCATTTTAATCTGCATTAACTGATTGGTTTCTGTAAACTGGCGTCGCGACACACAAGCTTATCTTCGCGTGTAAGGCGTCATTGCAAATAACCTGTAAAAAACGAACATTTTGATGGAAATGGTCCCCGAAAACAGTTAAATCTAAACATAGTTTTCAAATATCTCCTTGAGACCAGTAAAAAAACCGATAAAAACTGACGATAAGCAAGCTAGATTTATTGGAGAAAAACCAACTTCCTGGACAAACCTAAAAATACCACCTGGTTTATGCGTAACGTCCTCTCTACAACTATCCATACGATAAAAGAATATTTTCAACATATAATTATCAGAAGTTTTCCTCCTTCCCGAGGATTTTGTTCTACCTTATGCATGAACACTTTGTGGACAGTTTCTCTCACTTAGAAACAACGCCCAAATGGCTTTTTATTTCACTGAAAAAAAAAGGACTTCAATAAACAAATAGATTACTTAAAACCTCCAAGAACATCGCATCGACATTTTCAAACACAGAAAACTTGACTATCATCTTACAAACATCATTAATTCTTCAAAAATAACTTTTGAATTCTTATTGTAGAAGAAGTCCCCTTCGGATTCTGCTGGATACCTTCAGAACATAAACGAACTGCTTATTGAACCAAACAAAAACTTCTCTCAGTTTTCTTCTTAAGACTGAAAAAGAAACCCACAAAATTACTGTGAATAAGGTGTTTATTTATAAGTATTTACATTTTATTTTATTCAACATTCAAATAAAATGTAAATACTTTACTTATAATCGCAAACACGTTATACACAGTAATTTTGTGGGTTTCTTTTTCGAACTGCTTATTGCCGCAGGTACGAGACGGAGATCTGCATTGCACGACGTGACAAACAACCGAGCCCCTTGCAAATAATCTTCCAGCGTGAGGCGAGCAACAACTTGCAAGTTCCTTGCTCGGGTGGCTGGTTGATCGTATTTCCGGCGGAAGACGTGGGATTTTACCGCGCTAGGCATTTTGAGCTTGCTTCGTGAGATCCGCTGAGGGGTTTTTCCAGCGTGGAAAGCAATTTTGGTCAGTTACTAACTCTCGTTGCAATGCAATTATACAGCGCTGCATTCGCTGCCGAAAACTGTATGCATTTTAAAATACACGCGTAAGCATATTCATCTTCGTGAACCTACACGTACATGGTTGTTGTTTAAATGGATTCCAGTGAATATTTCTAGTAAACGGCGCGCATACTTATATTTATACAAATGAAAAATGTTACATATTTTATGCAGGCAAAAATAACAATTCTTTAATACCTTTCGTGGACATTTTTCACCATATACGTTATTTGCTAAATAAAGGTAACCTGCATAGTTAACTCCAACTACGGTAATTTAACATTTAATGATCATATTGAATGAGCACATACATTTCAGACGATACGGGGATTCTTCAGCTTAAGGCAAATACTTGATCGAGTGCAGGTGCATCGTCTATGGCCGCGAAAAGCATAATTTATGAATGAATTGCTCGATTTATCAGCATTTGTGAAGCTCTGAGGAACAGGGTACGTACGGCTGTTTAGCAACCAGTTTTTTTTTTTTTTCACAGGAAAAAAAATTGTGATTTGCCACAGAGTTCTCCACAGTAATTTATATCATTAGACCATAGAAGATATGCGTGTGTCACAGAGAGAGAGAGAGAGAGAGAGAGAGAGAGAGAGAGAGAGAGAGAGAGAGAGAGAAGCTCTCTGACCTTCATTTAACTTTCAAACATCCTTGTCTTCACTGTGTTGTAAGCAGCAGCAGGAGCGCAAAAAGAAATAAAAGGCAGCAGGAGAGAGAGAGAGAGAGAGAGAGAGAGAGAGAGAGAGAGAGAGAGAGAGAGAGAGAGAGAACTCCCGGTTGTAAAATCGTGAAAACGGAGACGCAGATTCACGCAATACCTTTTGATTCGTGAAGAACCTCACACGTTCCTTTGAAGAAAAATGGGAGCTGAAGGAAACACAGGCGACGCTGTATCTCGTCAACACGTAGAAAAGATTTCGTCACGAAATAAAGAAGTCTGAAGGGAACCGAGTTGATCGAGAAAGATAAGATTGAAATACGAGGAATAAGTTTAGTAAATTAATGAACCATTTCGAAATAAAGAGCGTCGCTCAGAGGAACTGAAGAATACGTGAAGGAAATGAAGGAGAAATGAAGGAAAATTTCGAAAGAAGGAAATGAAAATGACGATGGCTAACACGAAAAAAATGCAGGTGAGTATGCCCCACTCCTTTCACGTTCTATTTTCATTCTTTTTTTTCTATTTACAGGTTGGATAAGTCATTCTAAATTATCTATTCCAGCACGAGAGAGAGAGAGAGAGAGAGAGAGAGAGAGAGAGAGAGAGAGAGAAGGTAGGCTTCGCGCGAACAGACAGACCGACAAGTCAAAAATGTTACAAAGGATAAATTAAGTGTATTTCTTTTCACATTAGTTAACTGCAGTCTACAGTTTAAAAAAATTGTCTTATGTGTTTATTCTTTACTTTGCTATAATTTTTTTTTCCGGATTACGATGGTTTTTCATTTGGAGCTTTGATCTCGTATCATTCAGCTTATGGAATTACAGCTCGGATAATAATAATAATAATAATAATAATAATATAATAATAATAATAATAATAATAATAATAGAAGCTCTTAATAAATAAAAACTATACTAATTACTAATCAACCACAAAGTAATCTACCGCAGACGCAAAGTCAAAGAACCCATTATCAGTCGCCCAAGTCCACATCTAAACAAGGCAGAATTTAACATCAACTTAACAAATCCCAGCGCCAATTAACCCCAACTTTTACCTCCACCCAGCTAAAGCTAAACGAACTTTGGTAATACGACTCTAAAGCCGCGTTTCTCAAAAGGGCTCTTTCCTTTAATTAAGCTGATGTTTAGGACAAGCGCTACGTGACTTACAGACTCGAACGCAAATACTTTGTTTACACGGTCATTGTCTTATTTAACGCAGAGCAGCTGTTATTCTTTTAAAATGTCACGTTCTCGGGGCGTTTGGGTTTCTACGATTGCAATGTTTACTGAAGATCATATTGATGCGGAAGTTCTATACGGTAGGAAATAGGATCTAGTATAGTTCCATTCGGACTTAGGTTAGAGACAACCTCTCCCGGTTCACATAGAAGTATTAATTTGTATACAAACTTCGGAACATTCACCGTGAACTCGGCAGGGTAAATACGTGGAAAATTCATAAGTCCCGTCAATGTTTGGTATTCTAAGTCACACATGATACTGAATATAGAATATAAGGAGATCCCTTACTTAAGTATAATTGAAGACAACACTTGAAATTCCAAAATGGAATATACGGCTCTCCCTTACGAATTCTTGAACACAATGCTTCACATTTCCAAACCGAATATATGCTTTGCTTACAGAGGAAGTCTTTGTGGATTAATGCATCAGCAAAGCAAGGAATTAGATATGCATCTACAAGATTGATTTATCAGATCTTTCCTAGATAGTGAACCCCAGCAAAGTCTGGGGTATTATCTAAGACTAATATTTCTTGGGGATAATTATCTTCATGATATTTACAGCCTTTTCTTTATGCTTTTACGGTCATCCCCAACGGCCTTGTACTAGACACGTCGCAAAGGTGGATGCATACCTGGTTTAAAACCTTTGGGGGTCACTAAGAAAGATCCGAATTACCAATTATGCTTCTAGACCAGCAAGCTATTTTTCTTTTTCAAATCGTTACTTGAAAACAAAAGAACTCATTAGCTAGCTTCAAGTGATGTGAGAAGAGCAAATTGTATATTAAAAAAAAAAAATCACTGACTTCAGCATTCACTCCCTAATTTGCAAAATTTAAATAATGTCTGAAAAATAATCACAAAACGTAGAATGTATAAAAGGCATATAAAAAATTATGCACCATACTTTGTTAGGCAACGAAAGGCATGTCGTTATTTACAGCAAAATTAAATAATCTCAATAATGCACGTCTCCGGGATTTCAGACGGGCTCACTATTTCTAGAAAAGTGTGATAGGAAGGTGATGTCGAACACAAAAGTGGGTCACAAAAATGCTTGACAGGCACAAATTGATGTTACTAGTGAAAGAAAAAATTTCAATAAGAAATTACTTATTTATAGGAACCCCCTATGACTAAAAAAAAATCTCCTCATCTTATTTCGTCAGGTAATCTTGAAAAGGATTGTCCACACCCTATCAAATACATCATAACTTCTCTATACTCGATGAAACCTATTTGTTACCTCATGATGAGTTTTAAAAAAAATTACCCATCCAAAAACATCGACACTCACTAACGTCAAGCTAAGGCTACGACTGCTATTCTAATATTTCTATTCACGAAAGCCGCCTTGCGAAATATAGCCCTTAAAAATATACCTCTGTCACTGAACCTACACCAAATCGCTATGATAGATGGAATATAGAATTCAGGCCAAAGGCCAAACACTGGCACCTATGAGGTCATTCAGCCCTGAACCGGAAAATGACGGTAAAAAGGTCTGAAAAGCGCAGCAGGAGGAAAACCTCTCGACCATCGGTACTGTTGTAAGTCATACATATGTATGATAAGTGTAACTGCATCACGAGAATCTGGATCGTGAATATACAAATAAAGGCAAAGCCACGGAGATAAGTGAAACGAAGGAGTACTGCTGCGAGGCCTTTCGACTCAATGTCCTTTACTTAGCTAAGTAAAGGACATTAAGTCGAAAGTCCTCAAATTACTGCTCCGTTTCACTTTCCTTCGTGACTTTTGCCTTTATTTGTATATATGTATTATATATAATTTGTAATATACATACATACATGAAACTTGATCACGAAATATTGTTTGTTTGTGTGGTGTTTTTACGTTGCATGGAACCAGTGGTTATTCAGCAACGGAACCAACGGCTTTACGTGACTTCCGAACCACGTCGAGAGTGAACTTCTATCACCAGAAACACACATATCTCACACCTCAATGGAATGGCCGAGAATCGAACCGAGGTGGTACGCCAACACCATACCGACTACGCCACTGAGGCGCTATCACGAAATATATAAAACGTGGCGCAATGTATGAATAAAGGTGATGCCAGGGAAGATAATGAAAAGACGAGAATTGCCATACATACATACATACATACGTATATATAACACTGTATCATTTTAATGAAAACCTGTATAAAAACTTCTTCTCTTTCTGATGAAGACCGTCCGTGTGTTCTGGCTGCGGCATTTCCCTTCGGTCATAAAAGAGGAATGACCCTCCCATTCTCCCTTCAAATGGAGTTACACCCTGTGCGCATTTTGGCTGGCTGCCTACGAGGGCGACAGATTTGCCTATGGTGACCATCACGGTCGCGAGTCCGTGGGTGGGTGTACACACGAAAATCCCGGCTTCTCGGGGCGGGAGCCAAACATTTTTTCTCTACTAATACTGTATCTGTTTTAATGCTGAGCATTACATATTTCTAAAAAAAATAAATAGATAAATAAATAAAAAATAAATAAAAAAATACTCAGATGTGAACTTGAATTACCGATGCATTTATGAAAATGGTTATACAATTTAAGCCAAAAGCCAAGCGCATTTCTCCTCTACTATTACTGTATCTGTTCTAATGCTGAGCATTACACACTTCAAAAAAAAAAAAAAAAAAAAAAAAAAAAAAAAAAAAAAAAAAAAAAAAAAAATTACTTCAATGTGAACTTGACTTATCGATGCATTTATGAAATGGTTATAAAATTTAGGCCAAGAGCCAAGGGCTAGGACTTTTCAGGTCATTCAGCACGGAAAGTAAAATTTGCGAGTCATAAGGGTTTTAAAGACTAGCAAACATTATGTATACAGAAATTATGAATGAAAATTCGTATAAAGTAACTAAATCTACGGGCATAACCAACCCCATTTCACGGGCAGAACCAACTCCGTTTAAGGGAATCCCTTCTCACCCACACATCCTTCGGAGGTTGGGAAGGTAGGATGAAACCCCATTATTAACCATCCTAAGGATTCCCACTATAACCCTGCCAAGTTTCAAGCCCATCGGACCAACCGTTTGGCCGTGATTGAATGACAGACGGACGGACAGACATGACGCCCATTATAGTGGAATGTAAACGAAGGAAAACCTCGAGCTACGAAACAATTGTTGGGATACGCTACAAAGTAAGATGGAAGAAAGAGAATATGGAATGAAGTACAGTAAAAGGGGTTGTATCTAGGGGAGGAAGGATTGCCGCAAAACCACAATGCCTACAGTGTACCGCTTACGTGCACCGACGGCACTCACCCCCCATTACTGGAACTGATGTAGTATTTATGGAAATGAATTTCATTTGGATTCAGATACTAGGATTCCATTAGCCAGGCAACCCCCATTTTTTCTTTTCCCTACAGAACCTCCCTACTTTCCACAGCGGGATAGGCATTCCCCACGTCTCTCTTTGCCGGAATGGAATATGTGATTTTTTTTTTTTCCCCGGAGAGCCAAATGTTTTTTATTACCATACGTAAGTACTCCCAACTTGGCCCTCCTCGCTGGGTAGGGCGCTTCTCCCACGCTTCCACCGCCCGCCTTAGTGTTCCGTTCTTCTCCCATTCCCGCCTAAATATGAAGCCGGGGATATAGTAAGGGAAAATATTCTTCGTCTGCGTTATCATTCTTTTCCGTGAACCTTACACATATTAGAATCAGAGTTAGACTCCTCTCTCTCTCGCTCTCTCTCTTTCTCTCTCTGGAAGAATTCGAATCTCTCTCTCTCTCTCTCTCTCTCTCTCTCTCTCTCTCTTTATAGGGACATTTACATGAATCCCCCCCCCCCCCCCTCTCTCTCTCTCTCTCTCTCTCTCTCTCTCTCTCTCTCTCTCTCTTTATAGGGACATTCATTTGAATCCCTCTCTCTCTCTCTCTCTCTCTCTCTCTCTGGAAGTATTCGAATATTTCTCTCTCTCTCTCTCTCTCTCTCTCTCTCTCTCTCTCTCTCTCTCTCTCTCTCTGGTCAATACAAATTGTTAAAATACCTCTAAAAACCTTAACAGAAAGGACTTCATACTTACGAAGAAAATGAAATTGAAGAAGCATAGTAGATATTTAGCGAATACCGTCCCGCAATTTAGCGCCATTCTGCTGTAAAGAGAAAGGGAAAAAATATATATTTAAGCAGAGCCACTAAAACTAGAAACTGATTATGATTAAAAACAACAAAATTGCTCATAAAACTAGCAATGCCACAACGTTTCGTGACTCAAACATTCAATACGATCTCATGTTTGCACGGTTCAGTTCTCCATAAGAGATTGTAAATACAAATTCTGGTAATATGGCTTTTGATAAGCTTTAATTAATTTATATCTTATAATTAATTGTAATTAAAGCTAGACCATTAAATATATAACCATAAAGTTTAAGTAATATACACTACGTTAGAAACAAGAGATGTGAATCAATTAATCTCACTACGCGATCAAAAGTCAGGGATTATTATATAATATAAATAATAACAAATAATATATACATATATTATATATATACATACATATATATATATATATATATTGCAGTTTAAAACCTTTAACATTAAAAAGACATGGTCATCATAAAGTTAAAAGGTTTAAATGATTAAAATTAAAAGTGCCTGTGCTAGTAAAAAATGGTGTGCTGAATATTTTATTTTATTAATCAAAATAGTTTTTAACAGTAAAAAAAAATTGAATGCGTACATTAGATTCATGGTTCATTGTATATATATATATATATATATATATATATATATATATATATATATATATATATATAAAATATCTGTCTTTCGCATTCAAACTGGAATTAAGTGTACAGAAGATGCAACGTGTTGCAAAAATAATGCTAAACCTACGAAAAACAGCTACGATTGAAGTTGCAGACACATGTGGAAATTAATCTAAAGCAAAGATATCATGCCCGTGATGCGTTCGTATTAATGCCATTAAGAGCTCACAGCTCATTTGCATATCAAATATCAGTGCAATTGCACTTCGCTCGGTAATCGTCCACTTGACAGATACTTTCCATATACATGTAGAAAGATTATATACATTATATATATATATTATATATATATATATATATATATATTATATATATATATGAAAATGCCATATCACATTACCGTAATTCATATACATACATCGAGCTACAAATGTCCTTTAATATCTAATTCGCTCTACCTCGGAAGTAATATATTTTCATATGTTAACCGAAGGGGAATTTTTTTAGTCGATAAGAATTTCTTATCGACTAAAAAATTCCCCTCGGTTAACCGAAATGAAAAAATATACTAATTCCGAGGTAGAGCGAACTAGATATCAAAGGAAATTTGTAGCTCGATGTAGTATGTATATATATATATATCTAATAAAAGGAGCCCATAAAAAACACAAAAATATAGAGAAAAAATGTACTATATTTCAGAGACTGCTGTCTCCCTCTTCAGGTAGATGAATGAGAAAAGTTTACAGAAAAGGTGGTATTTATACCAAGAGGTCATCCACAAACAAGCCAATTTAAGTCACCCCCTCCCCGTGATAATCTTCCTTTAATCTTCTTAAGGGGTTGGTTGAATGAAAGAGGTTGTCGATCGTGTCCGAATCCATGCTCCTTTTGAGATGTTC
>NC_087204.1:97592806-97602806 GCF_015104395.2 Macrobrachium nipponense
AATAAGCAAGAGCCACAAAGGTAGTTCCATCCATCAGGCAAAAGGTTGCTAAATACGACTAGAGAGCAGGACCATGTATGACTTAGAAACACGACGATTGCGATGAGATCGGACAGAAACATTCAAAATACTGAAAGGCATAGCAAAAGTAGACAGTAACCTCTTCACATTAAACGAAAACTAGACAAGAAATAATTGATTGGAAACTAGAACCGAAGAGATACAACACATCCCATTGTGGGAACTCCTTTACATACATGATGTGTGACGCATGGAACAAACTGTCACCAAAAGCTGTAAACAGTAACAGTGTGAAACAATTTAAAAGAAAGCTAGACAAAATCATTAGAACACTGTGAATGAATAGTAAAACCTGCTCCTAGAGACCACACGATGTCTCCTCGGATGGACTAATAAGTCTTTGAGACACCATAATCCTTTTTAACTCCTAGTAACTCTCTCTCTTTCTTGGATAAGCTTATTCTTTCTTTCGCGTCAATTTTGTCTTTTGATTATATTCCTTCCCCCACCTCTCTCTCTCTCTCTCTCTTGTCAATCCATGCCTTGCTCTCGTCAAATGTCGTCTTGATGCAATTGGATTCTCTCTCTCTCTCTCTCTGTCTACAATTTTTGTCATGACAGGATTCTCTTCAAATCTGGACAGTTGAGTCTGTAGAGGGAACTTCTCTCTCGTCTCTCTCTCATCTCAACTTCTCTCTCTCTCTCTCTCTCATTTACGTCATTCCGCTCCTCCTCCTCCTCCTCCCCCCCTCCTCCTGCAAGAACGAGAAAACAGACTCGAGGCCCCTTTTCACATCCAAGTCTGGAGTGACGTCACAGACGCGCGCAGCCTCCCTGAACCTCGGGTATCGCCTTCCACAAAATTATGTCATGATGTTTTGACGACTGCGGTAAACAAAACACCGATGTTGACATCACTACCTCACGCAGACGACGACGACGACGACGACGACGACGACGACGACGACGCTGATGCACAAAACAGCGAAGGATGCAGCAAGAGCAGCAACAATAACAGCAACAGCAGCAAAAGCAGCAACAGCATTAACGTCTCGACGAAGTGGGAGTGAAAGAGGAGGGAGCTTAGCAACGGGCGGCGACGTGTTTTACACAACACTCGCATCAATTGGTGGTAAAAGTTTAACTGGGTCTTCAGTCAGACTTTGCCGGAAGGGCAACGCTGATTTTTTTTTTTATCTGTCTCGTCTTTCTGTGTGTGTGTGTGTGGCGTTCCCTTCCCTCAGCAGACAAACACACAAACACTTTAATGTATAAATATGTACATGTATATATTTATACTATATACATACATACATACATATATAGATACATACATACATGCATACATACATATAAATATATAAATTATATTATTATATAAATAAATATTATTATAATATAAAATATATAAATATTTTATTTAATATTATAAATAAATATATATATATATATATATATATAGTATATATATATATATATAATAATATATATATAATATTATAAAGACATATTAATTTTATAGTATACAAATATATAATATAATATATATTATTTAATGTATATCTATATATATATATGATATTATATGCGCTATAATATATATATATATATAATTACTATATATATATACTATATATCGTTACTTTCCAAAAGTTATAAACAAAACAAGACTGCGTTTGTATGAATACGTATAAACACAATACAAGACAATGTTTATATACATACGAATTGAAAGTAGTTTCATATATTCAACAAACTTTTCGCTTAAAATACAAAAAAAAACTATGTAATAACATAGTCTGTATGGTGTTTTTACGTTGCATGGAACCAGCGGTTATTCAGCAACGGGACAAACGGCTTTACGTGACTTCCGAATAACGTCGAGAGTGAAATACACATCTCTGACTCATCAATGAAATGCCCGAGAATCGAACTCGCGGCCACCGAGGTGGTAGTCCAAGACCAAACCTTCCACGCCACTGAGTCGCTGAAATAACATAGTAAACAATATTTTAAAAAGAACACTGAAAACTAGGCGTTTTTTTGTTTTATATTTTTTTTTTTTTTTCACTGGAGTGGCACCAAGACACTCTTTCAGATATAAGATTCCTTTGATGATGAGGATGAAAAACAACAAAACGTGAAGTTAAAAATAGGGATAGAAATACTCTTGGAGCCGAAAAGACTACAGACAGTTCTTTTCCCCCCTACCCACTTGGAGAGAGAGAGAGTGAGAGAGAGAGAGAGAGAGAGAGAGAAGAGAGAGGGGGTGGGTGGGTGGGTGGGTGGGAGGGGACTGCAATGGGAATAAGGGTGTGTCTCCTTTGTAGCAACATGAATGAGCGAAACAATACATAGTTCATGAACAGGATAAACCAAAAATGAATAATTCTCCTCCATTTTGTTTTTGGTATGATCAGGGCATTTTAGTTTTATTTACCCACATTTACACACACATACATACACGCTTTCGTAAGAACAGCCACCCAAATAATTGTGTACGCCTCTGTGTGTGTGTGTGTGTGTGTGTGTGTGCACCAAGATTAGGTAATGTTTCGGATGCCAATAACCGTGAGAGCCTTAAATAACGCATTAACTGACATCCCCTCAGCCACAGCAATGCCCTCAAACGATGAAAATCGTCTGATAACATGGCATCCATCACACGGATTATCTGAAGGGTTCTGATGCAAAGCCCTCTCGAGCCTTTCTTGAAAGACATTTGGAGTTTGAAACTTAAGTTTGATACAATGTTTGAACTTTTTTTCTCTCTCTCTCTCTCTCTCTCTCTCATCTCTCCCTCCTCTCTCTCTCTCTCTCAAGACTGTTTGGTTTAAATATCGTCCACCACTTTCTACGAATTTCTTTAGCTTAATTTCTTCCAAGTTTATTGCTCTTTTTACTTTGGTCTTTGTCCTTTACTTATTTTTATTTACGTCTCTTTATACTATATTTGTTTTTAAAATTAACTCTCAGGCTTTATCCTTCTAGATTAATTCTGACTTCGATTTCATTTTTTTACCTTAATATAGTTTCTAAAATTTTATTTTCAGCCCAATTCCGTTGTAGACTTCAAATTTTTAACTTAATTTCGTTTTCGACCATAAGTTTTTAATTATTTCGTTTCCGACCATAAATCTTTAATTATTAGTTTTCAGTCTATCATATTCAGTTTAATTTCGTTTCCGATTTAAAACTTACATCTTTTGCTTCTTACTAATCTTTCAATAACACAGTTCCATATTGTCATCAATTTTAATTTCTTCTTATGACAATTTTAATTCCTTGTTTATGTCCGATTGTTTTGAATTCGTTTGCGACTTTAAATGTATATATATTTACTTGTTAATAGCCTTTTAATTCATAGTTTCAGACTGTCATCGAATTTCCATTTCTTGTTTAACGAAGTAAGTTGTCTTAAAAGTAAGGCCGATTGTTCTCAAGACGCCTAATGACCCGCGGTGGCCACTCGAACCAAAAACACCAATATTATGGAAAATTAACTTCTCGAGGAATTCCAGTAAGTCACTTTCTACGTCACGCCATCAAAAGTCATGCATCACCACTCACTTCCACCACAAACGTCACCAACATCATCATCATTATCAAAATTCTCTACCAAATCAATGTCGTCAACGCTTTCTCGATATGAAGTGACCGACGAAATTGCCGCGAGGGGCCAATCAAACGTCCACCCCGGGAAAGGAGGCCGAAACTTTCTCTCCAGGCAGGAACACATCATTCGTGCACGACAAGACGTAGCTACGTCTTACGCTTTAAAAAAAAAAAAAAAAAAAAAAAAAAAAACGATATGGATGAAAAGACTGGAGAGTACAAATGGTAACTGGAGATTGATAGTTATTTTTTTTTTTTTTTATTTATTTTGTACGAGTGAAAGTAAAACTTTCTCAAGAAATTGTGGTGGTGGGATTTATTCTTCGTTATATATATATATATATATATATATATATATATATATATATATATATATATATACATACATATTTAGTATATATATATGTGTGTGTCATATATTTACATACATATGTATATAACCACAATACTATAATATTGCATCTATATATATATATTATATATAATATAATCTATATATAATATTATAATATATATATATATATATATAATATATATAGACCATTTTTTCCTGCGGAACAAAATTTCACATAATTAACTAAATAAAAAGACCGACGGGAAAAAAAAAAAAAAAAAAAAGGAAAAAAAAAAAAAAAAAATAGGCAACACAAGACAAACCTTCCAAAAGTACTGCTAAAGCAAGAAGTGTCCCCTACAGACCCCCAACAAATTTGTACCAAATAAACATTCCTATTGAGGAAACAATGTAGAAGACACCATCATGGCTCTTGTCAATTCTTTCAAGTTGGTGAAAACGCTTTCCATCCTTTTCTTTTTTCATTACAAAGAAGACAAGATTTCTTTGATAAAAATCTGTGGTAGGAAAAAATAATGCTATCCCACAGACAGACAGACAGACAAACGGATAAATCTCCCCTCAAGCCCACCTGTTAATTGATGGTCGACGCTTGTACCACCTTGGACCGAAATCCATTCCACCGTGTAGGCGTGATGACAAGGTATGCGTAACATACACTTTATTATTATTATTATTATTATTATTATTATTCAGAAGGTGAAACCCGTGTAGTCGTGATGACAAGGCATGCGTAACGTACTCGTACACTTTATTAATATTATTATTATTATTAATACTACTACTACTACTCAGAAGATGAACCCAATTCATATGGAACAACCCCACAGGGGCCATTGCCTTAAAATTCAAGCTTCCAAAGAATATGGTGTTCATTAGGAAGAGGTTTGAGGAAGTTATGGAAAATACCGAAAGAAGAGTTCTCACTTATTAAAAAATAAAAAATAAAATAATAAATCTATAAAACGTATTAAAATGCAGAGAGAACTACAAAATTAAATGAGACAGAGAGACTTATTTATGATACTAAGTACATGAATCATTATCAAGCTAGGGATACAATATGAAATAAATTACCATGGTATTATGTGCAAACAATCATTAAATTACGTGAGAAATTTGGTAGAAATTAAGAAAACGATTGGATAACATCTCTTAAATCGTGCAAAGTGAGAATCAGGGAAATGTATTATAAAGCTAGAGCAAGCTTATCAAAGGTGCATTAAAGCACAAAAAAATAAAAAGATATAGCTGTCTAAAATGAACACACCCTTCATATATATATATATATATATATATATATATATATATATATATATATATATATATATATATATATATATAGAGACGAGAGAGAGAGAGAGAGAGAGAGAGAGAGAGAGAGAGAGAGCACTCATACATGACTTTATTCCACAAAAATACAAAATCATATACACATACTCATCTGACATAGGCAAAGAGCATTAATGAAAATATTCGAAATAAAAAATCATTTTACCGAAAGAATAAGTCATGGTAAAGATAAATTTAGTGTACCTACTCCTTTCAAAAAAAAAAAAAAAAAAAAAAAAAAAAAAAAAAAAAAAAAAAAAAAAAAAAAAACAAAAAAGAAAAGAAATAAAAAAAAAACTGAATCAAATGAGCTGAAAGTCTCTCTGTCTCTCTCTCAGCTCGGGGATATATTCAGAATGGAACTGAAATGCCTGAGAAAAATGGCTCATTCTTATTCCGTGTTGATAATGAACCTTGCCTTTCTTCCCGCAGGGCGTCAAGAGGACTTTTTTTTTTTTTTTTTTTTTTTTTTTTTTTTTTTTTTTGTTAAGATATTTGCCTCCCTTAAAATAGGTGCGAGTGGGCACAGGTTTGTTTGTGTGGGTGTGTGTATGAGAGAGAGAGAGAGAGAGAGAGAGAGAGAGGAAAAGCAATACAGCACGATAGAGGCAGAAAGAGAATGACCTCTGAACTTTTCCGACCCAAGTTGTTCCGCGGGAGTCAGAAGATAGGGACGAGGACGGCGGCGGCCTTGATATTCATTCAGACTGTTCACCCACACGGAATAAGACATTCTTTTTCACGCGGCGTCGGCGTCTCCTCTCTCTCTCTTCTCTCTCTCTCTCTCTCTCTCTCTCTCTCCTGAGGTGGTGGTGTCTGTTTTTACCTATCGGGGTTTTGCCACGGGAATAGCGAGAGCACCGTGATGCATATTTGAGAACCGTTTTTGAGTTACGAATGTTGCAAGTCCATCCGCTTGGAACTTCACACCTTGCAGAGTTACCAGTTGCTCAACGATTGCTCTTTATCACCGCCTGGGGGGCGGGGAATGGCCCCCGGAAGGGGGTGTGAGATTTACGGGACAGAACTGGATTGATGAGTAGATTCAGTCTGATTACGCGCCCGATAGATGTAGTAACCTTGTTGGTGGGAGAACACAAACTTAACATGCACATGATGCGATTGTATGTGAGAACGAATGATATTCACATTCATTTCCTATTAAGGTAGAAGGATTGTGTTTAGAAGTTCATGTGCATCCATAATTTTTTATATCAGGATATAATTATTATATTTACTGTTCGTTAGCTGCCGTTGTTCGCTGCAAAGGAGATATGAGACTTCTCTCTCTCTCTCTCTCTCTCTCTCTCTCTCTCTCTCTTCCTTTAAAGCACCCTGCATTGTCTCCCCGTCGGGCAATTCATCCAGCCTGAAGAAAATTATCCCATTATCTTCCCGAGGTGCCTCTCGGCCCGCTATCATCTTCATCCCGACACAATTGCGAGGGAACACTGAACTGCGTCCTTTCGCCTAATTCCAGCCAACATCAGCTGATCCCCTTTAAGCAAGGCGAGAGTCGCCACGTCCCTCCCTCCCTCGGAATTAAAAGGCGCCCTCGTGAAAATGTACTTTTGCAAAGAAATGATAAAAAAAGCAGCCTCTTTTATCATTTCTTTCCTTCAAGACAGAGAGAGAGAGAGAGAGAGAGAGAGAGAGAGAGAGAGAGAGAGAGTCTGGCTAAAGGAGCATTGGTGTCTAAGAATGGTTATTAGAAGATCCTTTAAAAACAAGCGAGAGAGAGAGAGAGAGAGAGAGAGAGAGAGAGAGAGAGAGAGAGAGAGAGAGAGGGGTGGGGTGGGGTGGGAGGGTCTTGCTTAAGGAATATCAGCGTCCAAGAAGGGCAATAATAGGAAAAGACAAAAAAGAAAACATAAAACAAGCTAAATAGAGAGAGAGAGAGAGAGAGAGAGAGAGAGAGAGAGAGAGAGATAGGCGTTCGGTATTCTGGGACTGTTCAAGAGTCGACTTTGAGAAGATTGAAAAAGAATTCTTTTTTTTTTTCGATTCATTAGTCAGTCCAATTCTGGAATGGCTAATGTGGGCCAAAAGAGAAGAAGTTTTGTCCTACTTAATATTCTTTCGAAGTTGGCATAATTATCTTTCATAATGAAATATAGAGGACTTTGTTTCGTCAATTCCGCTAATCCATAAATATAGGCACATATTTAAATTTAAACAAAAACACTACATAACATAATTATACAAATATAACTCAACAATCTCACATTTATTTACCATTAAATTAAAAACGTGATTAGTCGGTGTAATATTCAAATTAGAATAAATTTTAAATATTTGAAAACCCAGAGAAACACCACTGCACTTAAATGGAGAAAAGAAAAAAAAACTCTGTGAGAGACTGCAGTGAGATAACGCATTTAAAACTCAAGTATGCAGGGTTTACCGCCAATTTTTGTTGGAAAAGTTTCTTCATTCTCAGGGAAAGTTGTTGTCTTTTTACGTCAAAAGTTTCTGCAGTTCGTGTTTGCGGCGTGACTGTCGCGTTTGTGTGTTATATTAATCATATATATATATATATATTATAATATATATGATATATATAATTATTATATATATATATACCACACAACATACATACATATTTTATATTTTATTTTAATTTAATATATATATATATATCTAATTATAATTATATATATATATATCTCATAATACACTGACCAGAGAGAGAGAGAGTTTCAGAGAGAAGAGAGAGAGAGAGAGAGAGAGAGAGAGAGAGAGAGAGAGCCATTCCCTCGTGGAAGATGAACTTTACTTCCTCCCCTTACTCTTTCGTTCTTATTTTCGTCTGAAATTCGGAGGTCGGGCGAACCCAAGGCCTTTTGGGAGGAGCAGAGGAGGATGCATGTGCAAAATAGTATACGCCCGTGACCACTGCTTCCTCGTTCTAGGAGTACTTACTGAGTCTGTGTGTGTGTGTGTGTGTTATTGTGTGCGTTTCATGTGTCATGGAAAGGGAAGGGTAGAAAAGGACTCAAAGGTCTCTCTCTCTCTCTCTCTCTCTCTCTCTCTCTCTCTCTCTCTCTCTCTCATTTGTCAGGGGAAGAGAAGAGTAGAAAAGGAAGGCAACAATAATAACCAGAGATAGGAGAGGTGAAGAAAGGAGGAGAGTTAAGATAACGTAAGTTAAATGACATCAAAAGAGGGAATAAAAGTTATGGAAACAACAAACGAGAAGGGTAGAAGGCAGAAGAGAAGAATAAAAATACAGAAGAGGAGGAGGAGGAGGAGGAGGAGGAGTTATACGAGATTGTGTAATAAGAACTGATAAATTAAATTACACCAAGATGGCAGAAAGAGCTGATACCTAAGTCGTCTTTCCATGATGCTATTTCAAAATCAAATAAGCGGGAAAACTACTTGAGGAGTGGAGGTCAATTAGGCATCTAAGAGCGTCCTAACTACCACTTTTAACGGGCCAAAATAAATCATGCGCTTCAGAAGCACGTTTCAGTTTTAATAAACATTTTTTTCTTCATTTTACTTCTCCGTTTCTTCAACCTTTACACGTACCATCGTGAACCAGCAATTGTTTTCTTTATCACCTCAAAATTGCCTCCGATCTTATCGAAATTGATCAAAAACCATCAAGTATTCTGGAGGAGGAACCGACTGGGGATTTGTTATCTAATTCCTCGAAGATCCTCTCCCTCCTCGAGCGGATACGAAGGAGGAATATCAATTGCATAGCTTGAGGGTGAAGTTTTTTACAGCTCTGAAACTACGCTGTTCATCTCCGTAATGGAGTGGAATTATGGATAAAAAGGTCTTGAGTCGTGCAAATTTGAAGTATAATTGAAAAATGAAAAAAAAAAACAGCACAATTCACTTGATAGTGGAAATTTAAATTATTATTAGAAATAAGAAAATAAAAATATTTTACAAGTGACCACTCATAGCCTGTTCCCAAAATTCAAGGTGACACTAATATCTATTTGTATTCCAAAATTGGAACCTGTGTCGTAAAACAAGAGTACAGCTCGAGGTCTTCGAAAGGTAAAGTTTATTCTATCTCAAAACGTCTTCAAAAGACAAGATTACTCCTTAAGACAGAAAACTAAAAACAGAGACGCGACAGCAAGACCTTACCGCTTCCTTTCAAAGGCATCTGTAGAGAAATCTTATGACCAGTGACATCTGCAGAAGACATTTTAAAGGTACATCATCGGGAGACATTTTACACTGTTCTGGCGCACTAAAACGAGCTTTATAAAGCCACAGTTGCAAAAGTTGACCAAATCCCAGACAGCAATACTGTGAAAGCCAAAAGAGAAGAAGCAGTAGTTTGTAAAGTTTACTATTTTGGAGGACAGCAAATGTTAAGAGTAAAAATGCCACAGTGAATTGAATAATCTTCTGAGCACTGGTCTGCTGGAATGTTCGTCGTCACTGGAGTTTTGGAACGGAGAGGCCAAAGGTCAAGCGCTGTGACCTATGGGGTCATTCGGCGCTGAAAGTGAAATAGGGAGTAGAAAAAGTTTGATGGCCGTAACAGGAAATCTCGATGTTGCACTACGAAACAATTATCAGGAGAGGGCGGATAGCAAGATGGAAGAGAGAGAGAGAATATTAACGAAGGTATAGTAAAAGGAATGAGAGGGGTTGCAGCTAGGGACCGAAGGGACGCTGCGAAAGACCTTAAGTAATGCCTACAGT
>NC_087204.1:97605306-97617806 GCF_015104395.2 Macrobrachium nipponense
GCAAATAATTATTCTAATCACGGGACAACATTCAACGGAAGCTCAGTCTAAAAAGATTAATTAAGTTTAAGATGTTAACTGGTTATATTACTAAAACTAAGATATTAACTATTTACATGACCAAGACACTAACTGGTTATGTTACTAAAATTAAGATATTAATTAAATGTTTATATTACTAAAACTAAGATATGAACTGGTTACATTACCAAGCTATTAACAGATTATAATATTACTAAGATACCAACTGTTTATATTACTAAAACTAAGATGAACTGGTTATATTACTAAGATATTAACTGGTTGTATTACTAAAACTAAGGGTTATATTACTAAGATACCAACCGATTATATTACTGAAACTAAAATATGAACTGGTTACATTACTAATACGACCGTGTACATATCAGCATTGCACATGCAATTTGCAAAGCCAATACGAATCCACCTATAAAGAAGGAGCCTCAGAAGACGGGACTTTACGGTTGTGTGTGTGTGTGCATTAGATACGTGGGATGCTGATGCTCCTCCTCCAGCTAAAACGGGACCCAACCCCCCTCCCACCCGACCCCGGACCCCAACCCACAAGTTTAACTCGCCGAAAATGCATCCCATTAATCATGGCATAAGCTTTTACTTAAATTGAGAGCAGAGACTGGAATCGGCAGAGGTTCTTATGAATATACATAGTATATATATGTATATCTATAATATATATATATATATATATATATATATATATATATAATATATATGTGTGTGTGTGTACGCGCTACCGTAACTCCCTAACCTCGGATGAGACCTACCACAGTCCATCACCTATCAGGTACATGGTTCACTGTTCAGGTCAAAAGTACCCAACGGAATGTTCAACAAACAGCCTGGCATAGTTTCGTCCCTTTGGGATCCAACTCGGGTCTCTTGCTATAGTAAGGAGAGCGTTATGACAAGTCTACGCAACAATCGTGTGAGCGCGCGCGCGTATTTTATATGGAAGCAATGCACAAACGCCGTTAAAATATATTCCTGTTTGAGAAAGCGCGCTCTTAAAACTCGAAGTTTAGGGGGGGCTTCCCTCCCCCCTTTCCCCCCTCTGTTTCCTGGGACCACCGCGGCTTAAAATGGAAAATCTGAAAGGGCCAAGTACTTAGTTTCCTTTCAGCCTCTCAGCAAGCAAGTAGTACCATTTACCTGCGACTTATGGATGATTTCGCGATATTGGCAAGCATAAAATGTCCTCCGCTTGAAAGTATTCAGAATAACCGGAATTTCGCTTGAGGCTCGTCTTTCTTTATGGCTTCTGGCCACGAATTACTTATGCGCGCTCGGGGCGACGCGCGCGCACACACACACACACACACACACACACACACTTTCATTAATTTTGTTGGGGAGAAACATTAATCGGTATTTTTTATCATTCTTTCAAAGCGGTCATCAGCATAAAAAAATCAACATAAAAATTATACCACACGAAATTAAATATGATTTTTGACATGGCGCCAGTTCTCTTATCTAATTAAATATTACTGATACCTTTCATAACGAGAAAACCGCGAAATATAATGTTTGCTCTCTCGTACATGCGAAAGGTTTCCCGACGAATTTATTGAACGCTAACAGAATTATTCCAGGTGAATAATTCTGTAATCTAATTTTCAGGTCTTCATCGTCTCTCTCTGGATTCCCTAATCCTTCGACATAGATCACATTTAATGAATGATTCTTTCGCTTTCTGCTTGAATGAAAAAGAATCAGTCATTAACATCAGACGAATGATTTATGTCAGATTTGATTACAAGGTATCTATTAGTTTGTTACACGAGGTAGCAGGTATACCTTGAACGCAACGCACCCAAAGAGTCTACGGTATATGATCTTGACGGTTATACGTACTGTTGTCCAGCTAGTTCAGCCCCTTTGCAAACGAAGGTACGATTGTACGAGCCTCGGGGCGGTACGTAACGTCCCTTGCGTCGAGACCAAGTATCTCGCCCATCTCATGCATTACCGTTACATTTAACAGTATGGGTACAATAAAATATATAAAATAAATATAAGATTTAAATCTAGAAATAAAACGCGTTTCAAATACTCCCCTTTTCCACAAGTGATCACAGACCCCATCTTGATTTTGTCTTTTCGGAATTTCAAAGACTTTATCTTTGCAATGCGACAGCAATGTCTCGAAACGTTCTCCTCCTGACCCTTCAAATTAAGTCACTTGCTGTGACTATGCTTCGCAAAATTGTCGCCCCCACCCCCTCCCAAACATACACCCTTCGCAATTATAAGCCATTTGACGGACGTTTATACTGGTGGCTGTGCGGAACCGCTGCTCCATATTCATGTCTTACTTTGCTGCCTTGGCTGTTGGATTGCGTCTCGATTTTGGCTAAATGAGGACTGTAACAGGAAGTATCTGGTACGCTGTTCTTGGGTTTCTGGAATTTTACAAGAGACTGGAAACAGAATCTGCTGCGCTGTTCTTGGGTTTCTGGAATTTTACAAGGGACTGGAAACCGAATCGACTTTACTGTTCTTGGGTTTCTGGAATTTTACGAGAGACTGGAAACCGAATCGACTTTACTGTTCTTGGGTTTCTGGAATTTTACAAGAGACTGGAACCGAATCTACTTCCCTGTTCTGGGGTTTCTGGAATGTTACAAAAGACTGGAAACATAATCTACTACTCTGTTCTTAGGTTTCTGGAATTTTACAAGAGACTGGAAACAGAATCTACTACACTGTTCTTGGGTTTCTGGAATTTTACAAGAGACTGGAAACAGAATCTACTACACTGTTCTTGGGTTTCTGGAATTTTACAAGAGACTGGAAACTGAGTGTGCGGACAACCAACTACAATCAGGTTGTGCATGATTTAAACAAACTGTACAGTGAGTTTCTTTTGAGTATTAAGTGCTTGATATTAAGACAACAGTCTCCTTTAAATTGCGAGAGACATGATTTCGTAAAAGTGAACGCAGAAGTAACACAACAGTGCTAAAATCCGACATGGTATTTGTGCAAAAAACCGTCAACGGGCAGCTTTCCAGCCTTTTGCAGACCTACCTTAAGTTTTATTCTAATATATGGCAAAACGTCATTTTCACTGGACGTTATCAACACTGGAAGGACTTAGTAGGTGGGGAGATATACAGGGCAGAAAACATGAAGAAATTCTGATATAGGTATTTCCATACCTGTATTTAATAAAGTGTAAACGTTAATTATAAAAAATTCCCTGTGCCCCGTAACCTAATCAGATATCAAATTAATACCAAATACAAAGAAATACAAATATTCCTCAGCCTGAGTTAAGTACGTTTAGCAAAGCCAACAGTATTCATCTTAAAGAGGAAGAGGGGCTTTTCATAAAAGGTCAAAGCATAAATGGTTTATGCTACTACCATCCATAGGAATGTGGACTTCATCCCCCTTCAAGGATGCGATGTTATCACACATTTCCAAGCATAACTTGAAAGCCAATAAAAAAATACTAGTTTTCATGCCTTCCCAGATACACATGCGCAGTTAATCCAGAAGATGCACTGATTTAATTTTCTGTGACATACACGAGACTAAGAATTGCATAATATTTTGATAATGCATTCTACCCACATTCCTTGGCAAAGAAATGCATCCACTAGCAGAACGCGGATTGCTGTTCATTTGGCGAGCTTTTTCTGGGTAGTTCCTTTGTCTACAACTAAACATCAATGATTAAATGTATGAGAGAGAGAGAGAGAGAGAGAGAGAGAGAGAGAGAGAGAGAGAGAGAGAGAGAGAGAATGTTCATTTCGGAAGTTTTCTCCATTTAGTTCTTTTAGCTGCAGCTGACCATCGATAGTAAATGAGAGAGAATGAGAGGAGAAGGAGAAGATTCGGAGAAATAGAGAGATAGAGAGAGAGATAGAGCTTTTTCATTTTTGAACTTTTCTCCATTTTAGTTTCTTTATTTCTGCGCTGGCCAAATTCAATAGTAAAAGGGGTTGAAAAGAGAGAGAGAGAGAGAGAGTACAAAATACATTTCCAAATTATGTAGGGGTTAAAAGGTCTCTCTCTCTCTCTCTCCTCTCTTCTGAGAGAGAGAGAGAGAGAGAGAGAGATGAGAGAGAGAGAGAGAGAATTGTAACGGATAGGGGCGGGGCGGGGGTGGGGGGCGAGGATTCTCTTCAGGATAAAACACCCGCGTCAACAGCAACATCCTATTACTCCTCCTCCTCCCCCTCCTCCTTCGTCCCAAGTCCTTTGTGAAACGCCGCAACGGCGTTGCCCTGGTAACGTCCGTCCGTTCCGCCACTGCTCCGCTCCTATGAAGTATTATTATTCCATTACCCTTCTCTTTCTTTAAACTCCCTTCGTCTGTTGTATGAATGCTGTAAGTTCCTCTCGCTAGAGGGGCAATGGTAATTACAACCTAACAGGTAAGTCGGAAACCTTACAGGTAAGTCTGATAGGAATTAAGACCTTCCAGGTAAGTCGGAGATTAATTCCAGTTAAAATAAAGCCTTGTGTGATGAGCAGCCTGGAAAATAAAAATGTCAAATACGTTCCAACGTCTGTACCAAATGCATTTGGTTAAAAGGTCTGTCATCCCTGTGGTGAGAGAGAGAGAGAGAGAGAGAGAGAGAGAGAGAGAGAAGAAGCAGGCAAGATATCATTTCATCATTGTTCATACGTTCCAGTTTAGATATACAAGGCAAGTAATTACGTACAAATCCCTTAAATGAAAAGTATATAACCTAAATAGAACATTAATTATACATTGATTTCGATAATACTTATTTAACAAAGTATTTTAATTTATATGTGGATTTCGATAACACTTTAATAAAATATTTCAATTTATACGTGGATTTCGATAAAACTTATTTAATAAAATATTCTAAAACATAAAATAAAATCACTAGACAAAACATTAAATATATAGCATGAAACTAGCAAAATAATGACTAAATGAAATTCACAAACTAAACACACACACACACACACACAACACTCGGGTCGTCTTAGCTTTTTTTTTCCCCCGAAAGGAATAAAAAAAATAAGTCGAGACCACATTTTGAAAAAAGGTATAAAAGCATAATTGTCAGACGACCCGAGGGTGTCTCGTTGATGGGCACTGAAGCCAGGATCTCGAGGGAGACGGCGATGGCTAATTGCTTGTGTGCTCTCTAATGACTCTGAAAGGCCCCTTCATCATTGTAATTGAGGCTGCAGTGACGTCAGCCGTCTTAGGTCCATTACAGTACTTGGTTGCTTGATGAAATATGTATATGTATATAGGTATGTGTATATATATACATACACACACACACATATATATTATATATTATATATATATCTATATATAGATTATATACATATTATATGATATATATACATATATATATATATATATAATACATATATACATATATATATAAAGAGAGAGAGAGAGAGAGAGAGAGAGAGAGAGAGAGAGAGCCGAGCGAGAGAGAGAGAGAGAGAGAGTAGTAATAACAGAATATTTAAGATGAAATCCAATTCATATACATAGAAGTATATTAACCTTTTTTCGCTGGTCCTACATTTGGTTACTTAGAAAAAACATTCAAATGCATGTTTGCATAAAGAGTTTCGTTCTGCAAATAAAATACATTCCACGCAAAATAAAATGATCAAAATATGACTTCATAATTGCTATGACTGATAAAATATATAACACAAAATGTAAGTCGAGCCCTGATTGTAATCTTCGACACGTTAAAAATCTGCACGATTGATAAGTTTCACAGAAACTACTTATGATCAATACCAAAATATTCCTGGAACACAGGACGAAGGAAGAGGACATTTCCACTTACTAAACTTAAATGACAGCAACCGGGGAGAGAGAGAGAGAGAGAGAGAGAGAGAGAGAGAGAGAGAGAGAGAGAGAGAGAGAGAGAGAAATGACTTATTTGAAGCTTTTTTAATGCTGTGGAAAAGTAACCATTATCTGAACTTCAATATAATTAGGCCAAAAGAGATAAAATAATTTCAATATAATTAGGCAAAAAAAAAAAGAAAGAGAGAAAAAAAAGCACCCACACAAGTTTAGTGTCTAAAAACCCACATTCTAAAAACACCAGCCATTTTCCGCCCACCGTAAAATGTAGAATTTCCCAACGCAAAAATATTCTAAGCTCAAAGATCCCATAACAATGCATCATTATATCCACCGCCACCACTTCACTTCGGCGTTGAAAGTAAAATAAAAGCAAATAAAAAATTAGACTTCTCGCGAAAAAATATAGGTAAAACTTAAGCAACAGACCTTAATGACTGCACTGGATGAGCGTTGCAGTCGAGGAACCGTTAATTGGCAGAATTTAGTTTCAACACGATTTGATTCCTCGCCGTTGCGGGGGTATTTCAAAATGTCTTAACGAGGCTCCTTCCAGTAAGCAAACACTCCGTTTCGTTTCTATTGACAGAAATTTTTTGTTGAGCCTTACGAGCTGTAATTGGTCCGAAGGGTTTAAATCAAGTTTGTTTTATTATATAATATTAAGAGTAGCAAGTTGTTTCAAGTGTTGTTTTTTTTTTTTTGTAAGGTGTTTTTACGTTGCATGCAACCAGTGGTTATTCAGCAGCGGAACCAACGGCTTTACGTGACTTCCGAACCACGTCGAGAGTGAACTTCTAGGACCAGAAATACACATCTCTGACCCCTAAGGAATGCCCGAGAAATGAACTCGCTGCCACCGAGGTGGAAGGCCAAGACCAAACCGACCATGCCACTGAGGCGCTGCGGGTAGTTTTAATATGTGTGTCTCTGATCGTTAAGCTGTCATATGCCGTTTACAGTGAAAGGTTCAACAGAATAAGCGTCTGCTCCTTTAAACGTCAAAGTCCAGACGAATGTAGACATTCACGATATCGATGTCACTTGAATTATATTAAAAGATTCTAACAATATAGTACATGTCACTTGTATTATATCACAAGATTCGAAGAGTCCGTTAATTTAATTCCAAAGATGAAAGAATCAAATTAATAATAGTTTCAGAACTGAATTAATTTTGCCTCTCAAATAAACAGAGATAAATTAAATCCCCCATTACAAGTTAAAGGAATATCGGTAATATATACTAAAAACGAGAGAGAGAGAGAGAGAGAGAGAGAGAGAGAGAGAGAGAGAGAGAGAGAGAGAGCAGAAGTCTTAAGAAACCCACAAACGAAACACTATTGGAATTTATACTGCCTCTCTAATGAAGACATATACCTCTGCCTTTAAACCGTAAACCTGGCCCGCCGGAAAATGAAAAATCAATAGACCATAAAACAGCAAAGTCTTCTACACACTAACATGTACCTATAAGTCTCACCTTGTGTATGTATGTATGTATGTATGTTTGTATGTATATAAATCAATTATTGCAACATATGTCTATAACTATTTAAATACAAGTTGTCTATAACTATTTAAATACAAGTATCATGCTCGGTGAACCGTGAAAAGCAACAGGTACCTTGCAGACTTAATGCAATAGAACGGCATAAAAATGTATTTATGCAAATAAATATATGAATACATTACTGCGCCAGGCACACTTTATTGCTGAGTACATGAGAGATGAATTTTACCTTTGGAGGGAAGGCGAAAGCTACGAAATAAATAAAAAAAAAAAATATACTCGAAATATGTGAAGAAAGCATTGTTTAAAAATATACACAAGCTTTTAGGAATATTTTGGTAACTGAGAAGAGAAGGAAGATTCTAAAATATCAGGATATTAGATTGGCTGAAATATTCAAAAGAGGACCCACCTATACAGAGAGAGAGAGAGAGAGAGAGAGAGAGAGAGAGAGAGAGTGACCGACTAGCACAGTGTGTATCTCAGGGGAAGTTACAAAAATGCCGGCTATAAAGCTCTATATACGTTTATGAAGTGGGCCTTTGAAGTTCGTTTTATTCTTTTTTTTTTTTTTTTTTTTTTTTTCTGTTATTAAGCTTTCATCCTTGACTCTACATTCAATAGACGAATGGTGGGTGACTGCCTGACATCCTGCCTTTTCAAAACGCCGCCTTTTGGGTAAATCTGTCTTTATTGGGGAAAAAGTGAGGGTTTATGTTCACATACACGGCAGATACATATTTCCACATATGCTTGTGTCCGAGTGCGCGTCAGAGAGAGAGAGGAGAGGAGACAGAGAGACAGAGAGAGAAGGAGAGAGCGAGAAGAGAATTACTTCCGTCGAGTCCTCTATTGTCCTTTACAAGCGAATTAAAAATGAATAATGATTTGTTTTGACTGTTTTTTCTCCTCCCCCTCCACCCCCACCCGCCCCCTAATTTCCCAGCTGCTACCCGCATCATCCCGACCAATAGTTATCTCTTTCAATGCCTAGGTCATGAGACCCTCAACAAAATTTTAATGTAATGTGTCTCTAAATGTAGTTCCTTCATAGTTCCGAGAGAGAGATAAAGAGAGAGAGAGAGAGAGAGAGAGAGAGAGAGAGAGAGAGTTCTGCAAAATCGACTTGTTCTACAAAGAGAGAGAGATGCTTTGCAAAATAGAGACAACTTGCTCTAGAGAGAGAGAGAGAGAGAGAGAGAGAGAGAGACATATCGGATAAAGTCGATGCCGAATCGACGAAGGCAGGCATTAGGATTCGAGAGGAGCTAATCGACACCACGACATTTATCTTCATGTATCATCGCAGACCCCATTCCAGTCACTATCGCTCCTCTTCCCAATCTTCCCCTTTGTCGCTCTGGCAAAGATGATGGTGATGGAGAGAGTGGTGATAATGATAATGATAATGATGATGATGATGATGTCTTCGCCGGCGAGCGGAGTTTATGATGAGAACATTCGGGGGCCTAATTCGGTCTGAAGCGATACCGTTAGCTGTACTGTTTAACGGAAGTAATTACACAAGGGTGTGTTGTATTCGGGAGTGCTTGCACTTACATGAGGGATTGTGCTTGAATATGTCTGTGCGTGAATGAATGAATGTATGTTTTTGGGTGTTTATGATTCAATACAGGTTTTATATATAATATACTACGCATTATATATATATATATATATATATATATATATATATATATATATATAAATATATACATCTATATAAAACGATGTTTATCTAAAATTCATATATATGTACTATATATATATATATATATATATATATATATATAGATATATAGTATATACATATATATATACATATATATTATATATATTATACATGTGTGTGTAAGTGTATTTATATTTTATACACACACACATATATATATATATATATAATAATTTATATATACATATATTTATACATGTACATATAAGTGATGTTTATATTTAAATTCACATGTATGTAAGTATATGTGAATATGTATAGGTTTGTATAAGTATTTGTGTATATGTATATAAATATACATACATGCATATAAATCAATAAAGAAATATATGCTTACATACATATATAAGAGTTTGTGTGGTTACTTAATAGGATATTACTTAAGACTGAAACAAACCCCTTCCCTGCACTAACTAAGCTTTGACGTAAACGATGAGGACGCGTGCACCCTTGTACATACAGTAACAGCCGCCCCCTTCCTTACCCAAATCAAATTGCAATATATCTCATAATGACCAAGTCATGAATGTTCCCGTATTTCTTTCCTCTCCTTGCATTAAATTTTACTCTTATTACAATTCCCTTCAGTCTGATTTTCCCTTTTTCCTTATTTAGACTATATATTTGGAGAAGTACAGTCCACATAAATGGACTTTTGAAATAATCGCATGAACGAACATAGTATATTATGTAAATAATGTTTATAAGAACAATGGTAAGTCCCAATAAATTTTTGAAGGTAATATCAATACTAACATATACTATCACACAGAACTATACACCTAGAAATGCAGGTACGCATCACACGCACCATACACCCTGAAATGCAGGTACACATCACATGCACTATACCATCTGAAGTGCAGGTACACATCACACGCACTATACAACCAGAAATGCAGGTACACAACACACGTACTATTCACGCTGAAGTGCAGATAGACATCACACGCACTATACAATCTGAAGTGCAAGTACACATCACACGTAAAATACATCTGGATGTGCAAGTACACATCACACGTAACATACACTCAGAAATGTAGGTACACATCACACGCACTATTCACCCTGAAATGCAGGTACACATCACACAACACTCTACACTCAGAAATGCAAATACAATAAAACGGAACATACACCCTGAAGTGCAGGTACACACCACACGCACTATACCCCCAGAAGCGCAGGTATAGTACATCACACTGCTTTATACACCCACAGAAGGAAGTACACATCCCACACACTGGCACAGCAAAACATCTCCCTTTGAGATAAACGTAAGCAAATGGCTTCCATTTAATTTCTGCGGCAGCTCCGAGTTCTTGGAACCCGACATTTGTGAGGCATCGCATCCTTTGATTTCGAATTCGACGAGGAAGAGGAGGATCTATATATATAGTACGCGTTACTGGAATTACGGACGAGGGGAACTCTCGGTACCCAGAATAATAATATGTAAACCATAACAACACTTAGCTGATCCTTTTATTGTTCTCTCTCTCTCTCTCTCTCATTTACATGAGATATTATATACATAAGTTTTTCATATATATATTATATAATTATATTATATTATATATATATTGATATATATATATATATATATGTGTGGTGTGTGTGTGTGTGTGCGTTATGTGTTAATATGTGATATATATAATATATATAAGTATATATGATATATATATATATATATATATATAATTCTATATATATATATATATACTTACATATGTTACACACATATGCCACGTATAGTTTATTATATATATATATAATAAATAATTTAATTATTATATGTATAATATTTATATATATTACCACTTAATAATGTACATATGCACGTTATATTATTATGAATATATTATATTTTATATATATATATATTATATATATATTATATTTATATATACATATACATTTAAAAAATTTAATATATATATATATATATATTATATATATATACATACATTAATTACATATTAATATTATATATATGTATATATAATTTCGAATCAATGCACGTCCGGCTGCTTTTGCCACTAATTCAGCCTAATCAAAAACTGAATCCTGGCCAAAGGCTTTTAATCAATCAGCTGAATACGTTTCCAGCTACGACATCCCGGGGCGCAATATTCGATTATACTAAGGGAGATTGACATGCAAATCCCCAGCGGGGTTATTAAAAAAAAAAAAAACGACGATGTCCAGAGATGAGATCAGATGTGGAGAGATTCGCGACTGAAATGAAATAAAATAACATCTTGCATCGGGAGATTACTAATGTTCTTCGATTCCTTGTATGACGATGAACGGAAAAACAAGCTGGAGATTAATTGATTGATTCGAGTTCTGTAAACTGACTTCGCAAATTGCTGGGCTAGGATTTGAGGGAGGCGGTGCCCTTGCAAAAAAAAAAAAAAAAAAAAAAAAAAAAAAAAAAAACAAAAAAAAAAAAAAAAAAAAAAAAAAAAAAAAAAATTGCGACGAAGTTTCTTCGGTGCAATCGAGTTTTCTGTACAGCATACAATGCCGTACGATACTCTCAGCCGGCCGTGGTGGCCTGTGCTGTTGCGAAGCCAGACGCACGATCATGGCTACCTTTAACCTACAATAAAATAAAAACTATTTAGTCTGTGGGGCTGCAATTTGATATGTTTGGTGATTGAAGGGTGGATGATCAAAATACCAATTTGCAACCCTCCAGCCTCAGCAGTTTTTAAGATCTGAGAGCGGACAGACAGACAACGCCATCTCAATAGTTTTCTTTTACAGAAAACTAACAAGCTCGAGATTGATTGATTGAGTTAAGTTCTGTAAACTGACGTAGCATTGACCAGGATAGGATTGGATGGGATGTTGTTGTTGGAGATTAAGCTGGCCTTATGCCAACACGGGCTCTTGCACATAGAGCAGCCCGTAGATATGGGAGAAGGATAGGAGATGGTTTCGAAGGGTGAGGAAGGGGGATTCAATATAGTTCAGATGGAGGCAGAGGGAATGGGGCAGACCCATAACGTCTATGTAAAATCTTTGGTGCGGAATAAGATGTAATGGTCAACGTCGGCATTTGATTTAGATATCATTACCTGATGCCAGTACAGGATTTGTGGAATGGAATGTTGTGCAAAATTTAGTCCAAAAGGCCAAGCGCTGCGACCCATGAGGTCATTAAGCACTGAAAGGGAAACTAAGTTTTCAATACGTTTTTAACTGTGAAACAATTATGAGGGAGGGTGGAAAGTACTATTGAAAAAGAGGATATGAACGAAGGTACAGTGAAAGGAATTAATGGGGCTGCAGCTAGGAGCCGAAGGGAAGCTGCAAAGAACAACAATATGGTACGAAGCATACGAACAAATAAGAGACAATTGACAGTTCTT
>NC_087204.1:97622806-97675306 GCF_015104395.2 Macrobrachium nipponense
TAGGATAGGACTGGACGAGAGAAGGATGGGAGATGGTTTCGAAGGGTGAGGAAGGGGGAATCAAAAACGTTTTGAGAATATAGTTCAGAAGTTTGCATTTGGTTTAGATTTCATCGCCTTATGCCAGTACAGGATTCTTTTACAGAAAACTAAAGAGCACGAAATGGCAAACTCTCAGAGAAAAGAATTCGCCCAACAAAACTGGAAGAAGAAGAATAGTGTCCGGTTCCATTTCAGTGGCACAGAAAAGATGAACGCATGAACCATTACCACTCAACAATGCCTTCAAGTGAAAGCAGTTTTACCTTGGCGTAACTAATTGTCTTCCACAGAGAGAGAGAGAGAGAGAGAGAGAGAGAGAGAGAGAGAGAGAGAGAGAGAGAGAGAGAGCTTTGAGTTCTTTCCGAATTAAATTGAAAAAGAAGCTTACCATTTCCCCCTAGTAATTAAAAAAATAAAAATAATGAAATCGCATTATCATATTACGAGGCGTGATTTTTGCTCGCGCATACATGAATGGAACATAATTTGAACTTCATATTCACGAAAAAACGGGGACGTCACACGATTTATGTGCATTAAATACGGGCTCTCTGCTTTAATGGAGGCTCTGAAGAAAGCAAAAATCACCATTCTAAGCTTTATAAAAAAAAAAGTTAATTTTATCAAAGTGAAGCCAAACTGTTAACACAAATTCGAGAAAGAACTGATCTTCATGTATGTCTATAAGGGTAGAACGGTATATTACATATAAACATACACAGCACAAGTGTTTAATGAACACACTCACATTCTCAGAAAAGGAAAACATTCAACGGACAAGCGAGCAGGTGTGTCGATCCAGACTCCTGTTGCGCAAGGCAATAAAGATTTTTTTTCCTCTCCTTGCTTGCTGCTATTACCTTCAATTTTTTGTTCTGTCTGGTGTAATAATGCTCGGCTCTTTAAACTGGGACTTATTTAATTTAATGATTCTCTATTTCAACACAATTTTACAAAGACTTGGGAACTCTGAATATGTCTAAATATCGGAGGGAAATTCAGTCCTTAAAGCACTGGCTCAGGATAGCGAGCGCATCAACTACCTTTACAAAATATATAGTATAACAGGAAACAACAGCGAGGTTTACTGGTGATCATCTAAGTTTACGCTCTTCTGCTTCTTTCTCTCTCTACAAAAATCGACCAAAGACCAAATACGTAATTCGCAAACTTAAAGCAACACAGACCTCATCAATAATCACTCGTGAGCTTCTTCTTTCGGGTTCGAAAAAAATTCTCGATAAAATTAGATCACAGGAAAATCGCCAACTCGAAGATTCCACCTACTATCTACTCAAGCTAACAACTGCATAGTGACCTCAATTTGCCTGTTTTAAACAGCTATTTCCGTCGGGATTTTACCATCTCTGTTCCAAGATTTATTTCATTTACGATAGCAAGTTCATCTATGGATTCTGAAATTGCCCTTTTGTTTTCTGTAGACAATATTCTATTTTTTTTATCCATTTTCATTTAGTAGTTTACTTTTAAATACTGCATGGGCACTTGATAAAACGACGCGTTACCAATACACCAAACGTAGAACCATAAACGTTTAGTTCGGATCCAATCAGAGAGAGAGAGAGAGAGAGAGAGAGAGAGAGAGAGAGAGAGAGAGAGAGAGATTCTTACATCTGCGAGATTCAATGCCTTTTATTGAAGACAAATGAAGGGATATCCTGACAGCTCCTACAATTAAAACGGTGAAATAATAAGAATGAAAAAAACGAATCAAGAGAAATTCTGACATCTCAGGCAAAACAACTCTATAAAGGGTTGTCTTTTTTTTTTTTTTTTTAACCATTAAGGACATATGGACGTCGGCATCCTATTCGGGCGTCCTTTGCAAGGGCCACGTCGAAGCCTGTTGACCTTTGGCTAAAGGAGGAGGAGGAGGAGGGAGGAGGAGGAGGAGGCGGCGGCGGCGGCGGCGGCGGCGGCGGAGGAGGAGGAGGAGGAGGAGGAGGAGGAGGAGGAGAAAGATAATCAAATGATCTGGATCTAGGCAAGTCCATCCATACTCGAAACAGGACCAGGGACCAGCATAAGACCTTCTCTGGATCTCGTTCCATCCAGCCGCACCTTGTCTGTCCATGATTCCATATCCGTCTGTCCAGGAATTCCACGCCCCGCTATTCACCAAACCCGGGCAGCCTCCCTCCTCGTCCTTGCCGACGGGGGAGCGGGAAAAATTCCTGACCAATAATCATAATCTTGTCGAAGTGGAAGTCAGGGGGTTCAGGCTTAAAATTCTGCGCGCCATACGATTTTATTTTATTTTTCAGTAATGACTGGATGCTGTATATATATGTATATGTATATGTATATGTATATATATATATATATATATATATATATATATACATATATATATATATATATATATATATATATATATAATAAATACAGTTGCATTCAGTCATTACTATATCTATATCTAACTATATATATTATATATATATATATATATATATATATATATATATATATATATATATATATATATATATATATATATATATATAATACTCTATCTCTTTCTCTCTCTCACTCTCTCTTTTTAGGAGCAAGGCTTCTAATTTAGTACGAGATAAGATGAAATATCCTTTTTGGAGATAGCGGGATTAAGATGTAAATATATATACATGCATACACACATACATACATACATATATATATATATATATATATATATATATATATATATATATATACTTCCTCTCTCTCTCTCCCCAGGTATAATCGCACGCAAAGGTAACCGTATTGCGGTTAACGGCACCGATTAATAAAACTCGCCAATTGCAGCGAGGTCATAATAACTTCATCCGCAATGGTTTGAGAAATTCTTGGTAAAGTATTCTGTCAAGTACAGAACGGCAACGGTGGGGAGGGTGGGGAGGGGGGAAGGGAATATACAGACATAAAATTCCGTTCTAAAAGTGCCAAGTCACCTTAAGCTTAAATGGGCTGCGATCAGGGTGTGGCTCGTGAGAAAAAAAGTATGTATAAACATTTTATATATATATATATATATATATATATATATATATATTATATATATATATATAATATATAATTTTTACTCACAGTCACATTCTTATATTAGCTAACATTAAACGATATTGTTATTATAAATATAGTTTAACCAGACCACTGATCAGATTTAAGGCTCTCACAGGGCTGGCCCGAAGGGTTAAAATAAAATGGAGTACCAGGTCTAAGCCTTAGGCCAAGCACTCTGACTAAATGATGAATGATAATGAAATAAAAAAAAAGTAAAAAGGCATATGCTTCTACATATGCTTCTACACTGGACCACCCACCCATTAGATACAATTACTCACGTTTCTATCTGCACAATTAAACATAATAAAGCAAAGTACTAATAAAAATAAGAAAAATTTAAGAAATGTCTGAGAGAGAGAGAGAGAGAGAAACTCTGTATTATTAAAAGATTACACGGTGAATTAATTGCGATGGTGAAACGAGAAAACGTTTATCTATCAATACTCCACCTCAAAGTAAAACGTTTAAAAATACAATTAATGCGAAGGAGATAAAGAAAGTATCACAAATTCACGTTCGCCTTGAAGGAAAGTGAATGTAAAAGTTTTCACGTTGTCGTACACTTTATAGCAACTCCCTTAGACCTCACGGTCACATAGACGAATAGAGAAATGCCCAGCTACGGAGAGAGAGAGAGAGAGAGAGAGAGAGAGAGAGAGAGAGAGAGAGAGACCCTATAGCCTGCCAAGTCTATCGTCGAATCTAATCTCGCGCTTTCATTGGCCAGAACCGAATGTTGTGGCTATTTTCAAGGCCAGAGACGACAATGGTGGTTCTAAAATTAAGTAATAACAACACAGACAGACAGTTGCAAGACACCGCTGTCCATCTTTTCTCACTGACCTTTTTCAAATAACTCTGAAGACAACAGATTTTATCTTGAAGGAGAACTCTGCAACACTGACGTTTTACTTCTCGCAAGACGACTTTGCAACAACGAATGGCAGTTTTTTAAAATGCAAGACAGCTGTGAAACTAGGAAACAAAACCTTCTTTGTGTGTGTGTTTTTTTTCACTTACAAGACGATTTTCTCAATACTTGGTCTTTTTCACGACTCTTCAACACCAGAAACAAAGTTTTTTTTATGTAAGACGATCCTGCAACAACGACTGTTATTTTATTGCAAGACGATTCTAAAAAAAAAAAAATGATCCCCAGCTTAATTTTCTTTAACATGCCAAACGATTCTCAACGATGGTCTTGTTCACAACGACTCTTCAACACTAGAGCAAATTTTTTTTTTATTGTAAGACGACTTTGCAATAACGAACGACCCCCCTCCCCCCGCCCCCCCCCCCCCCCCCCCCCCCCACCATTTGTATTAACTCACAAGACGACTCTCTCAGTACTTAGTAGCTCTCACGACGACGCTTCAACACCAGAGGTGAATTTTCTTATTAAAAGACGACTTTGCAACGACGTTTCTTAATTTCAAGACGATTCTAAACCTATAAAACAAAAGCTCCCCGCTTTACTTTTTTTAAACTGCAAAGATGATTATCTCAACACTAGAAGCATACTTATTATTTGCAAGAAGACTCTGCAACATTAAATACAACAATTTTAACTTCTTGCAAGATGAAAATGCCACTTGGAATATTTCTCCAGCAAGATGATTCTGAATATGTTAGCAGAACCTAACAAATCACATCATAATTCGTATTCCTTTCCGCTTTCAGAATATGAATGATCTTCGTATTTATCGTATAAATTAAATCGCTTTCAGGCAACCGACTCTGTCACTCAGTAGTTTCAGGAGAATAAGCAAAATACATTAAATTAATAAGAAGATGGGGGAGGTGCCCCCAGCCAGGAAGCAGAGTCGAATTAATATGCAAGGGAGCATGAATTAACGCCTGACTTTGGGGTGAACGCTTCGATAACTGAATTCATTTTGTTGTTAATACTAAAACCATGAGTGATATTCTGTCAGTGTTAGAAAGAGATTTATTCAGCGGTTTGTCAAAACATATTGTATTAGTCCTTTATGAAAATCAAAATCCTATCGTCGAACTAGTTTTTATTTCCAAAATCCCATCGTCGAACTCTCTGTCATTTCCAAAACGCTTATCGTCGAACTATTTATCATTTCCAAAACCCTATCGTCGAACTATTTGTCATTTCCAAAATCCCATCGTCGAACTATTTACTATTTTCAAAGTAATATGTTGCATTCTGGGAACTATGATTAAAAAAAAAAGAAAGTCGCCAGTATACTTCAAAACTAATCGAAATAACATTCATAATCTCACATATTCACGGTCTAAAGCTGCATGAATCTTTAAAAAAAAAAAAAAGCAATTTACAATGCTTCCCTGATTACAGGAGTTTCCAATTTCAGCTCCGATCTGCCTATATGCCAGAGTAATCAAACCCAGAAGCCAATTACCCTCTGCAGAAATTATATGAAACAGCTGGACGCTACGTGGAAATATATAAAGCCTCTCCACCACTCGAACCCTGAGGGCTCTCGGTTTCGTCCTTTCTGTGTAAAGGACCCACTTTGCCCTCGAGTTCTCTAGATGAGAATGCTATTACTAGAAGCCTCGTGGGCCTTTGATGTCCAAGGCTGATTTTTAATTGCAACTTCCCTTGCGATTAGAAGGAAAATGGAGAGCTTTTTAAAATAAGTAGTGCTATTGCACTATATAAGCTTTAAGAATTTATCAAGTTGCTCTTTCTCATAACACAGGTAACACTTGTCTTACTTGTCTGCCCCCCCCCCCCCCCCCCAACCCCGCTTCCTCCCTCCCTCTCCCTCTCTCTCTCTCTCTCTTTTCTCTCTCTCTCTATCTTCTCTCTCTCTCTCTCTCTCTCTCTCTCTCTCTCGTTATGCTCTATAAAATAAGCATTAGGAAAGTTAAGAAAACCTAAATTAAAGGGAGCTAACACTTAAACTTCCCAAAAGTTTAAAGTACTCAGTGAAGACAAAAAAAACATACGTGAAAACAAAGGGTCGTAGCTCAAGCCGATTGGAGAGGGCGTTGGTTAATTTCCACGCTACCGGTAACTAACCCTGGTAATTCCTCAAAATTACCACCAACCCCGGAACAATCGCCAAAAGGAAACGGTGGTAGGGCGTCTCCGACTCTTCCCGGGCAGGCTAACCCCACACTTAACGGTGTGGCATCGCGATTCTTATCTTGTTACACTCACTTCCCATCGAAGACGTTATAGCGAACACTTAACGAGCAACGGGGGAGCGAGGTTCCGTGACATTGCTGTCGGAAGTGAATGGTGAGAAAATACCTATAGTAAGAACTCTCTTGTTGGATCTTGACTAGAATTTAACCCATTTTTTTTTTCTTTTAACTGTCAGGGAAGGACTGCTTTCGCAGGCGATTCTCGGAGTCTCAGTACAGGAAATGAACCACAAAGCCTGAAATATTTACGTAAAAAACTTGACCTTACTGGACAATACGGTTTGAGAACTACGTATAATGATATAGCAAAAGTCCATCAGGATTTTTTTCCCCGATGACGGTGAATATTCGCCGCCAATATCTCCGTAACCAATGGCAGGTGCATAGCATGGCCTCCAACCAATCACGATAAGCTTCAACGATAGTGGTTGCGGATATTTACTGTCAGCTCCATAAAACAACGGAGTTAATGGCAAATATGGGTTCAAGTACCTCGACAAAATTTGACGTCTACGTTATGCTGGAACTCTCAATTTGTTGGCTGTGAAACAACGTTCGTACCCTCTTTAGAATCCACGTGATTTCGCATATTTTTCGCGGCAAATGACAGGAATTTCGAAAGTCTTGATTGATGAGGGTTTTTATTGATTGCTAACTGAAAGGCTTTCCCGTAGGAGCGTAGACCTCTCTGAAATGATTAAGCATCCGGTCCTGGAGGTGTGAGTCTCGGAAAGCAAATCAAAACCCAGATTAAACAGATTGATAACAAAGATCAATATTTGATAGTTATTGGCTTAAGCAAAGGGGTCATAAAAATGGAGAGGACAAACTATAGTGATAGGACACACAAATAAAAAATTAAATATGAAAAACCATACCAATTTGAATCGTCAGTGATGTAGATATAAATGGAATCAAATAAAAAGACCATTAACACACATCGCACAACAATTTATGCAACGCAGCGACAAAAGTTTGAATGAATAAAAAATATTCCAGCTAAACAAAGCAAGCAAACCTTTGGTACATGTAAACAAATGAAGTGCAGGGCGAAAACAAACACCAGCTTAAAACTGCACTAAGTAAAGCAAATTTTAACGGACAAAGCAAAGCAGTGTGAAAACTGCGCCGAATACACAAGTGCAGTGCAAACATGTACCTACATATTTATATACCGCTTGAAACAGAAGGGGAAAAACTACACTGGCCAAAAGACAGAGGGGGTCCACAGACACGATTCCCGTGACCCCCATCAAAGTGACATCCAAACCTGACCTGAAAACAAGGTCTGGAAGAGGGGACAAATATCAACTCCAAAAATTCCTGGAATATCTCTTACACATGCCATGTCGAAGTGCATAACCCTGGAAGCGAATTGCGGCTATCATATCTTCATTTTTATGGTAAAGTGAAAGTAACTTCCGGTCTGATCTCAATAAGCTGTAAAAAGAACTGTTGCAGGACCATTTAAAACAAAATACAATCATCTAAGCTAACTCTCACAACAAATGACAATGAAAAGTGTGACACTTTCAGAATCAAGGCCCCGTAAAACTGCAGATAATTCCGAATCTCGCTCATAACAGGACGAAGTTGAGACGATAGCTGGATACAACAAAGACCATTCACTTTTACTGTAAGAAAGTTTCAACTTTCTCGGATTCCTTTATTAACTTTCGCTCATAAAAAGACGCTTTATGATGAACGGCGACGCAGATAGATACGGTACCTACGTAAGGAATGCATCAACTGTGAAAAAATTTTAAAAAATGTCTAGGGGAAATATATAGTAGTGGCTGGAAGGCACACCAAGCGTGGTAAATAATGTACAGTTCAAAGAAAATCTAGTGACTCGGCTTTGGAGTATTTGCTACACAAGCGAACACATACAGAGAGAGAGAGAGAGAGAGAGAGAGAGAGAGAGAGAGAGAGAGAGAGAGAGAGAATCTTTTCATCATTACTTAGAGGGGGGAAAAAGGAAAGAGTGATACACGGAGCTACTCGGACAGAAGCGATTTAAAAGCTTAGCAGTCCATTTCAGGATACGCCTTTGAAAGAAAGTAAAAGAATCTCATTTTTTCGTAATTACTGAGAGAGAGAACTAGCTTGCCTTTAACTAGGAGAGAGAGAGAGAGAGAGAGAGAGAGAGAGAGAGAGAGAGAGTGAAATTCTTGTAATTTCTTAAGAGCAACCTAACCTTTCTATGAGAGAGAGAGAGAGAGAGAGAGGAGAGAGAGAGCAGAGGAGAGAGAGAGAGAGAGAGAGAGAGAGAGAGAGAGATTTTTACAATTATTCAGACATCAACAGGGAGAGAGAAAGAAATATCTCTCCTTGGAGAGAGAGAGAGAGAGAGAGAGAGAGAGAGAGAGAGAGAGAGAGAGAGAGAGAGAGTGATTTTTACAATTATTAAGACATCAACAGGGAGAGAAAGAAATATCTCTCCTTGGAGAGAGAGAGAGAGAGAGAGAGAGAGAGAGAGAGAGAGAGAGAGAGAGAGAGAGAGAGAGAGATATTCTCGTCGGAAAGCCATCCGGAAATTGAAGTCCAGAACGGATAAGGAGGATATATATGACTTTCTTACGCGAAAACACCCACAAGCAGCCCTTCCGTACGTCGGCAGACTGAACAAGATACCTTATCATCGCTTCGTCTCGCACCAATTTTGGCTACAAAGGGAGTTTATGGAAAACAAGTCTTAATAAAGGTAATTCCAACAAGTGAAGTCTACAGTCTCAGTTTTCCCTTCAAGCAATTTCGAGAAGAGAGACTTTCTCAGTCTAATTGCCTGGATTATCCATCCTTGCCTTCACCAACCCCCCAACCCTTACAATTTTTTTTCAGAATGCTGGAAAACCCTTCGGAAGCACTCCTTAAGAACGTTAAATAAATTTGGAATTATAAAATGTCAGATCTTTAAGTAATTTATATTTTTCCTAATATACAAATCTAAAGGTCTTGACATAGGATTCAGCTTCTACTATGTAAAGACCGAAGGTTTGTATTTGTGTAGGAACAATTATAGCTGAGAGGTAATTGTATATCTGTATACAGTTTCCTTAATCATTTTATCTAGAACTCATATCTTATGTACAGGAAATCCTGCAAATGCTATCTTGAGTTATATATATATATATATATATATATATATATATATATATATATAGTATATATATACTATAGTATATATATATATATATATATATATATATATATATATATATATATATATATATATATATATATATATATATATATACACAGATAAATTATATATACATATAAAATCTCCAAAGTTTCTCTCATTCAAACTTACATACACAAAACCAAAAAGAGTCTACAGATAAACAAATGGGTCATTCTACTGCATTTCACGAACTGAGCGATATTAACGAATTCATTGACTCGAATGTTCTAAAAATTGAGAGGTATTGTCTGCTGAATTGATTAACATTTGCGAGCGACCTCAATGGAAAGGGGAATGAGGGGGGGGGGAAGGGGGGGGGGGGGGGGGGGGGGGGGGAGGGGGGGGGGTGGGGGGGGGGGGGGGGGGGGGGGGGGGGGGGGTGGGGGGGGGGGGGGGGGTGGGGGGGGGGGGGGGGGGGGGGGGGGGGGGGGGTGGGGGGGGGGGGGGGGGGGGGGGGGGGGGGGGGGGGGGGGGGGGGGGGAGGGGAGAGATTCAGTATTTGGTCTCTCATAACAGTTCGATATTAATTATCCCATGTGAAATGAAAACGTGTGTGCGCGCGCCAGGTCAGCTGACGCAATCTGACCTGGGATTCGGCCACTAAAATGATTTTTCATCAGTGGTTACGACATTTCGTTCGGGACAGGTATTGAGTACGTATCATAGGAGTGCGAAATCAAAATGAGTTATTTATATTACGGCATATGTAACAGTGCGTATTAAATATATATGTACATATATAAGACGTATACACACACACACACACACACACACACACACATATATATATATATATATATATATATATATTATATAATATATATATATATATATATATATATATATATATATGACTTAAAAATGTTCTGTTACAACAGAATTCCCTCTAATAAAAGGAGCCCATTAAAAACGGCTACCTGTGGATGGATCTCTTGTTGTAAATACCGCCTTTTCTGTAACTTTTCTCATTCATTACCTACCTGAGGAGACACACAGCAGTCTCTGAAATACAGTGCTACTTATTTTCTATATTTTGGCGTTTTTATGGGCTCCTTTTATTATATATATATATATATATATATATATATATATATATATATATATACTATATATATGAAATTATTATCAACTAAAAATTCCCCCTCGGTACATATATGAAAATATATCAATTCCGAGGTAGAGCGAATTAGATATTAAAGGACATTTGTAGCTCGAATGATTTATATGAATCACGGTGATGTGATAAATATTCATATATATATATATATATATATATATAATTATATATATATATATATATATATATATATATATATATATTATATATACACACACAATGTAAGTTTGTAAGTTTCATACTCGCTGATCTTGACAGGAAGGGAAACGCCCACAACTTCTGAATCAAGTGTACTACAACAACAATAATAACTGAAAAGCAAAGCAAAATAACAACAGACGTACCCTTACGACCACAATTTTCATCCCAATATATTGCATGAAAATTTCGGGGCATAAGTCTGCAAAATGTTTACCGGTGTACCAATATGGCGTCCACGGAATTATTTCCCTTGGCGTCCGTAATCTAATCAAGGCCAAGTTTCAGGCTTATATTTACATCTAGCAAGACTGACAGATGCTTGGCCAGAGAGAGAGAGAGAGAGAGAGAGAGAGAGAGAGAGAGAGAGAGAGAGAGAGAGAGAGAGAGAGAGAGAGAGAGGTCATGTTCAACAGAGCGTTCAAGCCTTAGGCTACCATTAGTGCTAAAGCACATGGCCACTCATAACATAGATTTTTAAACACCTGTTCCGAAGAACATATTTCCAGGTCATTTTACAAAATCCTATCGACGATCTGTCCAGAGATATTAATATTCATAAGTATTACAATAAAACAATCGAATTAAAAATTTCAACCCAATAAATATTTCACTGAGCACGTTTTTTTTTAAAGGCCCCTCTGGTTTCTGTAATGCGGCAATAACGCTTTGGTGAAAGTATTCCCAGCCTTGTTTTTCTCAGGGGATATTGTTATCGTTATTATTATCGTTCCTACTGTTTTCGGGTCGTTCGCTCCGTAACAATTGTCTTGGGTAAGAGCGAGAAAGAACTAAAATCCTCAGGGGAAACTCAAGTGAAGGAAACTGATTTTCAGTCCGAGAACATCATTTGTTTATAATATCAATACTTGCAAGATGAAACGTTGAAACATCAAACAAAATAAGGAAAATGATAAAACACTGCAAAAAAGCGGGGACATCATTAAACACTGCCTCCTTTGGGACAGTCATTACTATTTGTTAGACCACACAAAAGGGGTTACGAAAGGACGAGGGAGAGACAATTATTGAGAGCATTATCATTTAAGGAAAAATCTTGCTTGCCAAAATACTACATGACAGTCGACATTCTTGCGCCTGCCATTCTAAGGTTTGTGGTGTAAATGAAATAGAGTTTACTTTAACACTGTTTTCTTTCCCATTTTCTTTATGACTGACTGACTATTCTGTGATATGATAGTATATATATATGTATATATATATATATATATATATATATATATATATATACACACACAATATATATATATATATATATATTATATATATATATGTATATAAAATACAAATATAATATCATATATATAATATATCTATATATATATATATATATTAATATAATATATTATAAAACCATGTAAGTATTATTGAATAAAATAAACCTTATTCTACTTGGAAGGTGGTGTTGAGATAGGCATGGTGGAAAGGGAGGGGGGAGGGGGATGCATGGTGCCCAGGTATTAATTCTAGGAACTAATTCCCGACCGAGTCTGATCTGTCAAATCCCAAAGCCAGGAATCCCACGAGAATCATTCTGGATTAAACAGCAGTCGAAACCGGCAGTGAATCCACTTTACCTCGATTCCACGGATTTATATTAAGATGAGAGAGATCAGGCGTAAATATGTATATAAAAAATACTGCTCTGGCTCCTAATTTGTATTTCTAGATGAGGGCATCAAATTTTCTAAGAAGATTTCAAAGTCTTGGTCCACTCTCACAATGCTGCGACATACAAAATTTACAGGTTAATTATATATATATATATATATATATATATATATATATATATATATATATATATTATATATATATATATACACGCATTTACGCTGAGTAAAATTATTCATAAAAACTTCAAAACATTCAGCAAGTATAAACTGTGCATGTCTAACATACACATACAATAAAAAAAAAAAACATATATACTGTATAAATAAGAGAATATAAATACTCAAACCATCCTGATACCAATGCATGGGCTTTCCATGCAATACTTCTAACCACAAGTACCTAAAAATGTAATACCTTCCCAACGAATATGTATACTATGACCACTATGACCGTACACAATACGCAGGGCAAAATGTCAATGCAGGCTGGTCCACCCACCTCTCACAGAGATTACAATTGATATACAGGGTGTCCATCAAGTCCCAGTACTTTTACAAGCTATAATTAAGAAGCCCCACATTAATCTCTTCTTGAGAAACGGGACAAAAATTCGAATTAGAAACAAAGAACTGAACTGTCCAATGGCAGGCGGGAGTAGCCGAGGTTTAAAGCAGATGTTGTTCGTGTTGCGAACGTAACAACGTTTACACCTGCGTCTCAGACAATGGAAGCTACGTGCAGCTTTTCGATGTAACTTACCTTTTATCAGTTCACAAGCGTGGTCCGGGAGCCCCTCAAACGAACACAGGCCACCTTATCGCTTCGGCGAACAATCCGTAGAAGCGAAATAACAGACCATGCATGTCTCTACCTTCTCAGGAAACAAAAAAGGCAGGAAATCACCGCCTGTTGTCAAAAGGGCATACGTTTCCAACACTCAATTCACAGACACCACTCGAGTTCACGTCGATTTTAATATTCCCCAAAATGCAAGGCGAGAAATACTTGACTTCCCAAACTTCCACCAAAGGTCTCTCCCAGTTCTTTTGCAGGCGCGAAATGTCTACGAAAGTGACTGGCTGGTTTAGGAGGGAAGAACGTTTCCAACCGAGACCGAGAGACGAGAAGGACCTTCGCTTTTATAAAAAGATCCTCCAAACGACACGAATCCACCAGCAGGAGCACCAGCACCAGCCACCGACAACAACACCACCACCACTAAAAGACACCTCTCGCAGAAACGGTCACAGGCAACTAACTGGTCTCTCTCTCTCTCTATCTAGCCCTGTCTCTCTCTGAACACTCCACGCGGGACCGCGGTAGACAGTCAACTCTCACTCTCATTCCCAAGGCAGCTTTAAATATCCGGGTCAGACATTGCTTAAACGAGCGCGCATCACCATCAATACGATACAGCGAATTGTTTACCTCTCGGTCGTTTCTTCTTGCCTCTTTTCTTCTAGCCGCCTCGAGAGGCAAATGTTTGGTTGTATTCTCCCTTTGCTCGTTTTCCCCGCGAACAAACAAAAGGAGAAAGATGTGGCGTTCGGTCTTTTGACACGGCATTTTTTTTTCTTTTACGATTACTCTAAATCGTCCATGGCTATTAGGAGGAGGCCACTGGTAGTAGTTGCGAAAAGGTCAGAGTGTGTTAAGAAGCCTTAAGAAAATGGGATGAGTGGCTGGAGTACGTTGTGTATTATTGTTTTTATTATTATGAATGGTTGCAGTACTGTTTTTTTTATGAATGGTTTCTATTACTATTGCTTACCAAAAAAAAAATAATAATAAATAAAATAACTTGTCAAGACTACTACTATGAATGGCCACATTCATATAGATGCACAGTACTGCAATATCATTAATTTTTTTCAGGCTGGTATTGTTTACGATGTCTCATCCCCTGATTGGTTACCAGAGACAGATTCGCCAATCAGAGCCCACCAGTGCGTCACTGAGTATCTGGCCTTCTATTTAGGAGTGGAATCCATTCAGAACTCATTTTGTTACTCCAACAAGTAAACAGTTCTCGGCATATAAGTCCTATAGATATTCGCATTCATCTTTTCACGCCGCTTTACCTGCCCTTAATCATGATCCGGATTTCCTGCTGCAGGTATCCTACCACATCCTGCTGAAGTGGAAAAGATCCTACCAGGTGTCTTCTCAAGGGCATGGGAGGGCTTATGTAAGGATGAGCTCCCTGTGCCTAACTTCATATATCCCGTAGGATGGTATAGTACCGTCAGTGCGCCTAACCCGGTGCACTGTAAGCATAACTTAAGGTACTTTGCAGCGTCCCTTCGGCCCCTACCTGCAACCCTGCAACCCTTTTAATTCCTATTACTGTCCCTCCGATCATATTCCTTTTAATTCCTCTTGTTACACCTCTCAAACTTCCTACACTCAATTTCCCTCTAAGGGCTGAATGACCTAATAAGTCCCCGGCCTAAATTGTATGAATTTTATCTAACTTCATGTACAGACTAATTACTTTTCATATTATTTCTACTCTAATGATAGCATCGAGAACAAAACCGACAATCATTTCGTTGACTGGTAATGCTATGTTTCGAAAGCTTCCCCAGCGCTCATTATCCTTCTCAGTGTTAATATTCCATCATCACTGGTCATCCACACCACTTTGATATAATTTACCAGAAAAATATAATATTCTCACCTAATAAAATCTATACAGCACAACTCATGCAAAACTTCGTATTCCTACAAACTGGAGGCAAACGATGAAACACGAAACGGCTGGAACAAAATCCTACTGTAATAGATTAAAAGTAGTAAACAGATCTTGTAGAGACCATCTTCTTCAGCAGGCTTTAAAACGACTCTCAACGAGAACTCTGGATAGAGGATGATTACCCTCCTCAACCCAGCACCCAATAGGAAAGATGCTTTCAAGTTTTCAAGGAGCAAGACACCTGATTAACCAGCTTTGAATTCCAAGAGAGTAGCGCACTCAAGCGGCAGTCTTCGAAATGTCAACGGAACCAAACAGTTTTTACCAAATGACTGGATTTGACAAATCATTAAATGCCTTTGAATTACAAGTGTGGGGTCTGCTCTCTAGCGCCAAAGGGCAATGTGCAATGTTCCCAAATTCTTGGGCCATTTCTGTGACAACTCATCAGGTCATTTTGAACATTTTCTGAGTTTTAAGTGCAACTATTTACAATATACGGGATTCAGTGAGAAATATACAATTATGTAGGAATTTCAAACTCACCTTGTGCACACAGACTGACTGTTACCTTGAGAAGTCATCCATTTCATTGAGGAACGAAACTCCTGATTAATGAAGGTATAAAAAAATTAATGAATAAAAACCCTTACTCCATAAAATAAACGAAAGATTCTCTCTCCTTCAAACCGCGCACACATAAATAAAACTAATGCGTGATTATTTACCTAGAATAAGCATACATTTGGTGACACAGCGAAGAAAAAAACCTCGGATAATCTTTTTACTTTTTAACTTTTTCTTATTTTTTACTGAAATGCTTTTCGCACTTGAGGTCTCGGCTTCTTTAATGAGAGGTATTTGGTGAAGGATAAGGCGGAAGAAATGCCCGAAGTCCATATATACAGCTTATTTTATTTTCTTGTTTAGATTCAAAGGACTCTGGGCCCTGTCTAATAAACATTTAGGGAGAGAAAGAGGGAGGAAGGGGGTGAGGCTAAACATTAAGAGAGAGAGAGAGAGAGAGAGAGAGAGAGAGAGAGAGAGAGAGAGAGAGTCTATGCAAGTAAAGAAATGATTTTGGTAGAATAATGGGAAACATTATAAATAAAATCTAACTTCGGACCATTTTTTAATTAATGAAGCAAACTCTGGGAATTCAACTCATTTTACCGGACATTTACTCTTTTTTACCATAATATTAATGCATAAAAAATGATTGGGGTGAAGGAAATTTCTTGCCTCGGTTCCTTTACATATTTTGGTTAAATAATTTTCTTAACGAAGACCACCACCACTCCAAACAGTGTATACAAAATTTCACGACGTAGTAGTATATTGTAAAAAGAAACTTTAGGCAATCCAATTAGTGGTTCTTGCTAAACAGACATATGATATATATATATATATATAGATATATAGTATTATCTATATATATATATATATATATATATATATATATTTCTCTTTCTTTCTACTGTGCCGATGAAGTGAAGTTACAACTTGGAGTTTTACCCTTCGCTGCTCCATTTTTAGAATTATCTACGTTATTCAAGATCAAATACTGAAGAAGATGCATGAGCCATAACACTAGTGTCTACAAGCACATATAATGACGTCATCATAATGAAGTAATCGCCGCACTTTTACTTTTCATACGGCAATTTAATCATTCACAGATCCAGTGTCAAGATTACATATTAACCTGTCATTGTGAACATTTCCACATCTGAACATTTCCACATCCCATGGCCATGAACCTTTTAAAGTATTCGTTAGATTCTAGCTCTTCCTCCATCATTCGAGAGAGAGAGAGAGAGAGAGAGAGAGAGAGAGAGAGAGAGAGAGAGGAGAGAGAGGCGCCATCACTTATGCTAACAAGAACATCGACGCACCATTTTTCACTCGCTCGTATGAGCCAGATTCCAGGCACTACAGCGTGGCTCTCTACGATGAGTCGTGTAGATTAGTTTTAAAAAGGTTTTGTTATATTGCGCTGCTGAAAACATGGCGCACAATGTACGCTTACATGAACTCATACCATTTCATATATACTATATATTATATATATATAATATTATATATAATCATTATACACATCACCACAACTGAAGAACTAAGAGAGTTGGTAGAGGTCCTGACCGGTTTCGACTTCATTTCTAAGTCATTGGCTCCGACAATAAGTCGAAACCGGTCAGGACCTAAACTCAGCCTCTTATTTTTTCACCAATGGTGATGTGTGATATATATATATATATATATATATATATATATATATATATATATATATATATATACATACTTACAGACCTCTTGACTCAGCAGTACCAGCCTCGTCTCACAAGCACACTCAGAGATCGATCCCGGGAATGAGAATAACAATCTACACCCGCTATAATATACACTGAAGACATTTAAGCATCTGCGCAGTTTCAATTACTTTTATGAATTTCTCTTGGAAATATTTCCTCTCTCTCTCTCTCTCTCTCTCTCTCTCTCTCTCTCTCTCTCTCTCTCCTTTAGTTACAATTTTTTTTTTTAGTTAAATCAGAAAAATTTCCCAACTCTATTTCATAATCCATCCGTCAATCCTATACATTGCTATGCGCATTCAAAAGTATTATGTGCGGATTTGCGTGCCTACTGTATAGAGAGAGACACAGAATAATATGGGCTTGTGGTCAGCCACAAGATTCCGAGAGTCGCGTCGTATTACATTTTCAATTTAAGATGTTAAACCGATGATACTTCTCCTCTTTCACTTAACGTTTTCAGGTCTGACTGGACAACTTTATATGACAAATTTCGAGATCTTCGAACGTTAGTGATTTGTTTGAATATTTTGTTACGCGTTCGGTATTTTGACTTTTTGGGGAGCAGTGTGTGTTCATAATAAATAAGCACGCGCGCGCATACAAAAATGTAATCGACCCAAACATACATACATACATATACACATACAAACATATACATATATATATATACATACATACATACATATATATATATATATATATATATATATATATAATATACGTACATATGTATATAGTATACACACACATATATATATATGAATTTTATACATGTATAATATATATACGGGCTCACATAATGGCTGGCGTATGAATGCCGAAATATCTAAACCAGACCAGGAATCGGTAGGGAGAATAGAATGTATATTTAACGAGTGAAAATTCTGAGAAATTACTACAGAATTTAGAAGGAAGGACAAACTCATTCTACTCTGAAAGACTGGTGGGACAATGAAGCTAACAGGATACAAAAGAACACCAGAAGATGAAATAAAAATGATAAGAGCAGCTGTTAAAAGGCTTCGGGTACTCGGTAATATATGGAGTAAGAAAGAGCACTTTTTATCTTTTATTTGGAATATGGTCTGGAGAATGTAGAGAGGGCTATGAATAAAATCAACTATGTATTATATTGTATTAAAGAGAGTTTTGTTGAAGCTGCCGACTACCAATACAAAGATACCTTCTAAAACTACTGAAGGAAAATCTAAGATGAGAAGGAAATTGGAATGAAAGAATGAAAATGAATAATGTGAATTACAGACATATAGTATATATGTATATATATAACTAATACACACACACACACACACACACACACACACACACACACACACACACACATATATATATATATATATATATATATATATATATATATATATATATATATATATATGAAAATATAATGTTTGATGATGTTATCCAATAATGGAAAACGTTTTATCATACTCCACTCTTAACATTTTCAAGTTCCATATAAAGCCAACATTAACAGGAGAGAGAGAGAGAGAGAGAGAGAGAGAGAGAGAGAAACAGTGGGCTGTCATTCCATAAAATTCTTATCTTTTTGCCACTGGGTGGAAGTTTTGTCATCCAAAGACAATGGCCCGATTTGAATGGGTCATCCTGAGCAATGCAACGAATAACGGATACAAAAAAAAGAAAAAAAAAGAAAAAAAAAAAATATAAAAGGGAGAAAAACTAGGAAAGATATTGTGATAAATAATTTCAAAACCTTGACAAATACTTCGCATTTTCCTTTCCATCCTCAAGGGGTTTAAGATTTAAAACTCGAAATAAAATTTGAGCGTGCTGTGATTCAGTCTTTATTTTTCTGCGCCGTCATAAACTTTTTTTTGGGGGGGCCCGGGGTTGGGGGGCAGCTCTTCCCACAGTGAAGGCAGGAGTATAAAATGACTTTATATCTTTTTCAGTAATGTAAAGTATAATAAATTTTAAAGCCGCAGAAGTAATATATATGTATGCATGTATTTATGTGTATAGATAATACTATATATATTTATATATATACATATATATATATAGCTATATATATTATTATATATATATATATATATATATATATATATATATAAAGACGCAGACACAGACACATATATATATATATATATTATATAGATATATATATATATATATATAATTATATATATATATAATTACCTTTGGATTTCAAATTTAGTAGGCATTATATTGCTGTAAAAGATCTACGTTATTTTACAATTCTGACCTTACAGAAGGTAAAGTTGACACTATGTATATATATATATATATATATATATATATATATATATATATATATCTATATATATATATATATATATATATATATATATATATATATATATATATGTGTGTGTGTGTGTGTGTGTGTGTGTGTGTGTGTGTGTGTGTGTGTAATATATATAATGAACAGGTATTATTTTCAACAAAGTAAAATCTACAATCTATCACAAAAAAAGTAATAACAAATTTTCCGTGTTATTAAGCCATCTTATTTCCCGCCTACTTCCTCTTTCCAGAAAAGAAAATCTACGATACCTCTTCCAAGAACAATGAAAACCAGCAACGCAATTACTTAACAAAAACACAAACAAAAAAATCCAAACAAACCTCATCTCTCTGCATGCATGCATGCATGCAGAACAAGAGGCATTTCCAAATCTGGAGCAATGCACTGATAACAATGACATGACCTCCAGGTGACTTAACGGCCAGAACCTCCACAACCACTGCGTGGCTCCAGTCACGAAATCTCGTTGGCGAAAATGTGACCGGGTCACGTTCCTAGTTAAGCGGACATTTATCGCTTCCACGGACGAAAAGCAACATTCGTGAGATGCTCAAAGGAACGGCAGCCTCCCGAGGCACAACAGCAATAACAACCCGCTACAACAACACCAAAACAACAGCTCGGATCCACCTTAATCCAGTTGTAACAGGAGCGAGGCCAGATTACTCTGACCACAACAACCGCGACGAAAATAGGTTTCGGGAATCTCTTAACACACGGAGATTGTTATGGGGGGGTGGGGGTGGGGGGGGGGCGCTTCTTATCATTTAAGGAACGCGGGTATGCCCCCACCTTTCTTAAGATTTAAAATAATTTTTTAAAACTTCTCTAATCCACTTGGGTTTCCATTTCAGTTAATAAAGCAACTGGTTCCATTACAGCTAATTCATTATCATACTTACATGATTATATATATATATATATATATATATATATATATATATATATATATATATATATATATATATATATATATTAAATCGTAGTCATAAGTCTAACTGAATCAAAAAAGACAAAAATACTTTCATCATATCCACAGGCTTATTAAGAGAATGATCAGAATGACCGGCACCTCCATTTAAAGACAATAACGCCCGTTAATAAAAAAAAAATATATGACAAATGAATAAAACGTTTGATGGAAAACAAATATAATACAACACGACAGACCCCTCTTGCCCTCTGTCGCAGACCCGAGTGATTAGGAACAACGTAATTATATAGTTCGACAGTCGAGATTAATTTGTCTTGACATGAATTCGTACCAGGAGGTGGTAAGACAAATCCCAAGCACGATGAGGCTGCGGGCATCAAGTCGTCCTTTGGGATTTAACCGAATTATGACGAATTATTACTGGAGTTTCTGTTTGCCATTCAACTCAATTACAACGAACTAACACGGGAATTTCTGTTTGCGATTCAACTGAATTACAACGAATTTATACGGGTCCTGTTTGCGATTTATCTTAATTACAATGAATTTTCTGTTTGCAATTTAACTGAATTACGTCGAATTAATTGACGGATACGGGAAGTTTTCTGGTTTGCGAATTCAATTACTGAATTACAACAAAGAAATTAATATACGGGAGTTTCTGTTTGCGATTTAATTGAATTACAACGAGTTAATACGGGAGTTTCTGTTTGCGATTTAGCTGATTTACAACGAATTAATACGGGAGTTTCTGTTTACGATTCAACTGATTTACAACGAATTAATACGGGAGTTTCTGTTTACGACTCTTACAACGAATAAATAAGGGAGTTTCTGTTTGTGATTCAACTGAATTACAACGAATTAATACGGGAGTTTCTGTTTGCGATTCAACAGAATTACAACGAATTAATACGGATTTGTTTACACTCAAGAATTACAACGAATTAATACGGGAGTTTCTGTTTGCGATTCAACTGAATTACAACGAATTAATACGGGAGTTTCTGTTTGCGATTCAACTGAATTACAACGAATTAATACGGGAGTTTCTGTTTACGATTCAACTGAATTACAACGAATTAATATGGGAGTTTCTGTTTGCGATTCAACAGAATTACAGCGAATTAATACGGGAGTTTCTGTTTACGATTCAACTGAATTACAACTAATTAATATGGGAGTTTCTGTTAGCGATGCAAGGGAATTACAATGAATTAATACGGGTCCTGTTTGCGATTTAACTGAATTACGACGAATTAATACGGGAGTTTCTGTTTGCGATTTAACTGAATTATAACGAATTAATACGGGTCCTGTTTGCGATTCAACTGAATTACAATGAATTAATACAGGAGTTTCTGTTGCGATTTTCTGTTAACAATTCAACTGAATTACGAATTAAAAAAGGAGTTTCTGTTTGCGATTTAACTGAATTACAACGAATTAATACGGGAGTTTCTGTTTGCGATTTAACTGAATTACAACGAATTAATACGGGAGTTTCTGTTAGCGATTTAACTTAAATTACGACGAATTAATACGGGAGTTTCTCGATCGACGACGTCTCATTAAATCTGGTGGTGGTGAGTCTGACTTTTGGTAAAAATGACGAAGTTGTAACTCGTGCAAACATAATTCAAACAACTGCTGTACTACATCCCCAGTGCGGGTAATTAACGTTGATAATTGCATTAGTTTGTTTGGTGATCACAAAAGCAGTAATGAATTAATCATGAGTTGATGGGTTCACCTCCCAGTGACCACCGTTGTGAGACGAATGAAATTTCGAACATCAGATGTTACTTGCATTGTCTTCGAAAAAAAGACATTCGGAAAATAGCGAAAAGACGATCACAAAATAGCGAAAAGACGATCACAAAATAGCTAAAAGGCTGCTACAAAATAGCGAAAAGACGATCACAAATGAACGAAAAAACGATAAGAAAATAGCGAAAAGACGATCACAAAATAATGAAAAGATGATCACAAAGCAGCGAAAAGACGATCACAAAATAGCGAAAAAAGATTACAAAATAACGAAAGACGATGACAATACAGCTAAAAGGCTGCTACAAAATAGGGAAAAGACGATAAAAAACAGCGAAAAGACGATCACATAAAAAACAAATTAATCAGGAGCTGGCGGGTGTACCTCTGAGAGACCAACATTGTGAAAGTCATGAAAAGTTGAATTTCAGACGGCAGATATTTAATATTAAATTGTGACTTTCATTGTCTTCAAAACAAAAAGGCAGCCATCACGCAGTGACCAGGAAGGTGAATGACCTATCTCATGAACATTATTGCAAAAATAAAAACTTTGAAGATAAATACACCGTTATAATTCATAAAATTAATATGTGACTTGGTAATCCCAACCGATGGATTAAACGGCAATTTAAAAAGAGATCTTACGATGACACTTATATAGACACCTAAAGTTTATTAGTCACATTCACCAGCTCTATGCACACCAATAGTCGCAATGTTTTCTTTCTCCCCTTCTCTATTAGACAACGCGTTTCGATAAGCTTTCCAACAGGAGCCTTGAGATTCCGAAGGAAGCGATTGAAGAAATTCTCCCTCCCATGTGGGATTCGAACTCATGCTAGTCAGAAGACTGAGGTCATTGCTTAATATATTACACCACTTTATATTATACTATTAATATAATTATATATATATATATATATATATATGACTATATATATATATATATATATATAAAGACCCAAGAGAGTTCTTTAAAATGATAAGCTATAAACGTTGCATTCGGAATGAAAATAGTCTTGACCGGGAGCGTAATGGCAAAGGTGTGTCAATAAAGACTAGGTTTAATGACGTGACTAAAAGTACATTTAAGAAAAACAGGGCTCAAGAGGACGTTTATTCAGTTATCCCTAAGTACTCATACAGAATCCTTCATCTGTATCAGAAAAAAAAGGCCCTGTTGTCATTTTATTTAACATTGTTTTTTTTTTCTCTCACTCTCTCTCTAAACTACAGAGAGAGTACCAGTTCTAGCTAAATCCACAGGGCTATTAAAAGCCACACGTACAGAAGCAAAGCCATTATAAGGCCTAAACAAAAGGACCACAGTTGCATAAACCACCCGATAATTCCGCAACTTACAACAATGTCAGCTCAATCGACACTCATATCCCACCAAGACAATGATAAGCCCACTGCTTACATAGACTCCAAAAGCAATATCATTGCGAACAGCTACAGTGCTGACGAAAGGTATGTCCGGAGTTACAACAATAAATGCTCTATTAATTCTGTCAGTGATGCAGCTATAAAAAATGGACTCGGTGGCAATATTGATAATAATAATTACAAACACTGGAACCCCACATGATGAAGTAATAGTAATAATAATTCAAATTAAAATCACTGGAACCCTACATGAATTAATAATAATAATAATAATAATAATAATAATAATAATAATAATAATAATAATAATAATAAATGAAAAGTGATGGACTCCTAAGGAGGCATGATGCAACCGGAACCCCACACTATAAATACCACCCAGTCGAATTGGAAGACTGTGATAGAGAAAAAAAAGAAAGAAAAAAAATAATATAATTTGCTAAAAGATCCTCTTTTAGGTAAATAACTGTTCAAGAGAATCTAAGCGAGTTGATTTTATATATTGTTTTTTTCTTCTATTTTTCTTATCATCGCTGGGCCAAAGTAGCGGGTGATAAAAAAAATAGAAAAAAAATATAAAATCAACTCGCTTAATTCTGCCATTCTCTTAAATAATAATAAGAATAAATAATAATAATAACAATTTTTGCCATCATTTCCATTATCAATGCAATCAAATATTAACCAGCCATCGAAAACACGAGGGACCCAAAATGAATTACGTATTGATGGGAGCCAAAACAGCCGCATTAATCATCCTTCCTGGGAAACTGAAACAGATGGAACATCCGATCTATCTTGCCAGATACCGAACCACCCAGAGATTACGACCAGTATATCAGAATTACGTCCATAACTTCAGAAAATTTTTTTCCTTTAGCGTCTACCCGTTTTCTTTATTTCCTAATGTCGATTATTATTGATATTTCATTTATTATATATCTACATTATATCTGATGAGATTAACATGATTTTTACTATCGCCGCTAATGTAATTCTCTAACAAAATACGAACACTGGTCGATTACAGTCTAATACGTAAGTGGAAGGGAAAATTTTTTTACGGCAGATTGGGAAGACCCAATATACAACTAACTCATAATTGTGCAGCCATTCTATTTAAGAGATAAAATAACTTGTATCCCTAAGCCTAGAATTGATAATGACTTAGGAGATGAGATGAGAGAGGAGAGAGAGAGAGAGAGAGAGAGAGAGAGAGAGAGAGAGAGAGAGAGTCTCTTTACATTTAACAATCAAAAGTAAACTGATTATATATATACATTTATATATATATATTTGTATATATATATATATATATATATATATATATAATGATATATATATATATATATATATGTGTGTGTGTGTGTGTGTGTGTGTGTGTGTGTGTATGTGTGTGTGTATATATATATATATATATATATATATATATATATATATATGATATATATATATATATATATATATATATATATATATATATATTATTGTCTACGTGTTGATTCTACCTACGGTTTGCGTGGCCAATCCCATTCGTCACCTGGCGATCATGGCATCACGCACTGCGAGCACACACCTGTATTTTCTTTCATTTTTATTCCTATATTCAGATTCCGCGCCTTCTTTGTAAACCCTAGTTTGGCTTCAGTACGTGTGAGGAAGGACGAGGTCAAGGATAAAGGTAATCTATGAGGTCTGATCAAGACAAAAATAATGGTAATTTTTGAGTTATGGTCACGATCATGATAACCTGAGCCGTGTCACGATTATGATAACCCGTGAGGTGTGATAAACTGCAAGTAACGATGAATTTATAGATCATGTCTGAAGTAGGGTAAAGGTAACAATAACTTGCAAGTGAAGATAACTTGAAATATGCACTCAAATGCAATGATAGTTTTTGGGGAATGACCAAGATAAAGGTGAATTATAAATTACGATCATGATAAAAACACAATGCAGATCGGTTGTCGGCACTATAACAATTCTTCGTAATAATGGAGTATTTTCAAAACAACGAACGCAACTAAGATGAGGAAATTGTTGACTACAACAACTTCATTAATAACATTCACAACAAAGCCAACAACAACAATAACATAATTATCAATAAATGTCAAGTGACTTTTAAACGCCCCACAAGCAAATTTTTTTACGGCTATTTACTTTGATCGGTAATTAACACTGATATCGACATCTACTTAACTACTTTTTACTATTAGATTACTACTACTACTTCTACTACTACTACTACTACTACTACAACTACTACTGCTGCTAATAATAATAATAATAATAATAATAATAATAGGTATAAACTGACTCGAAAAGTTGATTTGGTTTACCTCGACGAAAGATTTCTAAGTGTATTCAATCATTTTTTTTTGTTTTTGGGGGGGGAGAGTTAGGGTGGGGGGAGGGGGAATTGCAGGCACACTGAATGGTACTCGAGAACTTTTCGTTTTCCAATCATGGTCCTTTCGTGGTTCAGATTCCGAGATTCTAATTCCAAAGTTGTGGAAGATATTGACGTCGACGACAGGAGAATGAAAAATAGAATTTAAAAGTGGTAACACTTAAAACAATGGTGTGACTCTCGAGTTACAATAATCTATGGGATCAATTGCAGAAATAATCTTTACATTTCTTTTGTGCGTCATCTCCTTATTTAACCATTACAGTTATTAAGTAACAAACACATTTAAGCTGACGCATACTTAAGCCTGCAGAGGAGATGCCTTGATCTAGGGTAGGCAATGCCATCTCGACCCTCTCTCAGATTATCGTCATTTAAGCATGTCGGTAAAACAGTAATAAAAACAAAACAAAAGAAGATAACAGTTCACACAAGGAGCGAAATGAATAGAAGAAAAAGAAGAAACGCCTTCCTTGGATTACCGCCATTTTAAGTTTATGGATAAAACGGTTATAGAAACAAATAAATATAAAGACAGCAGTCCACACAATCAGCAAAATGAATCGAATAAGAAGAAAAAGGCGAAGAAGAAGAAACATCAAACAAAAGCATAAAACTACAGACGCCGATCTTCTTGTGGTTCCAAGAGCCATTTGGAGGAGCTCTTTACAGCCGAACTCACTGGAGTTTTCGTTAATCTTTGAGTGCAGCAGCTGCTGCTGTTTGACTTGAGTGAAGTTCGGCTGCTGAGGGAGAATTTATTTTGTGGCCCAAGTTGACCTAAGACCACTACTATAAAAGTGCGACTTTTTCTTTTTTGAACTACAGTATAACTCTAAATTGACAGGTATAAACATATTTTTGTGTGCATACACTAATGGACAGTCATATACTGACATATAACATTTGCATATATATATATATATATATATATATATATATATATATATATATATATAGATAAATGCAGAGTATATACCAGTATGAGGTTGATATATATATATATATATATATATATATAATATATATATATATATAGATATATATTAGATATAAGCAGAGAATATGCTAGTATGTGACTGTGTCCATTAGCGTAGGCACATAAACATATACATAAAAGTAAGCATACAAGTATATATTATATATATACATAATTATGTAATGTTTGTTTGTGGAAAGAGAGAGAGAGCTAACAAAATTACATGTGTGGCGTAATTAAGAATGACAAAGTTCATCTAATAGGAAAATAAAAAAAAAATAGAAAAAAAGAAAAGGCAGGACGAACCCTCCTGGGCAGAGGTAAACAGCAAAACCTGTACTGAAAATAACAGTTCATTACGTTCTCCATTGCAGCCTCAATCGTAACACCTACCAAGCCACCTTTTCCCACATGCGCCGTAGAAGAAATCAGCGACCCTCAGATGACACAGTTCAGTGATTTCCCATTCCTATTTTTCTGCCAACGAGTTTTGGATTCCCCGTCATACTTTTGTTTTCCCTGGCTCTTATGACGTTTCTTCCAGCAAGGGACATAAAAGTTTTCGTCTCTCTCTTTCTTTTCTCTTGATTCTTCTTTTTCATCGGACTGGACTACGAGAAGAAAAATCAACGCTTCAATAGCCACATTAATGTAACCGGTCGTAAAACCGAATACTGCCAACTGATGCGAAATGAACAATTTCCTCGAAAAATCCTTCCCACGTAATCGGCCTGAATTTCAACCGCTGCTTTACAGAGTGATTCAACAGGGATATAACTCCCGTCTCTCTCTCTCTCTCTCTCTTTCTCTACCTATCTATTTATCTTTTTATCAGTGAGGATCCTTTCTAACTATCTCTCTCGCTCTCAAATGCAATATATCTATCCTACCTACTACCTACGGCTATCTATCTATCAGTGTCTCTAACTCTCTCTCTCCTCTAATATCTCTCCACCTACCTACCTCTCTCATCTCTCGTCTCTCTCATCTCTCTCTCTCTCTCTCTCTATTTATTCACCTATCCACCTGCCTATCTATCTATCTGTCTATCAGGATCCTTTCTAACTATCTCTCTCTCAATATATGTATTTATCAATATACCTATCTATCTATCGATCTCTCAGGATCCTTTCTCTCTCTAAATCTATTTATTCACCTATCTACCTGCCTACCTATATCTCTATCAGGATCCTTTCTAACTATCTCTCTCTCTCTCTCTCAATATATTTATTTATCTATATACCTATCTATCGATCTATCTATCTCTCAGGATCCTTTCTCTCTCTCCCCCAATATATCTATTTATCTATATACCTATCTATCTAACGGGATCCTTTCTATCTATCTCTCTCAATATTTTAATTTATCAATATACCTATCTATCGATCTATCTCTCTCTCTCTCTCTCTCTCTCTCTCTCTCTCTCTCTCTCTCTCTCTCTCTCTCTCTCTCAATATATTTATTTATCTATCTATATACCTATATAGATAGATATACCTCGTAGGTAGCCATCTTGCTTGGTGAGACGTACCCGCGTGAAGTCAGGTTAATCAACAGATATCACAAGTTTAACATACGACTAGAATTTGAGAAATATCTAGAAGTGTTCGTGAACTATCGGTGATAAGATTAGTGTGAAAATAGTAGGATAAAGCGTCTTCTAAGTTAGTTTAACAAGTGTAATACTGAAATCAGAACAAGATGGCAGTAAGTTCCAACTGCGGGAAAAGGTGGCGTAATTTAGCTTGCTTGGCGGATTCGCAATACAATGAGGTAGCAGGAAGGGAACTGGCATTTCTCATCTATGAAATCAGCAACAGTCCTAACCAAAAGATACAAAAGCATTCATAGATATATTAGAAGGATATAATCCTTCAAACTGGAACAAATCTAATGAAACATCTTGAAAATAATTGAAGAAGTTCCAAATAAAATCCAAGTGGTCAAGAGACTCATAAAAGAAAAATATACATAAACCAACATATTCCGACAAAGAAAATGAATAAGGTGAATCTTGTGAATATCCTAATTGATGCATTAGGAAAAAGAATGCCAAAAGCATGCAAAAACTGTGTAAGGTTTTGGTATAGCATAGTCAATACACAAAACCTAATCAGAAAATGTGCTGCATGCAACATTCCGACCCATCCACAGTGTGCTGAGGTAATGCAAGATTGAGAAAGATACAAGAATTTTTTTCTTTTGTTCAACATGTCTATCATGGATAGGACAATGTTATTAAATCAAGATTGAATGTACAAAAATAGTTGAGGATGAAGAAGAAGAGAGAGGAAGAAGAAGAAGAAAAAGAAGAAGAGGAAAACGGAAGAGAAGTAAACAAAAATGAAATGACAGAAAAAAATAAGGAAAACAAAGAACAAGATAAAAGTATGGATGCAGAGATACTCATTGATACTACATATGAGGCAATAAAGCAGCATACCTACGAAGAAATAAATTACGATATGCCAACAGAAAAGCAAATCACGAAGAGGCTCTACCCAGATCTACACAATGACGGGAAAGAGGAAAAAATAGACAAGAAAGACAAAATCTGCAACCTTTTGAAAAGAGGGAATTGCAGATTTGGTAGAAAGATGTTACTACAAACATCTAAGGTATGTCAAAACTATGAAATATATGGTAAATGTGCATACTTAGATGGCTATGGGGATGATTGCAGAGATCTGCATCCAAAAATATGTAAAAAAAACCTAAAAGAAGGAAAAGGATGTAAGTTCGACAAAAAATGCAAATATATGCACCCTGTAGCCATGAATCATAATCAAATAAATAACCAACCAAGTAATAAAATCCAAAATAAGAAAGAAACAAATAAAGAGAGAAATCAAGAATATCAGGTAAAAGAGAAAAGCAAACCACCAATGAGATATGCAGAGGTGTCAGCAAAAAATTTCAAAGCATCAGCTCCGAAATTCTACTCAAGAGATAATAACTGTATTTATTATGCAAGAGGATTGCAGAAACGGAGAAAATTGCAGATTCAGACACAAAATGAATAATTATGATGAAGGAAGATCAAATATTATGGAAAAGTTGGATTTTTAATGTCAGAATTTCTGGAAATGAAAAAAAGAACAACATACCAGAACAGGAAAAGGAGACCATGGGAAAATCCTTATTACTACCAATATTAAATGAAGGAGAAAACACGCAAACCATCATAGTGATGAATGCGCAGGGTTTAGTTACGAGTAACTCAAAAAGAAAAATAGAGTACTTAGAAGAACTAACCCAAATGAAAAGAAAATAGATATAATGAATATAAGTGAAACCTGTATTCCAAAAGAGACTGGGAATGATGATCAAATAAAAGGGTTCCAAACTTATAGATCAGATAGAAAAAAATAGGAATCAAGGGGGAACCGCAATATATGGGAAAGACAAAAAACAAGGAAAAATATATGAGAAATATAGTAACTCAGAATGTGAACTAATAGCGGTAGAATTTGAATCTGAAAAATTGATGAACATAGTAATATATAGACCTCCTAATACTAAAGAGTTTGACTTAATAATTGAAAAAATTGGATGATATATGTAGAAATCACAAGGACTGGGACTATTCTCCTATCTGGTGACTTCAACTTTCCTTTCGTAGAATGGAAAGAACGAATAGGAGACTGTGGTTGTACTTATACATATAAAAAAGAGAGTAATAGTAGTGCAGAAGATAAGAGGCAATTTGAAAAGCTATTAGATATGCTACTAGAATACAACATTCACAACAAATAAATCACCTGCCAACAAGAAAGGAAAATACTTTAGACCTAGTATTTGTGAACGAGATGAATTATGTTAAAGAATAATAGTTTATAATGCGAGTATTTCAGATCATAATGTCATAGAATTAACAGTTCATTCCAAAGCAAGTGAAAAATAGAGATAAGCAAGAAATGAAAAAAGTGGAAGGATATGGAAAATACAACTTCTACAGTAAAAATATAAAATGGTCAGAAATTAATGAAGAATTAAACAAAGATTGGGATAACATTTTCGTAAACAGTGATGACAAATAAGGGTAAATACGGAGATATTATATAAAATATTGGAGAAAATAGTGGATAAATATATACCGAAGAAGAAAAGTAAACATCATTCATGCATACCAAGAGACAGAAGGATCTTGTTCCAGAAAATCAGAAAGTGGAAAAAAGGTCTTGCAAAAGAAAAAAATGCATGGAAAGTATAGAACTAAAAAGTAAGATAGAAAATGCAGAACAAAAGATTATACAATCAAAAGAAAATGAAAAACGGGACTTGGAAGAAAAAAACCCTATTAAATATCAAGCAAAACCCCAAACCCCAAACTATTATACTCATATGTGAAGAAGATGAATAAAAGAAGAATAGAAATAGGCCCTCTGAGAATTGAAGGGAGATTAACGAAGAAAAAAAAAGGAAATTTGCAACATACTGGCAGAACGATAATGAGAGAATTCACCCCTAGAATAGAGATAATGAAGATAATGATATAGAAGTAAGGGACGAAAATAGTGAATATTTAGCTGACATAGAAATTAATGAAGCTGATATTGTGCAGGCAATTAATGAAATTAAAAATGGAGCTGCTGCAGGGCCGGATGGAGTCCCTGCTATTTTGTTAAAGAAAGTAGTTCATTCTATCGCAAAGCCACTTGCAATATTATTAAGACAAAGTGTAGATACAGGCAAGATTTATGATGAGCACAAATTTAGCATATATCACCCACCCCTACTTTCAAAAGTGGATCAAGACTAGAGGCAAGTAAATTATAGGCCTGTGAGTCTAACATCACATATTATGAAAGTGTATGAAAGGGTAATGAAGAAAAATATTATGAAACATTAATAAAAAATAATTTGTTTAATATAGGACAACACGGTTTCGTACCCGGAAAAAGTACACAAACCCAACTGTTAGTCCACCGTGAGAACATATTAAAAAATATGGAAGCGGAATTGAAACAGATGTGGTTTATCATGACTTTGCAAAAGCTTTTGACAAAGTAGACCATGATATATTAGCGAAGAAAATTAGAAAACACAATATCGTAGATAAAGTAGGAAGATGGTTAAAAGAATTTTTACACACGAAAACAGATAGTTATTGCAAACGATGAGAAATCGGATGAAACCAGGTAATATCCGGTGTGCCACAAGGTACGGTGCTAGCTGCAATATTGTTTGTTATTATGATTGAAGACATAGACAGTAATGTTAAGGATTCGGTAGTGAGTAGTTTCGCTGATGACACAAGAATAAGTAGAGAAATTACTTGTGATGAAGATAGGAACGCGCTACAAAGAGACCTTAACAAAGTATATGATTGGGCAGAGGTAAATAGGATGGTATTTAACACTGATAAATTTGAATCAATAAATTATGGCGACAGAGAAGGAAAGCTATATGCATATAGGGGACCTAATATGAGACAATCACAAATAAGGAAGCAGTTAAAGACCTTGGTGTGATGATGAATAGGAACATGTTATGCAATGATCAAATAGCCATTCTGTTGGCAAAATGTAAAGCAAAAATGGGAATGTTGTTACGGCACTTCAAAACAAGAAAAGCTGAAAACACTGATTATGCTTTTATAAAACATATGTTCGTAGTCCACTTGAATATTGCAATATGATATGGTACCCACACTATCAAAAGGATATTGCACCAAATAGAGAGTGTACAAAGGTACCTTTACAGCTAGAATAGAAGAAGTTAAGGACCTAGACTACTGGGAAAGACTACAATCCTTAAAATTATATAGTCTAGAAAGGAGAAGAGAACGCTACATGATAATTCAGGCATGGAAACAGATAGAAGGAATAACAGAAAATATCATGGAACTAAAAAATATCAGAAAGAGCAAGCAGAGGTAGATTAATAGTGCCCAAAACTATACCATGAAAATAAGGAAAGCACACAGAACATTAATCCATTACGCACCAGCATCGATAATGGCAGCGTCTATTCAATGCGTTGCCAGCATCTGAGGAATATATCAGGAGTGAGCGTAGATGTGTTTAAGAATAAGCTCGACAAATATCTAAACTGCATCCCAGACCATCCAAGATTGGAAGATGCAAATATACCGGAAGATGTACTAGCAACTCTCTGGTAGACATTAGGAGGCGCCTCACACTGAGGGACCTGGGGCAACCCGAACGAACTGTAAGGTCTGTAAGGTAAGATCTATCTATCTCTCATGATCCTTTCTCTCTCTCTCTCTCTCTCTCTCTCTCTTTCTGTCTTGAGAGAGAGAGAGAGAGAGTATTTGCTGGGCAAACACACGGAATGAACGTGGAGCGCAACAGCCCGATCCGGTCAAAGGTGACGCCGCTGAGATGAGATGCATTCGGCGGGTTCTGTTTGGAAGAAGAAGACGACAATGTTAACTGAACGCACCCGACCCGCCCACCGCCCCCACCCCCAACCCCCCAGATGAAACGAAACCGAACATCAGTCTATATTGACCTAAGAGAGAGAGAGAGAGAGAGAGAGAGAGAGAGAGAGAGAGAGATGGGGGCTCGTAAATCAACATCAATTACTAGTATTGATAACGGTCGTGATGATGTTTGAGAGAGAGGGAATTGGACGCAGAGAATTGAGAATGTGACTTCATACAGCAACATCAATTACCGACAACCATAACTTTCATTATGATGTTGTGGTTGTGTGTGTGTGTGTGTTGTGTGTGGGGGGAGGGAGGAAGAGGGAGAGAAGAGGAGAGAGAGAGAGAGAGAGAGAGAGAGAGAAAATGTGGTCGAATAAATCAACGTCATTCACCAATACAATGATGCTTATGATGATACCCTAAGAAGAGAGATAGAGAGAGAGAATGCTGTCGAACAAGTCAACATCAGTCACCAATACAATGATACTCACGTGAGAAAGAGAGAGAGAGAGAGAGAGAGAGAGAGAGAGAGAGAGAGAGATGTGGTCGATTAAATCAACATCATTCACCAATACAATGATGCTTATGATGATACCCAAAAGTGTGTGTGCGTGTGTGTGTGTGTGTGTGTGAGAGAGAGAGAGAGAGAGAGAGAGAGAGAGGAATATGGGTCCATAAATCCTCATCAGATCCCAATGATGTTGACAACGCTATATGCAGGATTCCACGCATATAAGCGGAATTTTCCGTAACCGGACACTACAAAGCCGGGTAAGCCGTACTTGTTCGAGAGTATTAAACGAATCTGCAATCAATATATCTGCTTTTGACTTTTATTTCTGCAGGGAAGTAAGTGCTGTCAATTTTACTCTGTAAAATGGATGCTGTACCGACGGCCAACGGTAGGTTAGATATAGAGAAATAAATATTAAGGTTGGTATGAAAATACTGCTATATTATAAGTATGTAACACATGGCGCTAATCAACACATGAACACGTGCTTCATAGAAATAATTTTCTGACTGATATTGGGATCGAACACCGGTCGGTCTATCAAATGAAAAGTCAACCAGGGCGCTACCAACTGATCCACACAGGTTAAGTGAAAGACCGGGGTTCGAGCCTGATTCGATCCTGATATATATATATATATATATATATATATATATATATATATATATATATATATATATATATATATATATATATTGTAACTAATGTGCACATGACGCATATTTCACAGAATTAATTCTGACTCACATCAGGATCAGACTCTGTTCTCTCAAGTTAAAGGAGAGAGAGAGAGAGAGAGAGAGAGAGAGAGAGAGAGAGAGAGAGAGAGAGAGAGAGACTTTAACAATTCGAGTCCCATTTTTAGAACTGACCCCGTGGGGCGTCTCCCTCCTGCATATCCCTGGGGGGAAGGGTGTTTGTTATCGGTGAGGACCGAGATGGGGCGGGGTGGGAGGGGTGGGATGGTGGGTGGGTGGGTCACTAGTACTCCAGAGTCTCTTGTGAGCGGACCTGTTCGTTCCGGAACGTCACCCACAATGAATAATTAAGAAAGAGTCATATCCCACAGAAAGACCTTTTCCTCATCTCTCTTCCCAACGTTGACTTATTTCTTACCGGTGGGGCTCCACGTTCCTCTTTCAATTCCTCGCCTTACCATTCCCACTCCACGATCCTCCACAGCCTCCACCTTCAGTGGCTTCCCCAAGCCCCCATATCAAACCCCCCCACCCCGCCCCCAACCCCAACCAAGAAGCCTCCTTGCTCTTCTTGAACTGTCCCAGCCTTACCCCTTCCTCTCCTATCATGTCGTGTAAATAATTTTTTTTCCACATTTCACACTCATGTGTCTCAGGCTAAAACGAGTTTTTGTTGTTATGTCTAAGATTAAGATTTTTAAAATACACTTTTGCCTACGTACTTCACTAAGGGATATTAAAAATATATTTTTCTTTTCATTTGTCAGACTGGTGGAAGCTTTTCTTTATATATTTATCAGACTACGGAATAACGTTTTGAGGAGTCAGACAAATTTTTTAAAATTTATATATTCCAGGCTAAGGGATATATCATTTATGCATAAGAAAAAGGCAGAGGAAGAAATATTTGGTCTCATTTATTCATCAGATAAGGACATATGTTTCTATACATTCATGAATCAGATTAAATAATGCTTCTCCGCATTGATGTGACGATTAGACCAAGAGAACTTCATCTGTTATTTCAAACATACGACCTACAGTATACCTGCTGTATTGTGACTGACAACTACTAGGAACTATTAGGAGAGGCCTTGATCAGACTTCTGAGGTGATGCATAAGGCAGTGCGAGATGGATATAGATAGGCACACGAGGAGACATGGAAAAAAAAAAAAAAAAAAAAAAAAAAAAAAAAAAAAAAAAAAAAAAAAATGAAAAATGCATAGGTGCTACGTCTTGCTGTCAAGACTTTGACAGTGGGTCCACAGTAAGACGGAATACTTTAGTATCCTTGAGCAATCTTTTTCTTCTTCCTGGCCATATCTTATCTCATGATATAAATCACTTACAACGGGGAGAGACAGAGAAAGAGAGAGAGACTAAAAAATATGGGGGGGTCGAGATCTACAAAACAAAACGAGAGAGAGAGAGAGAGAGAGAGAGAGAGAGAGAGAGGGAGAGGAGAGAGACCAAAAAATATCGGTGGTGCGTTCTGTCGAAAAGATCGTGCCCCAAAACAAAACAAGAGGAGAGAGCGAAGGAGAGAGAGATGGAGAGGATGGAAGAGCCAAAAATAGGTGGGGTCCAAGGATCTACAAAAACAAGAGACGAGAGAGAGAGAGAGAGAGAGACCAAAAATATGGTGGGGTGGGTCGAAGTATCTGCAAAACGAAAAACAAGAGAAGAGTGAAGCGATAGGAGAGAGAGAGAGAGCAAAAATATGGTGGGGTCAAGATCTACAAAACAAGAGAGAGAGAGAGAGAGAGAGAGAGAGAGAGACTAAAAAATATGGTGGGGTCGAGATCTGCAAAACAGAACGAGAGAGAGAGAGAGAGAGAGACCTTACCTTACCTTACCTTACAGACCTTACATCTTGTTCGGGTTGCCCCAGGTCCCTCAGTGTGAGGCACCTCTAATGTCTACCAGAGAGTTGCTAGTACATCCTCCGGTATATTTTGCATCTTCCAATCTTGGATGGTCTGGGATGCAGTTTAGATATTTGTCGAGCTTATTCTTAAACACATCTACGCTCACTCCTGATATATTCCTCAGATGAGCTGGCAACGCATTGAATAGACGCTGCATTATCGATGCTGGTGCGTAGTGGATTAATGTCCTGTGTGCTTTCCTTATTTTTCCTGGTATAGTTTTGGGCATTATTAATCTACCTCTGCTTGCTCTTTCTGATATTTTTAGTTCCATGATATTTTCTGCTATTTCTTCTATCTGTTTCCATGCCTGAATTATCATGTAGCGTTCTCTTCTCCTTCTAGACCTATAATAAATTTTAAAAAGGATTGTAGTCTTTCCCAGTAGTCAAGGTCTTTAACTTTTTCTATTCTAGCTGTAAAGGACCTTTGTACACTCTCTATTTGTGCAATATCCTTTTGATAGTGTGGGTACCATATCATATTGCAATATTCAAGTGGACTACGAACATATGTTTTATAAAGCATAATCATGTGTTCAGCTTTTCTTGTTTTTGAAGTGCCGTAACAACATTCCCATTGCCTTTGTTTACATTTTGCCAACAGAATTGCTATTTGATCATTGCATAACATGTTCCTATTCATCATCACACCAAGGTCTTTAACTGCTTCCTTATTTGTGATTGTCTCATTATTAGGTCCCCTATATGCATATATCTTTCTTTCTCTGTCTCCATAATTTATTGATTCAAATTTATCAGAGTTAAATACCATCCCATTTACCTCTGCCCAATCATATACTTTGTTAAGGTCTCTTTGTAGAGCGTTCCTATCTTCATCACAAGTAATTTCTCTACTTATTCTTGTGTCATCTGCGAAACTACTCACTACCGAATCCTTAACATTACTGTCTATGTCCTCAATCATAATAACAAACAGTATTGCAGCTAACACCGTACCTTGCGGCACACCGGATATTACCTTGGTTTCATCCGATTTCTCGTCGTTTGCAATAACTATCTGTTTTCTGTTGTGTAAAAATTCTTTTAACCATCTTCCTACTTTATCCACGATATTGTGTTTTCTAATTTTCTTCGCTAATATATTATGGTCTACTTTGTCAAAAGCTTTTGCAAAGTCTAAATAAACCACATCTGTTTCATTTCCGCTTTTCATATTTTTGAATATGTTCTCACGGTGGACTAACAGTTGGGTTTGTGTACTTTTTCCGGGTACGAAACCATGTTGTCCTTTATTAAACAAATTATTTTTTATTAAATGTTTCATAATATTTTTCTTCATTACCCTTTCATACACTTTCATAATATGTGATGTTAGACTCACAGGCCTATAATTACTTGCCTCTAGTCTTGATCCACTTTTGAAAGTAGGGGTAATATATGCTAATTTGTGCTCATCATAAATCTTGCCTGTATCTACACTTTGTCTTAATAATATTGCAAGTGGCTTTGCGATAGAATGAACTACTTTCTTTAACAAAATAGCAGGCACTCCATCCGGCCCTGCAGCAGCTCCATTTTTAATTTCATTAATAGCCTGCACAATAACAGCTTCATTAATATCTATGTCAGCTAAATATTCACTATTTTCATCCCTTACTTCTATATCATTATCTTCATTATCTATTCTAGGGGTGAATTCTCTCTTATATCGTTCTGCCAATATGTTGCAAATTTCCTTTTTTTCATTCGTTAATCTCCCTTCAATTCTTAGAGGGCCTATTTCTATTCTTCTTTTATTCATCTTCTTCGCATATGAGTATAATAGTTTGGGATTTTGCTTGATATTTAATAGGGTTTTTTCTTCCAAGTCCCGTTTTTCATTTTCTTTTGATTGTATAATCTTTTGTTCTGCATTTTCTATCTTACTTTTTAGTTCTATAACTTTCCATGAATTTTTTTCTTTTGCAAGACCTTTTTTCCACTTTCTGATTTTCTGGAACAAGATCCTTCTGTCTCTTGGTATGCATGACTGATGTTTACTTTTCTTCTTCGGTATATATTTATCCACTATTTTCTCTAATATTTTATATAATATCTCCGTATTTACCTTTATGTCATCACTTACGAAAATGTTATCCCAATCTTTGTTTAATTCTTCATTTATTTCTGACCATTTTATATTTTTACTGTAGAAGTTGTATTTTCCTTATCCTTCCCACTTTTTCATTTCTTGCTTATCCCTGTTTTCACTTGCTTTGGTATGGACTGTTAATTCTATGACATTATGGTCAGAAATACTCGCATTATAAACTATTATTTCTTTAACATAATTCATCTCGTTCACAAATACTAGGTCTAAAGTATTTTCCTTTCTTGTTGGCAGGTGATTTATTTGTTGAATTTTGTATTCTAGTAGCATATCTAATAGCTTTTCGAATTGCCTCTTATCTTCTGCAGAGAGAGAGAGATGGACTAAAAATACAGGGCCGAGATCTGCAAAACAAAACGAAGTGTCCTCTTCTTTAATGTAGAAATAAAGAAAAAAAAACACAATGTCAAATAAAAAAAAAGGCATAAAAAAACCATTTACATTCCCCAGATTCATCGAATTTACCCCCATCAGCTACACATCCTAGGGAGGAAAATTCGCTCACCTCGAATCCAATAACGGCAGGCTACTCCAAATCTTTTTATCTTATCGAGAGAGCACCACAGTCTCTCTCTCTCTCTCTCTCTCTCTCTTCTCTCTCTCTCTCTCTCTCTCTCCCTTTTCCTCTTGATCAATATGGTTTTACAGGAAGGAAAAAGCCGGTGCCGCCTCCACTTGATCGATGGGAATATATTGTTATTGAAGGGACAGTTATCACCTCTGACGAAGTTTCATTTTATTACATGTATACCTCTTATTCATTTGCTCTTCAAGATGGGTCGCTATATTCCTGCAGGCATCATCTGCCTAGGATAGCATTCAGCCTGATATAGGTGTCTTGCTAAAATTAATTCATAAAAAATACATATTTCGCGTACACATCTATGCATAAAACAACGCATAGCACATATATATCTCTACCTCAAGATGAATATTCGTTCAGCTTTTGCGAATTTTCAGAATTTACACCAACTAACAGTTTATCTTTAAGCCTTTTACCTGCAATCTAATGAGAGTAGGTGCATCTACCTTAAAGGGGTCGGTTCCTCTCTCAAATTGGCTTACATGAGCTCGTTCCCACTCACGCACACGCACATACAAACATACACACACACACACTATTATATATATATATATATATATATTATATTAGATATATACATATATATATGATATTACATATATATATATATATTATATTATCTATATATATATATATATATATATATATATATATATATATATAATATGTTAAATATATATATATATTATAATATATTATTATCTATTAATAATATATATATATCCATATATATATGTATATACAATATATATATATATCATATATAAATATATATATATATATAATATAGATAAAATATATATAATATAATAATATATATATAATATAAATATAAGAGCATATGATGTAAATTAATTTCAGGTAGACGAGTTCCTTTGGGGCAAATGCATTATTCCTATTAGGGATCAGCTAAAAGGGTAAAGGCAAACTGTCTGGCAATGCACGCACAAAACGACACCTTTATCCGTCTGAAACCTACTTGATAGTCAAAGCGACATCAAAATAATGAAGAAATACACGAAGATAATAACAACAGCACTAAGGAAAACTGAAGGGATAATAACGTAAAAACAAATCAAACATCACGTCACCTTTAGGATACCGAATGCAGGAGGCGTCTGCACCACCAGACCGCAGAAGGTCCGAAAATGGAATCCTATAGGACCAATATGTTACGCTGGGTAAAAAAATCGTTCTCCCTTCTCTGGACCCCAATAAATCCCAATAAAAAAAAAATAAATAAAATAAAGAGGGAGGTCCGAGCGAAAATAATTGTCAGACCAAATATGATTTACCCCGAATACATTTTTCCCGACACTTAACATCAGTTCGCAAATGAAAATCAAATGAATGCGCTGGGGGGTATTTATCTGCTGATGTGAATCTCGTGTGGAAAGCAATTTCCAATACGTAGGTTGGGATGGAACATTAAAATAAACAAGCAGAAATAACAGGATGGATTTGCTAAATTTACGGACAGTACTAATTAATCTCTATCTCTTTGTATCCAGCTCATACACTATTATTATTATTATTACTATTATTATTATTATTATTAGTTTACAGAGTACTAATAAATTTCTGCCTCTTTGTATCCAGCTCATACACTATTATTATTAGTATTATATTATTATTATTATTATTATTATTATTATTATTATTATTATTATTATTATTATTATTATTATTATTTGTACATTTTCGTTTTGATCAAACCATAATGTCCATTAAATGCTAAATAAGCTTTAGACAGGCGCCAAACAAAAAAGACGAAAATTAGAAATACATAAAAACAATGAATACACAGCCAACATTTACATGGAGAAACAGCAATTGGATATTGAATTAAAAATGAAAGAAAGAGTCACAACGCTTTCAGGCAGACCTGCAGTCTATCTTACGTTCACGGACATTATCACCCACATCATAGTCATGAATACAGTTCCGCTGTTTTAGACTTAACGGAATACAAATAGATATTGTTATGGTGCCGGAAACCCTCACACTGCCGGTCCTCAACGGAAGATGGATGTTAACACAGCAAAACGAGAGCACTCACTCACTCTGAAATTTTGACACTGTCAAAAAAGAACATACCCTCACTCCCAATCTTTGACGCTGCAAAATAAGGGCACGCACTCACTCTCAAGATTTGACACTGTAAAGCAAGAGCACACACTCACTCTGATGCTCTGACACTGAAAAAACAAGAGGGCACAGTCACTCAAGCTTTGAGACTGCCAAAAAAGAACATTCACTCTCAGGCTTTGACACTGCCAAAAATGAACATACGCTCATTCTCAAACTTTGACACTGCAAAATAAGGGCACACACTCGCTCTCAAGATTTGACACTATAAAGGAAGAGCACACACTCACTCTGAAATTTTAAATTTTGACACTGCCAAAAAAGAACATACCCTCACTCTCAATCTTTGACGCGCAAAACAAGGGCACACACTCACTCTCAAGATTTGACACTATAAAGCATGAACACACACTCACTCTGAAAATTTGACACTGCCGAAAAAGAACATACCCTCACTCTGAAGCTTTGACACTGCAAAACGAGTAGCGCACGCTAACTTTAAACGTTCAACAGAAATGCAAAACAAATAGCTAGAAAGATTATTTTTCTTAAACTAGACTGACGAATAGGGAAGCACAGGAATGTACTTAAATGAAGAGCTGGGTCAGTATATCTATTAATGCTTCACCCGTTTGGTAGATGATTCGACCTACTTTTCACAGAAAGCAAGGTGCTTAAAAGAATAATTCACCTCGAATCCATAATAACGTTAAAAGGCTACAAAATGCTAGGCAGTAAACGAATCAATTTAATACACATGCAACGGATTTCTCAGTTTCAACAGAAAACAATAACACCAAACTACAAAATGTTTTAGAAAAAACATCTCAACAAACGAGTGAACAAGTTCAATCAAATAGTCAACAAGGGAAAGAGGACTGATTGGATGTGAATTATTTGTCGTCACAAACGAAAAGGAATAAATGATAAACAGAGATAAATAAAGTCAAGAATATAGAAGTCCTCCAGGATAAAAAAAATAATGATAATAAGAAATCTCTCAATAGACGAATGACCTAAATAATTAAAACGACTCATACAAAGAGGAACAGATGACACAACGAAATAAAAAAAGAAGGAAAAAAAGAGTGTCCTACTCGGGAGGGGAAGGATCAGATTTAATGGGAGGGACTTCCTTCCTGCAAGGAATGCAAAGGGACACCCAGCGTCACGGCGTTCCCTTTACGACCCTCGGTTAGGGCACCATAAAAAGAGAACATATACTTCATAAGTAACGAGCAGAAAATGGCCTCTTATCTACAGTCACTTGCGACAGCCTAAAAAAGGTTAATCTGGACACAGAACAGACGAGGTTATGTGGCCAATCGGTTCTCATTTTTGGCTTACTTTGATGGCCCCTTTTGTTTTGGTACAATCTCTAATATTCCAATAATTTCATTCTGTAATTCTGCTCCTCCTATTCCTTCGTGTATCGTGATTATGTATTTAGGAATGCTATTTCCTTTTATCAGTGACTTGTTCATCACTATTTGTAAATACATTCTTTACCTTGAAACGTTTATGATATAGTTATGTATGAAAGAGCGTTATTTACTTCTTGTCAATGGTTTATTCATTATCATTTACACCTTCATTCTTTTCCTTTGGGTCGTCAACATAGTTTTCTTTAATTCACAGCATTTCAAATTCACTCAGAGACTGCAGCTGAAGTTAATTTCCTTTGCTATACGAATGACAAATGCAATTCACATTCGACTAAGATGCCTAGTTCTAAAAAAAAAAAAAAAAAAAAGTAGGCTTACCATTTTGACTTTAACAGCCTTCGCTAACCTATCATATTTCGAGTTCCTTCACCCAAAATACAAAAGTAATACGGATAAGAATAAGAGGCTTACATTTCTATACCAGTCATTATCGAAAAGGGTTACATCCTCCCAAGACTATTATAGGAAAAGGTAGGGGATTGGCTAACAGGGTTAAAATCTCAAAGGCCAAAGGTATTAAAGGAATTTCCCAGGGTAATACGCTTAACATCATTGTTCCTACAATATTCACGAAGGTTACCATAGAGATCCCCATAAAAACTATACAATTCTCCTACCTACGGAATTGCTCTTTTTATAGTCAACAGAGCATTTAATAAGATTTCGAGTCGAAAAGATATTTGTGAATGCGTTCGTGTTCTGTATGCTCCTATTGATTGTCGATATGATATATATATATATATATATATATATATATATATATATATATATATATATATATATATATATATACATATATATATATATTAATATATATATATATATACATACTATATATATATATATATATATATATATATATATATATATGATGGTTACAGCTCTAAGGAAAGGCTTGGAAAGAATGGAGAATTCAAATATATAAAAGTCAATGGTAATACTAAACTATTTTTTTTCTAAATCACTCATCTACGTACTTGAAATGCATCCGCAAAAGTCTACGGTAATTCGTTGCTGAGTTTGTCTTGATAATTATGCAATCATGTTACGCCCAAATTTAACGGGAGAAAATACAAATAAATGTTAAAGTCTTCAACTGACCTAAAAACGCATATAACACTGTACAGAAATAGTTTTGGAAGGAGGAAAATACATAACATAATAATAATAGTAATATCAACGATAAAATATTTTCACTGTCAAATTTATCACCGAGAATAAGTACAGATGAACAACCACTCATGCCAACATGATAGTTTACAAAAATAAGTCATAACTGAGAGGAGAGAGAGAGAGAGAGAGAGAGAGAGAGAGAGAGAGAGAGAGAGAGAGAATAGAGCGAGAGAGAGAGAGAGAGAGAGAGAGAGAGAGAGAGAGAGAGATGAATAGTGAAGTAAACCAAAACTTTTCCCCCCTTTCCCATAACGTTCCCTTTAATAACAAAGTATAACAAAGTAACAAGTCTGGAAGCAAAGCAAATAACAGAGACCCAAACGAAGTTTTAATAACAGGGGAAACATTCTTTAGAGGCTAACTCTTAAGGCTTTCGTAAAAGCAAAACCAAATACACGATTTATGCAAACAGGCTCGGATACAGAGAGCCACACCAGGCGTCTTTTTTTCACCTGTACAAGCTTATTTCCATCCATGGGATGAAAAGGAACAATAACCGGGTTATCATGAACAATAATCGTAACTCTCCCGAGCACCATCTAAAGATCTATCTGTAGAAAGGGAGATAAAATGCTTGTGGCAGAGCAAAAGTGTGTTACATTAGATGCCATTGACAACAATAAGAAGAAAAAAACTCTGTTTCAAATTTAGTAAGGTGTCCTCGACACAATGGTCGACGTGATTGCTGATGTTTTCTTAAAAGGAAAAATACACATCTTTGAAGAGGTATCTAATAGCACGTCCACAATACAGTAAAACATGGCATATATAAACACACGTCGATAGCTTATGACGCACTTCACAAAAGGGTTGAATACAAGTAATCGACTTTACTGGTAGTCCTAACCAGGGGTTCACACGACTATCAAACATTTGTTATTAACTTAATTGTGACATGTATGCCATAAGTTGTTGACTTGTGTATTTATGACAAGTTTCACTGTAGTGGGGAACTACCGTAACATCTCAACAGCATCACTGTCATTTTTGAATGAGACATTGTTAATGATTTGAAATGGATTTCATAGTATTTGCTAACAATAGCTTAAATAAGAGCTTCTGCAGGATTAAACGTGATGAAAAGCGAGTTTCGTTTTTGGACAATGAAAAAGGAAATGCTGAGTATTAATGAATGCAACAATTATATTATTTTGGTAACAAAGACAACCGTTGAAGACGAAGTAATAAACCAAGATGAACAAAAACATGTGGAAAAAAGCAGCACCAATAACTCGAGATGTATCTTAAAGAGATAAAACTAGAAATACAAGCTGCGAGGGACGCCATGAAGTTGCACAAGAGAGGTTAACCTGGGGAGACCTTGATCCAGGCTTAACACAAAGCCTTGGAAATGTCAAGAGTGACTTTATGAGACGAAGAGGGATAAATCCCGGAGGAAATATTATCAGTAAACTGATCATCACAATGTTCTAACCTTGAGAGCAGAGTAAAAAAAAAAAAGAATACTAGAGAGAACAGTCACAATAAGAAAAAGCCAGTCATACCAGGCCCAGTATAATTTCACAAATGGAATTACTGGGTAATGCGGGAAGATGAAAATGAAAATTTGGAGAAGCGCCAGAGGTAATGTTTCGAGTGTGTGTGTGTGTGTGTGTGTGTGTGTGTGTGTGTGTGTGTGTGTGTGTGTGGTAGCAAAGTGGATATCGAGTCAGCATTGGATATTAGAGTTGGCTGCTGAGAAAAATAATTATTATAAGCTGTCTTGGCTCAGTGTACATATAGAAGAAGTGGGGAGGGAGGAGGGGGGGGGGAAGAGGGAACTATATCCCTATTAGATAAGGATGCTTACGTAAGCCTGTGGGTTAATCATGATGGACAACATTAATCGTAAATGATCCTCCACACAGATGTTCGTTACGTTGTCCAGTAAAAACGATCTTGAAGTTTTACAGACCGTCTAATGGCGTCCTATACTGTAGGGATTTTGCAAGAGAAATCTCCTTCTCCAGCCAAAATGATCTGAAGTTTACCTGCTATTTGCGGACTGCACGGGCTCAATGAAGGCAGTTGAATGTTATAAAATAACTTGGAAAACTACATCAGCTGTGACAGCAAAAGTGGAAGCCGTAGATTCAGGTGAAAATCGTAAGTTAGAGAATTATAGAATAGCAGTGGAAGAGACAAAGGAAACTCTGGTAGGGAATACCAGAATGGCCAAAGGCAGCCAAGCTTGTCAGTATGCTTTCTGAATAGAAATAAAATTGGCAGAGGATAAGCAGAAAGGTTAATCTACAGTAGAAGCTCTATAATATATATATATAATATATATATATATATATATATTATATATATGTATATGTATATGTATGGTATGTGTGTGGTGTGTGTATGTGTGTGTGTGTGTGTGTGTGGTGTGTGTGTGTGTATAGCCCGTGTTCGCCTCCCGCTGCTGCCAGCGAGGAACCAGAGGAATGTATTTCTGGTGATGAAAAATTCATTTCTCTATATAATGTGGTTCGAATCCCACAAACAGCTGTAGGTCGCGGCGCTATATAACCAATTGGTTCCTAGCCAGGTAAATAAAAATCTAATTCTTCCGCCCAGCCCTATGAGAGCTGTTACTCAGCACAGTGGTCTGGTTAAACTAAGATTTTATATAACAATAATAACAATAATCCGATACTTTTTAGTAACACTTTCAATTTGTGAATAAAGGCGACTTGGAGATGAATGGAATGTCGCGGTATTAAGCAAATGAGTTCTTCCTCTTTCGGCGTAGAAGGCGAAGGTGAGAGAGAATACCTGCATCTTGATCATCTCAAGTAAATGAGGTTTCTGGGAAGGCGCTCCTCCAATCCTCAGAAGTGAGGTAAGCCAGAGAAGGAGGTGGAAGATGGCGCTGGAATAAACAACACGGCGGAGATTGCGACTTCGTTAAGATAATAATAATAATAATAATAATAATAATAATAATAATAATAATAATAATAATAATAATAATAATAATAATAATGTGAAAGGTAACATTCACAATAAAATTATTTTATTGTAAATTCTATGTATTAAATTTTAATATACTTTCACAAAAATATTATTGTCGACAATAATAATAATAATAATAATAGTAATAATAATAATAATAATAATAATAATAATAATAATAATAATAATAATAATACGATGACTAATAAACGATAACAAATAAAAGTCTTAATAAAATCATTTTAATAACAATTCGATGGATTAGATTTACATGCACTTTCACAAAATTTTATTGATGATTATCAAATTAATAACAATAATAATAATGTAAAATTTCTCGTAGTAGTATCATTCTTGAAATTGAGAACCAAATCCACAGTTATGTCTATGTACATATATTTAAAGATATATCTGTACAGAAAGCTTTCGGGAATCTGTTCGAATTCCCATTTTCAATGTTGAAAAGGAAATCGAACAGCTTCCCGAAAGCTTTCCGTACAGATTTATCTATAAATGTATGTACATATACACAACAGTGGATTTATTTCTCCAATAATAATAATAATAAATTCAAAGTTAAGTAATCTTAGTTTCACAGCTCTCCTATGGTTGGCCCGAATGATTTGACATTTTTACTTGGCTAGGAACCAATCGGTTAATTAGCAACGGGACCTACAGTTTATTGTGGGATTCGAACCACATCGAAAAATGAATTTCTATCATCAGAAATAAATTCCTCTGATTCCGCGTTAGCTGAGCGGGGAATCGAACCCGAACCCTGAGATTGGTAGTCAAGCATGTAACAGACTCGTCCAACGAGGAACTGCAAATTCTAATTCAAAACACGCAAAATTCGTCCTAAAACATTTTCGTTTGAAAATGATTTTCAAAAGGTTAGAATAATTATTGCTGCATCAGAAATTCCATGAAACGGAGTAAATGATAAGTAGATAAAATGACAGATTTGAAACTCGAGTTCACCAAGGTATATAGAATAAGGGAGCGCTTATTCTATACACCTTGGAGTTCACAGCCTTCCGTCAGTCCCCTGGAACATGTATGGAACATGTAAGGGAGGTGATGCTGACCTCGTGAATAATCTAGACCAGTATCTCTACTAGTCTTAGTTAGAAAAAAAAAACCAGGTTTTTTTTAATAGAACTAACGGGACTTTACGGTGCCAATTTCATTTTTAGAAAAGATGAAAGGAGATATAGTTCTTCCTCGATTGAAACATAAATCAATCTAAATTATCTCTATGTAAGGGGCTGAATGTTCGTAATTTATAGTATTTATCACACGTGTATCTATATCTGCCTATCTACCCACATATACATTTATATATAATATATTTGATATAAATATATATATATATATATATATATATATATATATATATATATATATATATATTATAACTCTACACTGAAACTGTTAAGATAGCATTGTACGCTTAGATAAGTGAATTACATATCAATACTAGAAAAATATAATACATATGTTCACCCAGATTTCTTTTGAGAGAGAGAGAGAGAGATGTTACACCTGGAACAAGGCCTTTTCAGTATTCAAAAGGCACGAGACTTGAAATAAAAAAAAGGAGACCTTTTTCGCTTTTAGTTTGCAACTCGTTTCAAGAATATTCGAAAACGCGTTATTTCGTTCCGAGAGAATGCGAACGGCGACGAAAGGGAATTGCTCTCGTATTCCGGAAATGAGAAAATCCCAAAGAAAGAAAGAAAGAAAGAAGGGAAGGAAGAAAGAGAGGAAAAAAAACAATACATTTGAGTTTTGATCATCTTTTGATGAAATTTCGCAGAATGGAAGCAGCAGTGAGTTCGGGGAATCTGTTTATTGAGAGGAAACGGTACATTGAAAATAGGGTCACAGCAGCGAGAGAGAGAGAGAGAGACGAGAGAGAGAGAGAGGAGGAGAGAGAGTAGAGAGAGAGAGAGAGAGAAAGGGGGGGGGGGGTTTCTTACAGTTTTAGATAAACTTCACCCCTTCGTACAAGATAACAGGACGTTTGGAAATTAATATAGTAAGAACAAAAAGGTTTTTATATACATGCATAGAGATGTATATTTGTATGTACGTATGTTTACATATACATATAAGTTGTAATCTGCATAGCAGAAATAGATTATCCCCGTCAAGGTCCGGTGGACATATATGTATATATAAATATATATAATATAAATATATATATATATATATAGTATATATATATATAATCATCTAAAATTCACATGTACCCCCCTCATAACGTAATAACACCAGTTCATTTATTCATTCCAGATACATACTCTTAACTGAACATTAAACTTCGAAACTCCTAGATTCCGAAAATACATTCCCAGGTATATATATATATATCTATATATATATATATATATATATATATATAGGCATATATATATATATATATATATATATATATATATTATCTATATATTTTCATTCTCTGTTTTTAGTTTTCCTTCGGGATACCCAGAGATTTGTTTATAGATGATCATTTAAGAAGTGACTTAATTGGTTCAAGTCTCGAAAAGGAGGATAAGAAAGAGCTGCTTTTGAAAGGTAAGGAGATGAAGGAAGGGGGAAAAATGGGTGGAGACGGGGAGGAGGGTGGATAGGAGAGCGGGGTGGAGGTGGTGTTGCAATGCGAGGAACGGGAGCTGAAAAAGAAGATGGTAACGCTTCAAATCCGTTCTGGATTAAATCTTTGTCCCGAGTTTGCCTAAAGGAGATAAGTCTGCAAAAGAGAGAGAGAGAGAAAGAGAGAGAGAGAGAGATATATATGTATATATATATATATATATATATATATATATATATATATATATATATATATATATATATATATATTTGTATATTTATGCATATATGTATGTTTGTGTATATAATTATATATCACGTGTGTCTGCATGTGCGTGTATGTTTTTACTCAAACTACCAACTCCCTGGAAGAATAACGCCTGACCAGAGTGTCATTTCATCGCCGTCGTAAGTCCGCCTGCATAATGAGCAAATTCTGTAATCGCTTTGAAGATGACAGATCGCTTAAACTTATTCGGAGACTTCCTCCTTCATCTCCGGCTCAAAGTCGAGATACTATTTATAGCGAGGAGACTCCTGATCACCTTGAGTCCGCTTCCATCTGATAACAGGGACCTGCGTTAAACTTACAAGATGGGAGAAACGTTATTTTTTTTCTCTCTCCAGCGCCTCTTCGCATAATACTGTTCAGTTATAATTGCTTTTAAAGCTACAAAGCTGCAGACAAAAAAAAAATTGTTATTTGACGTACCGCTGTTCTTGAGCTTGTTCTTGGAGGAATATGCATCAAATTACTAAGTAGTAGGTAAATATTGCCATTTCTTTTATTACCTAAAGGATAATTCTCTGCAGTGATAAATTTCGTACATCAAATCTCAAGGAAATTAGATCTACCGTACTTGCTGTCTCTTAAATATTGTTTATATAACATCTAAAACATTTTGTATTATTTTCTTTGAAATCACATAATGACGTCCTACAACCTTTTCTAACAGCTCCATCAAAGAAACTTTCTCTTCTAAAAATGACAGGCTCGAATTTCTCTTCCAAACTACATGTTTCTTTTCATAACAAAAATGTCTTCCATCCGGGAACTTTATTCACGATAATTACCTGAACCGGTCCCCTCCACCTTCCCTTCCTCCTCCACCCCCATCCCACAAGCCTCCCCCTCTGGCACGCCCACACACCACAAAGGGAACAACTCATTTGGAAGAGTTTGAACTTTGATCTTCTCATTATGAGCAGCCATGTTCCGGCAGGAGTCCAGCAAAAGAAGTTTCAGTCTTGTGTCTGGGAGAAGTTTCACTCTTGCGTCTGAGAGAAGTTTCAGTCTCGTGTCTGAGAGAAGTTTCAGTCTTGTGTCTAAGAGAAGTTTCACTCTTGCGTCTGAGAGAAGTTTCAGTCTTGTGTCTGGGAGAGAGTCTCAATCTTGTGTCTGGGAGAAGTTTCAGTCTTGTGTCTGGGAGAGAGTCTCAATCTTGTGTCTGGGAGAAGTTTCAGTCTTGTGCGGAAAACTTGCGAAATGGAGAGAGAGAGAGAGAGAGAGAGAGAGAGAGAGAGAGAGAGAGAGAGAGAGAGAGAGAGAGAGAGTGAGTATAAAATTAATTTTAAGAATTAAACTGACCACCTCAGAAACCTTAAGTTTTCAGAACGTTCCCCTAGGCTTGAGAGTGGTGACATTTTAACTTTTGAAATATCATCAAAATTAATATATTCCAAAAGTTTTAGTATTATGCAAACTCCAGCAGGTAACTTGTCGTCCATTTCGCTTCTTTAGCAACATTTCTAGATGCAGAGTATCCAGATAATTCATGAAATGGAACGAAACATTGCAAAGTCTTCCTTACGCTAATCACAATGCACTTAGTAACACTAGCTATCCTTTATTGTCACTTTGGTACATTTAATAAAAATCCCTTGTTTATGCTGAATCGCTATAGTGTGACCGGAAATAATAAGCAAAAATCCACAACTATTTATATTAGCTAAGCTGTATTCTTTTTAGTTTGTAACTTTGTATTTTGAAAAATACAAAATTACAAGGTCAGAGACCACTTCAAAACTTAAGTTTTTGTAAAACATCCTCAGGCCTTAAAGACCTAACATGTTATTATATTATATATCTTGAAATATTTCTCACTTGTTCAATGTTATTGTAAATAGAAATTAAAACTATATCAATCGTTTCCTTGTTAGAAACGTTTGTGAAAAAGAAAGGATTGACATAGTTTTAAACTTTATTTACAATAACATTGAACAAGTGAAAGAAATATTTCTAGAAATGCTTTTAAAACGCTTCTTAACTTTTACATATATATATATATATATATATATATATATATATATATATATATATATATATATATATCAACATCGTAGGCAAAGAATTAACTTAACCAAAAGAGGTAGTATATCCCATGATACACCCATTTTCATTCCCTGTCTTCTACTTGCACGAAGAAGAAAAAAAAAAAAAAAAAAAAAAAAAAACGCGACCTCAAATACTGAATTGGAATAACAGAGGTCTCTCTCTCTCTCTCTCTCTCTCTCTCTCTCTCTCTCTCTCTCCCCCAATTATTTGTTTGTTTGTTTGTATGGTGTTTTTACGTTGCATGGAACCAGTGGTTATTCAGCAACTGGACCAACGGCTTTACGTGACTTCCGAACCACGTCGAGAGTGAACTCTATCACCAGAAATACACATCTCTCACTCCTCAACTGAATGCCCGAGAATCGAACTCGCGGCCACTAAGTAGCAAGCTAACACCATACCGACCACATCACTGAGGCGCTTCCAATTATTTGACCCCCATCTCTGACGTCCCTAGTCCATTCACGTGTTTTGAGTTCGTTG
>NC_087204.1:97680306-97687806 GCF_015104395.2 Macrobrachium nipponense
CGTGTGTTTTAGATATTACCTGACTGACCTTCCCACTCACTGTTCAGAACGAACCGTTTTCTTTATTCAGGCCTTCCGTTCAAGTCATTAACACCAACACAGATGACTGGGCACTGAGGGCTAATTACATTACAGTATATATATATATATATATATATATATATATATATATATATATATATATATATATACATATATATCTATGTATATATATAATATATACAATATATGCATATATAGACGTACTTCCCTCTATATTATTTCTACATTTTATTCCCGTTTATATTCCCTCTAAAATAGTTCTATATTTTCCTTCAATTCATATCACTAACATTAAAATTATTTCTCTCTCGTCCCTTCTTCACTTACTGCTCTTATTTGTCTTCGGTTATTTTCACCTGATTGCTTTCGGAAATATTGCGTCAATTTTACTCTGTTTATTCAGGTCGTTCATTGGTATAAGAGACCGAAAAATGAATGTTTACTTTACATTTGTCGTAAAAGGAAGCGAGATTTGTTTTTGTTTCTTTTTGTCAATGAACTGATGGACCAGCTCACTTGACATAAAATCGATTTCTTTTAAATGACCTTCCATCCAGCGGAATAGCGAGAGAGAGAGAAGAGAGAGAGAGAGAGAGAGAGAGAAGAGAGAGAGAGAGGTGATCTATTAAACATACAGTTTTAGCAAGTATATACAAAATAGCAATTTCTCTCACACACACGTTTATATATTATAGATATATATATATATATATATATATATATTATATATATATTATATATATAATATATATATTATATTATATAATATATATATATAAATATAGAATAACTTGATCACGAAGTATATAAAACGTGATGCTATGTATAAATAAAGGTTTTTTTGCCACGAAGGAAAAAATGAAAAAGCGAGATAGCCCTTTCGGTCCTGTTCGGACCCTTTACTGTATGCGTGAATTCTAATTCAGGATAAATGATTAATTTTCGTCTCTCTTCCACCTTCTCTTTCTTACACAAACACACAAATACACACACACACACACACGCACACACTGATACACGATACTCACACACACATACCCAATATGATAGCTCTACTTCACTGAATATAAGCTCATTACCAAAATTCGATTTTATGCCTCAAGTGATCCGGACCAGACTGATCCCTTATTTAAGGAAATTACTTTTTGCGTCATTGTGGCAGTACCTAATTAGTCTTCCGTTAAGCGTAGTAATAAGTAAAAGCGCATTAGTGGGTAATTTTGAGTTTGGATTAACGACGTACTATAATGGCAAAGGCAGCGAGCGCACAAATCTATATGCTACCCCTTGAAGATTTGGCAGCAGGACTGGCAGTCTCACCCAAAATCTCAAGCAGCTAATGATGGATGGATGTCACCTGCAGCCACCTCTCTTTAATGGAGAAGATGGAGGTCTAAAAAAATTATATATACATATGGATCAAGGTATAGTCCCGGATGGAGATTTAAATTCCTTGTTGAGGTGGCGTCAATGAAGATGGACTCCAACAGATTCCTCTTTTTGGTGATCTTTGACCATGCAGATTATTTATATATATATATATATATATATATGTATATATATATATATATATATATATATATATATATATATATCATATATAATGCAGAAGCTACGTACTATGTTGTCCTCTAAGTAAATGGGGATGTAAAATCCTTCTGTACAAGAAATATATATTTTAAACTACAAAAGATGTTTACATCTTGTGGAAATTGCTCCCCCATATATATATATATATATATATATCTATATATATATATATATATAAACTATATATATATATATATATATATATATATATATTATATATATATATATATATATGGGGGATGCAACCACAATGATGTATTGCATCCCCCCATATATATATATATATATATATATATATATATATATATATATATATATATATATATATGCAGAAGGTCGTACTATGTTGTACCCTCTAAGTAAATGGAGATACAATCCACAATGATGTAAAATCCTTCTGTACAAGAAATATATATTTTTAAACTACAGAAGGATTTTCATCATTGTTGATGCATCCCCCCTAATATATATATATATATATATATATATATATATATATATATATATATATATATATATATATATATATACATATATATATATATATAGATACACTATAAGATTGTATGTGTGTATGTTTATGAAGAAATGCGTCTGTAAGAATTTCAATTGAAAATTACAAGTTTTTCATTTTTTGTAATAATGAGTAATTTGAGCCTATTACTGTACCGCGCTACTGGTATGCGATGGGTAATATGCTTGTAAAACGTTTTGTGTTGAGTAATTATTAGTTGTAATTCAAAGTCATTCAATCCATTAAAATGGAACGCATACACTCGCCTCGTATGTGTGTGTGTGTGTGTGTGTGTGTGTGTGTGTGGCCTATACGTATCTAATGCAATCACAAATACGTTATCTAATGGCAATCACGAATAAAAATGAGAAAGTGTAGCACACAGGGAGAAGAAAAAAAAAAAAAAAAACTCGAAACGAGTGAATGCTCTTTCAACATTTTCTCTGACATCCCTTCATCTCACCTCCCTTTCCTCCAACTCCCCCCTGCCTCCCCCCCCCCCCCCCCACCCGCCCCAAATTCCTCCACCCACCCTTCCACCCCAAGCCCTACCATCCCGGCCAATCCTTCCCAACTCTCCGGAGCGTAAGTGCAGCAAGTACAGATTGCAATTGAGCATTGTGAGATATAGAGAGATTGGAGCATTGCCGTTGTGATCCCTCTGTGTGTGTGTGTGTGTGTGTGTGTGAGATGATGATGATGAGGAAGAGGAAGACGCCATTACAAACACTTCCCGAGGCAAGAGCGCCCCAACCATTCATCCGCTCTGGTGTTATATGGAGGGAGGGACTCGCCCTCCCGCACCTAAAAGGGGTTTTCCTGCTGGGGACGGCGTTACGACGAAGGTTGCTTCTGCAGGAGGCGAGCGAGCCAGCCAGCGATCTGCAGACTATTAACGAATTACACACCTGAGCTATTGAGACCGAACAGTTCTTGATCAGTACAGAACTGCGAATGATTCTGTTCTTTTTCTTCTTATTACTTTGAGAGGGTGGGGGAGAGGCGGGTTATAAATTGGACATTTTTTTAGGGGGTCCATTGATCTATAACACATCAGGATTTTAAGTCAGTTATGAAATACAACAACGAATGCATCGGGGAACAATTTTGTCATAAATAAGGTTTCATCAACTTGCAAATATAAAATTAAATATATACACAAATTCTAGATTTAATGTTAGGTATCCGTTTGGTTAAACTATTGGAAATTTTGAAAACCTAAAACTAATCAAGAACCTCCTCAAATAACGCACCTGGTGTCCTTCACTTGAAAATAAAGAACAGCAAAAATATTTAAAAATTCCTTTTCCACCATATTAATTCAATTTTTTGTTTTTATCCTCAAGTGACCTTATGTACCACATTATTATTATTTTTCTTTTAATTGAAGAAAACCAACTGAATTATTTGATGGTTTCCTGTACTTGAAAATGAAAAAATACAAAACATAAAAATGACGAATTCCTCACTAGGGAACCAGACGCAGAGCTGACTTACGCTCGAGCAGCAACCCCTCCCGAAATCCCGAACAGAGACGCACATGTCCACAAAACCGTGGAATGACGACAGGGAGCTTTTCTTGGAACCACTATTTTCGGATGACTTCATTTGCCTTTCTCCGAAGGAACCGGAGTTCCCTCTCCGAAGCAAATGTTCATAATGCAGGATACACTCTAATACATGCGTCTTCTGTCCTGATTTTGTTGGCAAGTAACTTTACTGAACTTATTAGCCGCGTATAGTTCCACTGTTGGACGAATGGGTTACGTGCTCGCCTACAGATTTGGTAGTCCGAGTTCGTTCCCACCCTGCCAACGTGGAATCAGAGGAATTTCTTTCTGGTGATTAGAAATTAATTTCTCGAAATAATGCCAAGTAACTAGTTGGTTCCTAGCCACGTAAAAACATCTAATCCTTCGGGCCAGCCCTTGGAGAGCCGTTAATCAAGTCAGTGGTCTGGTTAAAGTAAGATATACTTATCTCCTTTGTGTGTGTGTGTGTGTGTGTGTGTGTGTGTGTGGTATACAGCTCATGCAGTAAAGGCCTTCACTTTCATTTATGTGAACAAACCATACCCGTTTGTGCGTTTGTTATTACTCACTATTTTGTTTATACATTACATTAATCAGTCAAGTTATTTTTACCGTTTACATTGTGGTTAAAGGTGTAACCTATGAAGCCTGCTTAACTTCCTTAACTGGTGAATTAGGTATATAATTCAGTGCTAACATACCAAATTATATAAATTCCTTGCTTTGCTCTAAGGAGTCCACATCAATACAAATGTTAAAAGTTCGTGTATAATTTTCAAACACTATAAAAGCTTTCTAACTTCATTGGGTTCATCTTTGGACTGAAGATGAACCCATGGAAGGGTTCGAAAGCTTTTATAAAGTACATAAATAATACACGAACTTATAATATTTTTATTATTAGATACCCATTAGAACATTGTATTTGCTCTCGTGATAGAGAGTTTTTCCCAAATTTCTTGCTTATTTATGTTAAGTATTTTCGTAATCATACCGGAGGAGAAATTTTAATTTGTCCAATTGCAGCTACAACACAGATTATTGACAGAAAGACTTTCCTAACTGACTATTCATTGTCCAATGATGTTCTCATCCCTGGGGGAGTATTTCAAGATTATTGTTACAATATTAATTCTGTAGCACCTCCTCTACAAGGTCATGTAAACAATGCCTTTGAAATAAGCATTCCTGATCATACGAACGAAGTCTTTATTATTCATTTTTATATATGATCAAATCAGCATAGTCGCATATTCATGGAACATCGTATCAAAATTTAAAACTGAATTCAGGGAGATTATGCAAATTAAACGTGAATATAAATAATTCTGTTCCTGAGCGCTGATTACTTACTGTATTATCCTCGCGCGCAGACTATTAGAAAAGCTGCATATCATCAGAAATAATTTTATATATCCATCGATACAATCAATTTTACTTATCCGTGGATATGGATATTCTTAATAAAAATAGTTTTATTCATCGATGTAAGAAAGATTTTACGGACTACAAACGAAAAACATTCCCTTCATACCAAGACTTTTTAAATATTCTCAAGCAATAAGATGTTCAATTCAAAAAGTATCCTTGCAATGTCAATTATTATTACTTTAATAATAATAATAATAATAATAATAATAATAATAATAATAATAATAATAATAATAATAATAATAATATAGAAAGGAAGTCTATTAACACTTTATTTCTCCCCTTGCAGTGACCTAGAAGACTTGGTTCAACTATTAACGAACACTTTACTGGTTGTCGATACTAATTTGACATGTTTCATACAAATCAGAATTTTTTAGTTTAATCTAATCTCACTGGCGAACAATAGATTTCGCCTCGTGGACACTAACAAATGGACAAAAAACAACAACGATAATAATATATTCCAAACTGTATCAAACAATTTTGTTTTCATGCTCCTAACGATCAACAATAAGTTCATATCTCGTAATGAGGGCGATGTAGTTAGCCAATTAAGAGAAAACTATTAAGGGAAAATTATTAACGAAATAATATATGAAACTATATAATGAAATACTGAAGATACGTGATTAACAAATGTATGAACTGGCGAGTCTATTATAATAAAAAGAAAAATCAAAGGTTGGCATAACATCGATAAAATAGCCAAAATTCACAAGAAAATGGTGAATTAAAATGAAAAGACACTGTTTAAAAATGAAGTTGTACTTACGGCGCACTATTATTATTATTATTATTATTATTATTATTATTATTATTATTATTATTATTATTATTATTATTATTAAAGGATAAAATAAGACTATTCTCTTGAATGTAAATCTAAGTGTATGGTTAAAAAAACTCTTTAAATCTTAAAATCCTATAAGAACACTCTTTAAATGTTGAAGCCTTACGAGAGCTACTCAGAAAATCGTCAGAGGCAATGAAACTAAATCAAAATCCCTACAGAGCCAGAGTTTTTATATGAGCTACTGAGTATATCTGACCACCGGACCATTCAGGCTCAGTCCAAGGAATAAGTCGGGATTATGAGCTCCCCTTACGAATCTGAAGAGCTTAGTTTCTCTAAGAAGGTGGCTGGAGTTTACCTTATCTAAGATATTAAAAGATTTGTTTCCAGGCAACGCTGTCCTTAAACTTTAGATAAGATAAAAGCTATGGTAGATTCACATCAACCGTGCATGTGATGTCTAGGCCAGCCCCTCACAACGCTCCTGATTGGCTGTTGATAAGCCAGTCACAGGACTGGAAACTCTCAGTCTCTCTTGAGAGTTCACATGGGCAGGATTTATTTTCCAACTCTCCTAGAGATACGTCTTTCAAAAGAATCCCTCAGGAGAGATGGAACATGCATCCTGCCTATGTGAACTCTCGAGAGAGACTGAGAGTTTCCACTCCTGTGATGGGCTTATCAACAGCCAATCAGGGGCGTCGTAAGGGAGTGGCCTAGACATCAAACGGTTAATGTGAATCTACTATAGCCATATCCTTAAAGAAACTAAGACCTCCGGATTCGTAAGGGATGCTGTAAAAATAAGGAATTACTCTGGAATGATGAAAAGCCACTCCCTGGATTAACCCCCTCCCCCCACCCTCGCCAACTGAGCAGCAGATGGGAAGCTAGCCGGATCAAACCAGAATGGTCAGGTAGACAGCAGATCACATGATAGCTTACAGATCATCTGTCTATGACGAAATCTTTATTTGTACTTTCATTCCCTCTGACGACGAGAACTATAAAGCTCTCGTGAAGATTGAGAATTTTTAGTGTATTTTCAATAATACAACAAGATTGACACTTGAGAGAAGGGTCTTATTTTATACTCAACTATAAAGAAAGGGACTGTTCTTTAGTCTTCATTATCATTTTCTTATATCCTAAATGAGTAAATTATATCCGGAAAAAGCAAAAGCCAACTTCCATGTAACAGAATACCCATATCTTAAAGAGAAAAACAAAGGGGTCAATAGCAAGTACCTTAGGGCAGTTCAACAAACGGAAAACCATACGTTATGAGCAATATTATGGCAGTATAAAGTTACATTGAGAAACACCAACTCACACTAAGAACATGAATCCATTTTCCCTTAGTTGGACGATTTCAAAATAATTATTCAATAATCATCAAAACAAAGGGGCATTGTTCTCTCTCTCTCTCTCTCTTTCTTCTATGCTCGTACGTAAGAGTAAGCTGGATAAATACATCTCTCTCTCTCTCTCTCTCTCTCCTGTTTTGTCACTCGATTTTCTGTATATGCCTATTCAATTCTCTCTCTGTCCATCGATTTTCTTCAGTCTCTCTCTCTCTCTCTCAAAGATAAATT
>NC_087204.1:97690306-97700306 GCF_015104395.2 Macrobrachium nipponense
CAAGAAAAACTTGCCTTTCAGAGCCCGTGCTGGCATAAGGCCAGCTTAATCTAAAACAACAACAACGACAGGGCAAAGGAAAGAAGCAGTCGCTTACCAATGTACAGGAGGAGTGGAGGAAGCAAGAGTGAAAGTCATATAATAAATATTGCAATGCACAGAAGCAGCGTGTACGAATTGATTTTCGAACACTTTTTTTATACGGAGTAATCAAACGTCGGGAACAGCAGCTACCTACCCCAACATTCCAACTAAATGTTTATGTTACTGATGTCTCCAATTAAACAGCTGTTACTAATGTCTCTAACTATACTCGGTTTTTTCCATCTGTCCACCCGCCTGTGGTGTTTGCGTATGGTAACACTGTGTCCAGGGCTTTAGATAGTTGCATTCAGCTTACATTCAACACTAATAACAATATCCTATTACGAATATTAAGGGTGTAATTCGCATACAGTAAATTATTAATGCACTTTTCAGTTGCAAATGTACACCTAGACATCCTTTTATTTACCTAAAACTCACACATAGCGTAAATATCTAAAGCTCGGTTACGCAGTGTTACCATACGCAAACACCACAGGCAGGTGGACAGATGGAAAAAAACAGAGTATAGTTATGGTATTGATGGCGCCAACTAAATAGTTATGTTACTGATATCTCCGACTAAACAGTTATGTTACTGAAGTTACCAATTATGTTATTGATGTTTCCAACTAAATATTTATATTATTGATGTCTCCAACTAGTTATATGATTGATGTCTCCAACTAGTTATATGATTTGATGTCTCCAACTAAATAGTTACGTTGTTGATGTCCCCAACTAAATAGTTTTGTTCTTGATGCCTCCAATTAGTTATGTTTTGATATCTCCAACTAAATAGATATGTTACTGATGTCTCCAACTAAATAGTTATGTTACTGATATCTCCAACTAAATAGTTATGTTACTGATGTCTCCAACTAAATAGTTATGTTACTGATGTCTCCAACTAAATAGTTATGTTCTTGATGTCTCCAACTAGTTATACTACTGATGTCTCCAACTAAAAAGTTATGTTGTTGACGTCTCCAACTAAATAGTTATGTCACTGATGTCTCCAACTAGTTACCTATGCTACTGATGTCTCCAATAAAATAGTTAAGTTATTGAAGTCCACTAATCCGTTAGGAAGACAAGACAGGAAAACGAGAGGAACATAACATCCAAGGATGTGGTTATGTCCTCAGTATGTTTTCAGTTGCATTCGAAAAAGAAATTAGGGAAATTGCCCCAGAAAAGATTTAGGAAAACGACCGCCTCTTGCGAGTAAAGCAGTGATGTAAAGGGAATAGGATAACGTAGTTTAATCCTGATAAAATAAGTTTACTATCTCGGCTTCTACCACAGACAAAAAAAAAAAAAAAAAAAAAAAAAAAAAAAAAAAAAAAAAAAATCTAACTAAAACCGAATTACACAGAAATTGAAAAATCGTGTCAGATGAAAGTGCAAGATTTAAATTATAATCCAGAATCGCAGGAAAGAAAAAATTTCTAAAAACCATCGCATAAAATCTTCGGGCTAAAGTTCAAAAGTACTGAAATAAAAGCGAGGCACGGAATTGGAATAAAAATTACCATCAAAGACTGCGAAACGAAGGTCAGACATTTTAAAGTGTAACTAGCGTAGCAGCTCTCTAGTTAAATCCAATTATTCGAATAAAAAAAAACTGTGATGGGGGAGAAAAAAAGTTATTCAAGAAAAAGCGCAGGAAATTAGCTCTCTCTCTCTCTCTCTCTCTCTCTCTCTCTCTCTCTCTCTCTCTCTCGAATGAGAAAATCAGATGGGGGCATAATTCCGAAGGATTTTCGAGAGTTCCAGTCCTATAGCCGGAATTGGAAATGAGAGCTGGACGAACGTTTTTGAAATTAAAAAGTTTCGCGAAGGGATTTTCATACTCGAGCGAAGTCATTCCATATCTTTTCATTCAGGAATCTCATGAATAAGAAAGCGAGTACAGTTTTTTTTTTTTTATGGTGATCTGAGAGCCAGTTTGAAATGTACATGTTAGCCTACTTTTTCATAATGCACGGGAAATGTAATTTCAACTTTTCAACTTGCTTGCAAAAGAAAAAAAAAACAGCTGCGCGCTCGCACACACAAACATACGAAGCTCAAGAGTATAGAGCCCCAACACTCCTCTGATGACTCTTCTGCGAAGGTACGTAGATAAGGTAAGCAGCTGGCATCGTATTAGTACTTTTCCGCACAATGGATTGCATAGCCAACTGTTAAAGGTCATTTCGACAATATTTTTATACATTATATATATAATATAATACATACCTATATACATATTCATGCATATGCAAGAGCAACTGTTCCTACGACTTCACCCGGCTGAATTTCTCAACCTCGACAATCACGAATGGGATAAAAGACGGACAATAGGAACCCAATGGAATGACCAGCCCTGAATGGGATGAAAGGCAGGTGAAGGCGACCAGCAAAATGGGCAAGCGAGAATGGCATACAGGAGACAGACAGACAGACGGATAGACAGACGGACAGACAGACAGAAATGTATTGAAATGGACAGGTAGGCATATAGCTCATTTAACTATGTCTTTATTTATGAGAACAAACGAAAACCAAATTTAATTTTTGTTTTGTTTTGTAAGTGATGATACTAGTATAAAGACAGGCATATATATATATATATATATATATATATATATATATACATGTGTGTGTGTGTGTGTGTGTGTGTGTGTGTGTATGTATATATACATATATAAAACAAGGCGTATTTGAAGTTTATGTTCAACCACTTGCTCTCGACCGTAAATATACGAGCATGCACCCAAGCACGAGTGTTATGCATGCGTTTAGGCAAGCAGTCTCTCCAAGCAAAACGACCTGCAAGGTCCATCTAGGCGTGAACGCGATGGAATAACGGGGAATATAACAGACGAAAATAAAAAGAAAAGGTAAAAGTGTGCAAAAGCTTCCAAGGTATATGATAGTGAATAAAGCGTTATGTTCCTCTCTCCGACAACCTTCCCCTGACCTCCCCCACCGGAACACCAGGTCACGGGTTACGTAGGATACAGTGACCAATTAAAACGGGTTACGTAGGATACAGTGACCAATTAAAACGGGTTACGTAGGATACAGTGACCAATTGAAACGGGTTACGTAGGATACAGTGACCAATTAAAACGGGTTACGTAGGATAAAGTGACCAAGTAAAACGGGTTACGTAGGATACAGTAACCAAGTAAAACGGGTTAGTTTGGATACAGTGACCGAGCAAAACCAGTCAGGTAGGATACAGGGACCAAGTAAAACCAGTTAGGTAGGATACAGTGACCCAGTAAAACCTGTTAGATAGGATACATTGGCCACCGAGTAAAAACTGGGTTTAGGTAGGATACAGTGAAAACCGGAGTTAAAAAGGTTGGGTTAGTAGGATAAAACAGGTGGACCGATAGTAAAAACGGGTTAGGTAGGATACAGTGTCCAAGTAAAATGGAATAGGTAGGATACAGTGCACGAGTAAAACGGGTTTGGTAGGATACAGTGACCAATTAAAACTGGTTAGATAGGATACCGTGACCAAGGATGAGCCTTAGAACCTGTTAGGGAGGGCACAGTGCCCTATGAGTGGTTATGTTAGGAGCCTGGACAGGCTAACGCCCCACACGAATGGGAAAACACCACTCATGTGTCGCCAGAAAAAAATATTCCCTCACTTTTGTAACTGACTTTAATTGGTTTCTGTAACTGTAAGTTTTTTCCCCGTTTCAGTATTGCTTCTCGATGCTTGCACTGGAATCTGTTTAAATGGCAAATGTGTGAAAAGGAAAAGTCATCAGAATACAACTATGAACAATTGCCAACACTACGATTTTATTATTGTATATATATAATTTCAACGAAAGTGATTTGGAGCATAGAATCAATTGTAGGTATATATATATATATATATATATATATATATATATATATATATATATATATATATATATATATATATATATATACTGAGTAGAGTTACATATGAATGTGTATTTATACATACATATATATATATATATATATATATATATATATATATTATATATACTGAACGTGGAGTACATATGAATGTGTGTAATTTATACATATACATATATATAATATATATATATATATATATATATATATACACACACACATACATACACAAGTATATTCATACACACACTCACTTGCAACAGAAACTGAGAAAACCCGACCTAACACTTAAAATCAAGGCGAAAAGGAAAGTGAAATAAACGCCTAAACTGGAACCCTCCGAAGCCAGGGCAAAGTGAATAACGTCTTTTCATTATTTTCCATTGGTACTTGGGCAAGCCTTGCAGCCGTATCATCAATTTCGCTCTTTTACGCGAAAGCAGAAACTAACGGCGCCGATTAGCAGTCTAACGAACCCAAGGTCCGCCTGCTGCTTTTATTTCCGGCGTTCACGATTGGCTCCTGGTCAGCCCTTTTTGGAATCCTCGAGGGATGGATTTTGGATTAAAAAAAATGGGAGAGGAAATGATTAAAAATGTAAGAAATATTGAACGATTAATTATTCGGGCAAAGATGTGCCTCATTTCATGATTTTCTCTCTCTCTTTTTTTTTTTACTACTTTCGTGAATGAAATGTATCGAAAATTTTTAGAAATAATCTTGATTGATAGTGTATGAGAGATATGACAATTTTGTATAAACTTGAGTGGCACATTAAACAACTTTCAAATTTAGGGAAAAATCGCTTTGAGAGATACTTTGTAAATAAGATAGAAATAAAATACAAATGTGAAACATAATTTACTAAGAATAAATTCAGTGCAGGGACCATCCATAACTATTTCTGTCGCAAAAAGACGAAAGGTTCGTCAATTTCGATCAAGGACTGAAACTGGATTTTCCAAGCCGTCCAGTAAGTAACTCCAGGAAAAGACTGGTTGTGTAAAGGATTTATATAAAACTGGCAGCGTTACGACAAATGCCATCGACGTCTGGTCAGTGTTGAGCAGAGATGGCGTCTTCGTTCAAGGCCAACTGTTGACATTGATTTCAGTAATAGTATATCAATGACTTTCGGCTTGCTCCATAAATTTTTTTCAGGCCATCACAAATAATAATAATAATAATAATAATAATAATACTAATAATAATAATAATAATAATAAACAGAGCATACTCCCTTTGATTCTCCCATGGGCAAATCGTAGCGCTATTACCGTACACCCCAAAAAATACTTTGTGGGAGAACCACATGCCAAAAAATACTGTCAAAACCACATGCCCCCAAACAATACTTTGTAAAAACCACATTCCCAAAAATACTTTGCGAAAACAGCCCTGGTAACACCTTTTTATAGAGAGAGAGAGAGAGAGAGAAAGTCACGGACAGCATACTCTTGGAGGCAATGGACTGTAAATTACTAGTGACCTTCACTTGACTAAGGGTTTCACTTCCGGACACCCAAAACGTAGCCAGGGGCTTCAAGATTAGCCCCTTCTTCAAGTTATAGTAGAGGTTGATGTACATCAACCTCTACTGTGCACCCAACTCCATCAACTTTTACTAGAAAAATCTAGATTAAAACATTCTGATGATGCAATCTTTTTAACTCAAACGTTCCATGTGCAATAAAAGGGAAAACTTCCGAAGACAATGACACATTTCTATATCATATTAGAATATGTATATAATCGCCCTATAAAAAAAAGACAGAAAAAACTAAAGTAAAAATGGGAAAAGAACTATTTTTGAAGTGACCTTGTTTTCCAATGTCAAAAGCGGAATGTTACTCACAGGGGTAGGAATTCAATCATTCCGATACTCTGAAACTAGACTGTGTTCATACACGGGACACAAATAACATGAGAGAGAGAGAGAGAGAGAGAGAGAGAGAGAGAGAGCTGTACGACCACGTGGGAGGAAAAAATCGAAAGAGAGAACTAAAGAGCAACACGAATAGATATATAGAAGAAAAAATAACAGAAAGACCAAAGGGGAGAGAGAGAGAGAGAGAGAGAGAGAGAGCAGTAGGCCAACATGGATAGAAAAAGCAAAGGACAGAGAGAAAGACAGAATTGATACATAGTTAGATCAAGAGACAAACAATCGAAGGACGAAAGAAATGAGAGAGAGAGAGAGAGAGAGAGAAATGCATCTATCCAGCTTACCCTTCCGTACGAACGGGGAATATTCCGCGGGGCTAAAAGGCAGGGCAACGAGATAAAAGGGATGGATGGGCACTGAAGACCGCGTGTTGCATATCGAATAACCTGGTCGTATTCCGCTGGCATCGCAAATTGGCGTGTCTTTTGCATGTGCGTATACACACCCATGAGAGTGCGTGCATGCAAAGATGTAGCTACACGTTCACACATCCGCACTCAACGGCAGACGAGCATGCCTGTGTGCGTGTGTATGAGTTTGCACCCAATGTGTAATTTATCAAAATTAGGACTTATACGTATATATTGATATACATACATTCACACATATCTACATATAAATGTATGTAGTATGTATATAAATATACAAACAAACACACATTTATGTATATATATATATATATATTCATACATATATTTATATATGAATATATATATTATATATGTATATATACTATATATATATATATATTTAAATAATATATATATATATATATATATATAGAGAGAGAGAGAGAGAGAGAGAGAGAGAGAGAGAGAGAGAGAGAGAGAGAGGCCCTTTTAACCGTACATCATAAACACAACACACGTTACATAATTTTTCAGATATTCAATATACAATAAAATTACGTTAAATTAAGACGGGTCAATAATCTAAATGCGGTTAACGACCTCCGCCAAGGCCAACCTCGGCATATTTTAAAGTGAAATGACAGCTATTTGCAGCGTCAAAAGAGCACGTCGATAAGTTCTCGGAGAAAAGGATAAGAAGACCAAGACTTCAGCAGTGACACAACACTGCCAGATTTCTCGAACTCAATTAGGCTGCCACTGATATGACAACGTTCAAATTCTGATATTTGGTCCAATTATGGTATTCATTATCCATTCAGGGATTTGCAGCGTTCATAACTTGGAATGATTTTATTGGTCGTAAAGAATCTATGACGAAGCCTATTAACTATATTCTCACAATTATTCTAACGACAAGGCAATACATAAGGTTATGACGTTTAGTCTAATTATGGTGTTGTAGATATTCATAAAGGAATTGGTAGCATGCGATCCTTGTCGTGATTCCAATGATCGTAAAAAATGTATGATGAAATTTGTGAACCTTACTCTCACAATGATTCTGCTAATAGAGTAATTTATAAAAAAAATTGAAATTTGTGCACCTTACTCTCACAATGATTTTACTGATATAGTCATTCATAAAAAAAAAATGTGAAATTATCGAGGTGATTCAGCTAAAACCAAGAGGCCATTCAACATTCCAGCTTTCATTTTCTCCCGCAATCCAAAACACAATGCACTGACGCAGAAATCCCATCAATCAATTCCCTCCCTCTGTCTACCAGATAAAATCGAGCTATTCATTTTTCATCGTGAGCACATTCGAGTAGAGAGAGAGAGAGAGAGAGAGAGAGAGAGAGAGAGAGAGAGAGAGAGAGTCGTTCGCAGCCTTTCATCATCTGGTACTTGTGTTTCTTCGTTTCTGTTTCGGTCTACTGATGACGCAATTCCATGCGGTACTTTTATCTTACTTTTAGGTCGTTTCTGCTGCTACAGCAGCGTCATTCAAAACGTTCCCCTGCGAACTTCCCTGAATGTCGTTAATGATACTGGGACATTCGATGGAATTATATTAATCTATTGATACAGTCCCATCATGATCAAATCAATAATGCAACGCCGGTCATGATTTTGACATTCAGAATATTGCATAATCTTCATGTTTAATTCCATTTATAAACCCACAGGTATTCCAATTGCTATAATAAAAAAAATAACATACATAAGAAAATCGTCCTTCAATTTCAATCATATATTTATAGATGCATATAACATGAATTCCTATTTCAATTCTCGGCTGATTACTAATGCGAGGTTCTGTCGCACATTCCACGACCAGACGTCATCATCAATGCTCGCAATACAAAAATAGTAAAGAAGAAATTAAAACTATCCAATTTGATTCCAATTATAATCCTGTTGGTTCACCCTGCTACAAAACTAATTATTATCGCCGTTAATTCCCATCGCTATCTCAGGAATTATGCGAAGCTGTGTAAAATTCTCACATACTTTCTTGACTGAGCACTGCGCCGACATTATAGTGCTGCGTGACACTATGAGGAATGATCAGCACTGCTTGGCAGCACGTAGGAATGATTAGCACTGCTTGGAAGGATGGAGGAATGATCAGTATTGCTTGGCAGCAAAGAAGAATGATCAGTACTTTTAGGCAGCAAGGAATGATCAATACTGCTTGGCTGCAAGCAGGTATGATCAGTACTGCTTAGTAGCATGAGCAAATGATCAATACTCCTTTGCAGCAAGGATGAATGATCATTGCTTTCTGGCAGCCAGTAGGAATGATCAGTGATGGTTAGCAGCAAGAAATGATCAGCACTCTTAATAGCTGTAAGAAATGATCAGCACTTTTAGAAAAGAATGCCCAGCACTGCATGGCATCAGGGAGCAATGACCAACGCTGCATGATTAGCACTGCATGACAGCAAGGAGGTGTTACAATCGCTACTGCAGAGCAGCAATTAGGAATGACCGGCAATGCTTGGCGTCAGTGAACAAGGCGTCATCCGACATCCAGCTTACTCGGGACACGCGCAAGATTTTCCCCTCACGCTTAAGTTGTAAACGTTATTTTCCTAACTTTTAACGTAAATTAAAACGTGCTAAAATCACCAGTCAAATAGAGCCTTGTTTCACAAACGAAAATTAAAATAAATAGTCTATATTTTATTAGAAGTAATTTTTCTGCTCTGTTTAACTTGCACTTTATTTATTTATTACATTTTCATCCTAATAAATAAATCATAGATATCTAATCCTAAAATTCCTGTACCTTTAACTCAACGCGAAACACCTTTTTCAGATCTTTTTAGGCTCTTTCATAGATCTTTCCTATGCCCCCCCAAACAACGGCAAAGTAGTTTGTAGGCTTACTCTCCGAGTAAGCGGAAACGATCCGTACCATGTGACAGCAAGGAGTAACAAAATGACTAATTACTATAACCTTATCACTCCTAGGAAAGGTTTAAAGTTTATTCGATATCGAGGGCTTTGGTCAGCCATTACAGCAAGATGTCTCCCTCAAGGGGAGAATTTCCTTAGCTGCAGTAAAGGAAGAAGAGACAGAAAAAAGGAAGAAAAAAGAGGATTATTATTATTATTATTATTATTAATTAATATTGTTATTATTATTATTATCATTATTATTATTAGTAATCCCATTACGCATCTAAGTTCAGGGTTACAAAACTATGAAAAGTATATTGTCTACCAGGCGTGTATACGTATTTATATACACATTATATAAATACAAAAATACGAACAAACATACCATATGTAGAGAGAGAGAGAGGGTAAAATATCATTCCTATATCAACCACTGAAAAATTGGAGGGAACGATTATATTAAGTATGTTGCAGCAAAGGAAAAATAAAATTAAACGTGGCTCCACGCACATCGAACATTACTAGTCTTGGTGTGCGTGCGAGTAAGCAGCACACTAGAATCGAATGTTTGTCACAGTCATCCTTGCAAACCAAATGCCATCACACATTCTCATTTGGGGAAAGTATACATATTAGACAGCTCATTTAAAGCTCGTTTATAATCTCTGTACAAAAAAAATGATACGTTTCAAAAAGACTTTCTCCTCTCTCATCACGACAGGCTTCTCGCAGGATACTTTCATTTTCATTCCTATCATGATTAAGAGTGAAAGTATCCGGTGAACAAAATAAGTTGTGAATTCAACATTAACAC
>NC_087204.1:97705306-97739767 GCF_015104395.2 Macrobrachium nipponense
AACTATGATACCATAGTTATCAAGTCTTATTAACGATATATATATATATATATATGTCTCTCTCTCTCTCTCTCTCTTTCTCTCTCTCTCTCTCTCTCTCTTTTGAAGCAAGCGAGCTTTCGTCTGGAGCTGCCAGACTCCTCGGCTGGGAAGCTGAGGGTGGACTGATCTTGAAGCGGTGTCCGTCCTCGTTTTATATTTGGAGTTGACAGCATGGGGGTCTGCCCCATGCTGATCTACTATTGGCTGGTGGCGGTAGGTCTTCGTTTTCATTGGTGGCTTGAACCGGGTCTCAAGCCACTTTCCATGCGTTGATGGTTGCGATACTGTAAGTCCTGCAGCCGCCTAGACCTCCTTAGCGGCGCGGTTACGTCGATGGGCGTTTCGCTATGCTGCGGGACGTCACGGCTAACTTGATTATGATTGGATGCGGAGTATCTCGTTCGGGCGTCGTCTTCCGTGGAGTTGTCGTGCTCGGTGGTGTCATTGTTGGTGGCAGGTCTTCTCATACTCGTAGGGAGGAGAAATTCTTCCTGCGTTCGTATTTAGTGTAGGTCTTACTTGCTGGATGAGAAGCGCCTCCAGCAGGCGTAACCGACGGGCATCAGGGCCTTCCCGATGATCTTCGTGTTTTGGATGATCACATCCCGGGAGATGGCCATCTCCCGGGATGTGATCATCCAAAACACGAAGATCATCGGGAGCCATCTCCCGGGATGTGATCATCCAAAACACGAAGATCATCGGGAAGGCCCCTGATGCCCGTCGGGCCATCTCCCGGGATGTGATCATCCAAAACACGAAGATCATCGGGAAGGCCCCTGATGCCCGTCGGTTACGCCTGCTGGAGGCGCTTCTCATCCAGCAAGTAAGACCTACACTAAATACGACGCAGGAAGAATTTCTCCTCCCTACGAGTATGAGAAGACTGCCACCAACAATGACACCACCGAGCACGACAACTCCACGGAAGACGACGCCCCCGAACGAGATACTCCCGCATCCAATCATAATCAAGTTAGCCGTGACGTCCCGCAGCATAGCGAAACGCCCATCGACGTAACCGCGCCGCTAAGGAGGTCTAGGCGGCTGCAGGACTTACAGTATCGCAACCATCAACGCATGGAAAGTGGCTTGAGACCCGGTTCAAGCCACCAATGAAAAGCCGAAGACCTACCGCCACCAGCCAATAGTAGATCAGCATGGGGCAGACCCCCTGCTGTCAACTCCAAATATAAACGAGGACGGACACCGCTTCAAGATCAGTCCACCCTCAGCTTCCCAGCCCGAGGATGTCTGGCAGCTCCAGACGAAAGCTCGCTTGCTTCAAAAGAGAGAGAGAGAGAGAGAGAGAGAGAGATAGAGAGAGAGAGAGGAGAGAGAGAGACATATATATATATATTAATATATATATATATATATATATATATATATATATATATATATATATATATATCGTTAATGACTTTGATAACTATGGTATCATAGTTTATCTGTAAAATTCAAATATATACACCAATTTTGGCTCTGTATTTGATCATGACCTCCATAGGCGCCTCTACTAGCCTGTCTAAGTAGCACTGAAAAAGCCGCTATTCGGAAAATAGAGAAGCATCTCTACAAGTGAATGCTGCTGAAGTAGCCATTACTTTTAATAAAGTATGCTTGAGAGAGGGTCTGCTTCCTAAGTACAATAATAATAATAATAATAAAAATAATAATAATAATAATAATAATAATAATAATAATAATAATAATAAACCAGGGACATATGACAATACACAAAGCACTACACCCAAGAGCAAATACGGACAGACTATACATAACACGAAAGGAAAGGAAGGATGGAGAGGACTACTAAGTATAGAGGACTGCGTCAACATCGAAAACAGAGCACTGGGGCAATATCTGAAAACCAGTGAAGACGAGTGGCTAAAGAGTGCATGGGAAGAAGGACTAATAAAAGCAGACGAAGACCCAGAAATATATAGAGACAGAAAGACAGAAAGAACAGAGGACTGGCACAACAAACCAATGCACGGACAATACATGAGACAGACTAAAGAACTAGCCAGCGATGACAATTGGCAATGCTACAGAGGGGAGAGCTAAAGAAGGAAACTGAAGGAACTATAACAGCGGCACAAGATCAGGCCCTAAGAACCAGATATGTTCAAAGTACGATAGACGGAAATAACATCTCTCCCATATGTAGGAAGTGCAATACGAAAAGTGAAACCATAAACCACATAGCAAGTGAATGCCCGGCACTTGCACAGAACCAGTACAAAAAGAGGCATGATTCAGTAGCAAAAGCCCTCCACTGGAGCCTGTGCAAGAAACATCAGCTACCTTGCAGTAATAAGTGGTACGAGCACCAACCTGAAGGAGTGATAGAAAATGATCAGGCAAAGATCCTCTGGGACTATTGGTATCAGAACGGATAGGGTGATACGTGCAAACAGACCAGACGTGACGTTGATTGACAAGGTCAAGAAGAAAGTATCACTCATTGATGTCGCAATACCATGGGACACCAGAGTTGAAGAGAAAGAGAGGGAAAAATTGGATAAGTATCAAGATCTGAAAATAGAAATAAGAAGGATATGGGATATGCCAGCTGGAAATCGTACCCATAATTATAGGAGCACTAGGCACGATCCCAAGATCCCTGAAAAGGAATCTAGAAAAACTAGAGACTGAAGTAGCTCCAGGACTCATGCAGAAGAGTGTGATCCTAGAAACGGCACACATAGTAAGAAAAAAAAAAAAAAAAAAAAAAAAAAAAAAAAAAAAAAAAAGAGTGATGGACTCCTAAGGAGCAGGATGCACCCGGAACCCCACACTATACTACCACCCAGTCGAATTGGAGGACTGTGATAGAGCAAAAAAAAAAAAAAAGAAAAAAAAAAAAATAATAATAATAATAATTGTTAAGAAGTTCATAGTCTCGTGAAGAACAAATTGTTAAAAAATCTACAATTATATATTAAAATATATTTCTATGTAGAAATATATTCTAATATATAATTGTGAATTTTTTAACAAATAATAATAATAATACTTTTTTAACGTAAATAATGAAGTGTGTTCTATATTCTTTGTTTTTCAATTCTGCATATTAATATGATTATTACATTTTATCACGATATTGAGAATTTCTTAACACAATAAAATAAAATAAAATAATAATAATAATAATAATAATAATAATAATAATAATAATAATAATAATAAAATCAAATGTAGTGTCCGTATTTTCCGGGTGTGTTAATTCCAGTAAATTTGACTACTTGCGATGGGTAATTTTCAAGCGAAAGTAATGACTTCGACGCAATTTTAGGGTGGAATATGCAAAATTAGCCTGAACTCTAAATGACGAGCAGAAGTTAGCAAAAACAAATTACCAAAAAATAACGCACTGTATAAGAGGTACATAAATTTTTCCTGTCAAGCTACAATAAATTGTCTTTCCAAGAGTATATTATTTAACGCTCCTTATTGTAACAGCCACTGGGTATTAAAACGTAGTAAAAACGAGGGAAAAATATTTATAATTCATTACAGAGTGTTTTTTTTTGCGATATATTTCTTTAATAGTTCAATGTAAAATCATTTTCAAAGTAAGGAAACTCATTTTGGTATCATTTTATAGTTGAACGGTTGTAATATATTGAACTTTGTTAACAAGACAAAGAAACAAATTTTTAACAATCACAGAGAAAACTTATCAAAAAACATATCACTCATAAATAAAATTACATATAGAATATTTTGACATCATGGAGGATTATTTTTCTGATAATATACATATGCGTCATTATTATTTACGCCATTGCTCAGTAAAACGTTCTACCATTATTGTTGACAGCACGGTCTAGATAGATACAAAGTTCTATCTGGACCGTGGTTGACAATATGGTATAGTTTGTTTGTTTTGTTTGTATGGTTTTTTTTTTTTTTTTTACGTTGCATGGAACCAGTGGTTATTCAGCAGCGGGACCAACGGCTTTACGTGACTTCCGAACCACGTCGAGAGTGAACTTCTATCGCCAGAAATACACATCTCTTACTCCTCAATGGAATGGCCGAGAATCGAACCCGCGACCACCGAGGTGAGAAGCAAACACCAAACCAACCACGCAACTGATGTATGGTATAATACTGCACGTATGTAGCATATTTAGAAAATTTACTTAATTTCCATTAACAATACCTTTACAACACGGGTCAAGGCAGTCTCAATTTTACCTTTTACGTAAGTTTTTACCCACAGACATTACCATTCAGGAAGCACAGACATCAAAACATACAACGACCGTAAAGTTCATTAAGCAGCTGACATAAATAAATTATTTCAAAGTAAATTACGTGATTTAACTGTCATTTCTTACTAAGCGAAAATTACGTTATGTAACACTTGGCAAAAGATGACTTCAACGAATAGCTAAACAAAATACATGCTTTAAAATGTGTACGAGATAACACACTAAAACAATGGAATTTCCATTATCAGGAGAGTCAAAATTGTTATGATTCAGATTATTATTTACTGGCCTATAATACTGAGCTTAATCATATCTCCCCTCACTGTCATTTCAAAAACACATCAAGCATATATACGTATACGTATGCAACAAAGCGTGCAATGCACGAAGGTTTAAATTCATGTATCCATGCATCTACATTTATGCGCATATGAGAGAGAGAGAGAGAGAGAGAGAGAGAGAGAGAGAGAGAGAGAACATATGCCACTAAGGCTTAAAAATTATTAGGATTTATTTACATGACTACAACATATACACGCAGTCGCTTAAACAAATCAATTTTATTTTAAAACACTAAGTTAATGTTTAAAAATCCAGCTCGTTGAACAAAGTAAGTAAAATATAAGCAACGACAATTATAGGAAAGTAAGAACAATTGAACAAAAAAAAACCATTAGAAAGGTTGCTAAACGTGAAGAAAGTTTGAAAAATAAGAAAATAAAACATCTAAAAAAAAAAAAAAGGTAAATGTACGTGCTAAATAAGATCCCACCCAGAGCAAAAGATGGAAAAAGACCAAACCTGCTATACACGAGCAAAACGAAGTGAAAAGGAGAAAAGAACTGACTGAGCAACGCGTGAAAGACCCAGTTGTCCTTGGAGCGTCAGGGGATTAAGAGCGATCCGGGACCTTCCAATGCCTGACAGATGGTCCCATACACGACGGCTATTCACTTGTTACGACTCGTGATTGAAAAGTACAATCCCCCGTGAATGGCACCGAGCCTGTGTCAATCATTCAGGGCAAAAGGCCACCTACAGGGCTGCCTTCCTTCACGGCAAGAGAAGAGCTGTTATTGGTTTGATCGCTTATGTAATTTTTGCGTACACGGGATTACATGAAATGTTGTGTAGCTAACATGTAATTCGTCCTAAGTTTACATACATAAATAAATTTGTAAAAATGTTCTGTTACAACAGAATTCCAACTAATAAAAGGAGCCCCCCAAAAAACGCCAAAATATAGAAATTAACTACTATATATCAGAGACTGCTGTCTCTCTTTTCAGGTCGGTAATGAAGAGAGAGACAGCAGTCTATGAAATATAGTACTTATTTTCTACGCATATTTTGGCGTTTTTATGGGCTCCTTTTATTTGACATAAATACATATATACACATGTATACACATATCTTCGTTGTATATGTATGTTTAATATGTATTGTGAATATGAATTGTGAATGTTTTTGTTTACCAAAATTCTGAATACTGAATAGCTGTCGCCCTATATAATCCTTTAATTGTCTTGTCCTTGTGTCTGAGCAGATTGACTTAATTTTTTTTTAATTTCACCCATGTTTATGCTTGTTTGGGAAAGTTACTCATTCTCCAGGTGTGCCGGATTCTAGGTACTAATCTCCTTATAATCCCTATCTGTCAATTATACGACTTTTCTTGTACTGTCAATTCCTCATGTAAGTCAGTTTATCTGCTGAGTAAAGGACGTTGAATCGAAAGATCTTGCAGAAACTCCATTGTTTATTTTTCCTTCGTGGCTTATACGTCTATTTATACATATATATAATTATATATAACTATATTGTGCGTTTGTGTGCGTATGTATACACGCACGCAAAGGATATAATATATATATATATATATATATATATATATATATATATATATATATATATATATATAATGAGGAGAGAGAGAGAGAGAGCCCCTCTTACAAGACCCTCTCAAAATCGGAAAAGATTGCGTGTCCCTAGAGGTACACACAGAAGGAAATGAAATCGGAGACTGCTATTTTCACAACCTTTATCGGCCCCATATGATAATGTTGCTGAATGGGGGCCCCTCCAGATAACAGTCCCGACTTTTCTTTGGCCTCCTCGCTCTCCCATTCGTACAGAGTCTCGGGTTACCGAAACTACCTACGGATGCTCCGGACATTTGGAGGTAATGAGGTTCATTGATTGATTACGCAGATTTTTTTTGCTGATACTATTTATACGAAGGGTTCTTTTTATTGATCTCTTTCAAATCTGATTCGTCGGATTTATTGTCGTTGCGTTCGGGAGTCTCTGATGAGTTTGGATTGTATTGGGTAGACAGATACTGAATCAGAGTTTCTAATCCTTATATATATATATATAGGATATATATATATATATATATCTATATATATAGGGATATATACTATAATGATCATTATATATCTATGTATATATATATATATATGGTATATATATATAATTCAACGACGTACAATCATATTCATCTTCTCATGAGACAAGCAGACATGTAATCACGACCACTTACCCTTTTCACATATACTTATGCATAACTATGGGAAATTATATCTCCCTTTTTCACATGTACGTATACATAAATATTGGAAATTATATCTCTCGTTCAATGCTAGATTATTTGTTAAATACCTCTAAGTCCATATCTATACATTAAAAACTAAAAAAATACTCTCACAATACGCACAAATATATGTGCAATTTAGCAGTGATATAATGACGCACTACAAGGTATATAGTCGTTCTCTACATGAAAGATTTTCCCTATCGCTCTCTCTCTCTCTCTCTCTCTCATCTCTCTCTCTCTCTCTCTCTCTCTCTCTGCCCTTAATCCCTTGTGAATTCACATAACAGTCGAGGTCACTTGCATAAATGACGTCCATTTTCATGCAAGAGAAAACAGTGTTGCCAATGAATAAATCTCATGCCTGGGTACGTGGAGATTTTTACATCGATGAAATATATATTATAATATATATATTATATATTAAAATATATATATATAAAAAAAACATACTATATATATGTGTGTGTGTGTGTGTGTATGTATATATATATATATATTTATATATATATATATATATATATATATACACACATATACTATATATGTATATATATATATATATATATATCACAGGTGTTAACACCGTCTATATTTTCTTCGAGGTTACCCATTCAATTAATGACCACACCCAATGATGCCTGATTTTGATGATAGAATGATAGCAGTATAACAAACCTGTACTGCAGTCGCAGTACATGCAGGATTAATTTATGATAACAAATACCTTGGGACACGTGTAATCATTTCCGTGTTACTGTACTCTAACAAATGACAGCATTAGAATGATTCTGATACGATATATATCAGTACACAAATCTGGCTATAATGGCATCATCCAGTGGTACGGACATAATCCTAAAACACCTATGAGACTTAGTATATCACAAAGCTTTGTTGCACTTACACTATGACGACAAATATCACATTCTTAGGAAAGTGAAAACAAACGGCAAAGCATTTCCTTTTAGCCAGTTTTTAAGCAGAATTTTTCCCAGTCTGCCAAGGCAGAGAGAGAGGTACAGACCCGAGTTGCAAATGATCCCGCTCTCAGAGAGCATAAAGAAAGGCTGGAACTTAACGGCAAAATATCCGACTCTGTGAAAGCAAACGGGAGAGCAGAGCTTTGACGCAGTTTTCGACGAAAATATCCCATTCTGGGGAGACTGAGAAGGTAAAAGGACGGAGGAAGTTTACGCAATTTCGCTTTGTCGATTTTTCTTAGAATCGGTTTGTTTACAATACACCAAAGAATTACTTATGATTCCTACCAAACATTAGGTTACAATGCGCGAATTTCTCTTCCCTTTCTGGAGGTTTTTCTTTTGGCAAAATAAGTGAATTAAATAAGAACGGGGCGGGAAGAGAGTTCTCTTCGCCGCTGATTAATCACCGACTCCATCTTCTTGACGGGCCTGAGAGAGAGAGAGAGAGAGAGAGAGAGAGAGAGAGAGAGAGAGAGAGAGAGAGAGAGAGGAGGGGGCTCGCACTGAGTGATATAAAGTGGGTACCTTTATGTAAAAATGCGCTCTATATATATATATATATATATATATATATATATATATATATATATATATATATATATATATATAGTATGTAACCACGGGAAGAGGGCATTAAGGATTCTCCCCTTCCTCATCTGGTCCAGATCTTCGAGTTCGTCTAATACACACACCCGACCTGGCTTTTCCTAGAACTTCGCTTGTTAAGTCAATAAGGTGAAAAGTTCTTCGTCTGAACGTACCTATAGTATTTCAATCATAGCCCCAACTGTATTATCGATAAAATAAGTCTATCCCTTGGAATCAACCACTTTGATCACCCGAGTCATCCCCGCAACCACGCCAAGGCCCGCGGTTGAATTTTCCCCCTCAAAATGACCTTTAAAAATTACCTTTAAAGACCTGAAAAGGAGCGAACATCCTCCTCCCAGAGGAGTCTTCTTCATCAGAGCCTAAGATCTCGCTCCTCTCCCCAATTAGCCCAGTTTAAGTTTCCACCTACATAGGCCCGCCCGTCCGCCCCGGCCTCTGGGCCAATTTTTAGATCCTCTCCGAAATGGCCGACTTTCCATGTAAAGTAGGGCACTAAAGGGACGTAAATTGCAGGGCGGTTTATCCTCCCCAAACCCCCATTACACAGGGGGTGGGCCCGATCCCCCCCTCCCCCCCCCCGCAACCCTTCTCCCACAAAAGCGTCAAGTTGCAGCTCCTGTGGCTTCTCTCTCTCTCTCTATCTTCCGATGCTCTCTATCTCACTCTCAGTCACTCTCTCTCTCTTTTTCTCTCTCTCTTGTATCATTTCTGGTGCATGAATGGGGGCTCACCTTCATTGTTGCTGCACAATGAAGAGATCTTCAGAGGTGTTTTTCATAAAGTGGCATATTCTACATGAATAGGGTTCATCTTCTGATAATATTAATAATAATAATAATAATAATAATAATAATGATACTTTATATCATAATCATTATTCTAAAAGAGGATGCTACTAAGCCCTAAATACCATCAATACTATAGACTGAACAGTGCTCCTGCATACTCTTATTTCAAATATTTATTATGCATATCATCAGGTTAGTATTATCACTATTATCATTACTACATAGAAAGGAACCATATTAACCCTACAACAGCCTGCCACTGTAATATGGGAACAACTTTTAAAAAAAATTAAAAAGGAAAGGACTTAAATAATGAAACAGGGAGCATCCAATCCATCTCCTGCCAACAAAGGTTCCCTCGATTTCTCTCCTAAATCACGGTGTTTACAAAACGCGAGAAGAAAAAAAATAAATCTAGCCCCCTAATGGCTAACAGAATTATCAGAGAACGCTCGGCACCTGAGAGAGAGAGAGAGAGAGAGAGAGAGAGAGAGAGAGAGAGAGAGAGAGAGAAGCATCAATCTTGCACCTCTGCTTAAAGGTGTGCGTACATAGCCAGGAGCCAACTGCCCTATGGGGGGCTGACGCCGTTCCGACGCCGCTCGTTTCGTTTCCCTTTCTCCATTTTTTTTTTTTTTTTTTTTGGTATTGGGTTTTGAAGGGGTTGGGATTTTTTGAGTACTGATTTTTTTTAAGGTTGTTTTTGAGTATTAGGTTCTTTTGGGAATTTGCGCTTTGGGGGGTTAGTTTTTTGGGACGTTGTTTATAGGGGGGCGGGCAGGGTTTTTGGGGTTGAGGTATTTTAGGTTTTTTGGGGGGGGTTGGTTTTTTGGGAGACTGGTTTCTTTTGGGACGTTGTTTGTAGGGGGTTTGGGTTTTGGGGTTGAGGTTTTTTAGGCTGGGTTTTGGGGGGTTGGTTTTTGGGAGATTGGTTTTCTTGGGACGTTGTTTAAAGAAGGGGCGCCTCGGTTTTTGGGGTTGAGGTTTTTTAGGTTTTTTGGGGGGTGGTTGGGTTTTGGGGGTTGGTTTTTTGGGGTGGGGGAGCTGGTTTTTTGGGGTTGAAGCTTTTAGGTTTGTTGGTTGGGTTGGGTTTTGGGTTTTTTGGGGGCTTGTTGTTTGGGGATCGTAGTTTGATAGGGGGGGGGGGGGGGGAACCCGGTGGGTTTTTTGGGGTTCAGGTTTTTAGGTGGTTTTTTTTTTTGGGGGGGGGGGGGGGACGTTGTTGATAGGCGGGGGTTGGGATTTTGGGGTTTAGGTACTTTAGTTTTTTTTTTGGGGGGGGGGGCCTTGGTTTTTCTGGGATTTGAGTTCTTTGAGGGTTGGGTTTTTTTTATTTGCGGTGGGGATGGGGGGAATGGTTCAAGAGACACCGCAACGTTACGCTTTTACAAAAAACCTACCATCGTAATTCCACCCTTGTTTTGCTTGTTTATCAAATACACTTCATTCCTGAGTCCACCCATGCTTGAATAACGAACTCTCTCATCTACATCTCATACATATGAATGAGTTCAATTGTAAAATTGCTGGCGCTAACAATTGCGTTACAAATATGCGCAGCAAATTAGTCGTCGACGTCATAAATTGGCAGAGCAAGCAAAACAAATGAAAGCTACAGAAAACAGACCTCGAAGTTTGGATATTTGCTTCAAAATATTTGAAATACCCAACCTAATCAGTTATAGACAAATTAGGGGTAGACGAGGCTAATTTTTTAACCCCGACCTGAGAACATGGGTGGAGTTAATTAGACTTCAAATGTAATTTCGGAAATCACACAAACCGTTTTTCATTATCTTTATCTTCAACATATAATTCAAAGTTATATATATATATATATATATATATTATATATATATATAATATATATATATCATATATATATATATATATATATATATATATATACACGCACATAAACATAATGTATGTATGTATGTTTGTATGTATTATTTGTTTATTTAGATTTAGCTGACCTTATGCCTGCACGGGCTCTTGCTCATAGAGCAGCCCGTAAACCATTCTACACACTTCCTAGATGTATTGCTTTTAAAGTTGGATTGTGGCATCTTGATTGTTCGATGGGCCCGACACGACCTTAGCCCTCCTCTCTCTCTCTCTCTCTCTCTCTCTCTCTCTTCTCGTTCTCTCTCTCTCTCTCTCTCCTGATTGGTGGCCACCCTTTCCCAATAAAAAAAATCCTAATTAAAAATCACAAATCCAAGTATTTTTCTATTTTAGAAACGATTATCAAAACCAAATTCTCCCACGCAGAAAAAAACGAAAAAGTGTATATAAAAAAAAGTATAAAACGAATGACTATCTGCACCTAGAAAGTAAAAAAAAAAAAAAAAAAAAAAATTATTTTCCAATACACCTCGTGGCCTAAAAGAAATAAAACAAGATTCGCACAGCAGGACCCGTCCTTCGGGGGACGGGTCTACTAGGTGATGGGAAAGGGGACCCAGCCTACATGTGGCCTGTGATGTCTTTTACTAGTTTCTGGGTTTTCTCTAAGGGAAGTTACATCAAGTGCCCTTTTTTTTATTTATTTATTTTTTTGTGAGAGAGTGAGATGGGAAAATATACCTGGAGTGTTGTTCTGCGTTTTTTTTTTTTTTACTATACGTTTGAAGGAAAATTCACTCCAAGACACACATATATATATATGTATATATATGTGTGTGTGTATATATATATATATATATATATATATATATATATATATATATATATATATATATATGTATATATATATATATATATATATATATATATATATATATATATATATATATATATATATTTATATACACGTCTTTCCCCTTAGAGGATGGTTTTCAGATTATGTTAATCTTCTCTTCTCAGTAATTCTTTTGGGATGAAGTTGCAGGCCCAACCCATTTTCCATCCTGCTTGCGACCCATAAAAGTAGACTGACCTCGAGGTATACAAAGTTTAGGTCAACAGGCTCAACACAAGCCTCGGAAAACCCATATCCTTCCCCCTCTGTGAGACGAAGTTGGAACCACTGAACCAAGGAGAGAGAGAGAGAGAGAGAGAGAGAGAGACTTACCTTACCTTACAGACCTTACATCTTGTTCGGTTGCCCCAGGTCCCTCAGTGTGAGGCACTCTAATGTCTACCAGAGAGTTGCTAGTACATCTTCCGGTATATTTTGCATCTTCCAATCTTGGATGGTCTGGGATGCAGTTTAGATATTTGTCGAGCTTATTCTTAAACACATCTACGCTCACTCCTGATATATTCCTCAGATGAGCTGGCAACGCATTGAATAGACGCTGCATTATCGATGCTGGTGCGTAGTGGATTAATGTCCTGTGTGCTTTCCTTATTTTTCCTGGTATAGTTTTGGGCACTATTAATCTACCTCAGCTTGCTCTTTCTGATATTTTTAGTTCCATGATATTTTCTGCTATTCCTTCTATCTGTTTTCCATGCCTGAATTATCATGTAGCGTTCCTCTTCTCCTTTCTAGACCTATATAATTTTAAGAATTGTAGTCTTTCCCAGTAGTCTAGGTCCTTAACTTCTTCTATTCTAGCTGTAAAGGACCTTTGTACACTCTCTATTTGTGCAATATCCTTTTGATAGTGTGGGTACCATATCATATTGCAATATTCAAGTGGACTACGAACATATGTTTTATAAAGCATAATCATGTGTTCAGCTTTTCTTGTTTTGAAGTGCCGTAACAACATTCCCATTTTTGCTTTACATTTTGCCAACAGAGTTGCTATTTGATCATTGCATAACATGTTTCCTATTCATCATCACACCAAGGTCTTAACTGCTTCCTTATTTGTGATGGTCTCATTAATTATGTCCCTTATATGCATATAGCTTTCTTTCTCTGTCTCCATAATTTATTGATTCAAATTTATCAGAGTTAAATACCTCCTATTTACCTCTGCCCAATCATATACTTTGTTAAGGTCTCTTTGTAGAGCGTTCCTATCTTCATCACAAGTAATTTCTCTACTTATTCTTGTGTCATCTGCGAAACTACTCACTACCGATCCTTCACATTATTGTCTATGTCTTCAATCATAATTAACAAACAGTATTGCAGCTAACACCGTACCTTGCGGCACACCGGATATTACCTTGACTTCATCCGATTTCTCGTCGTTTGCAATAACTATCTCTGTGTGTAAAAATTCTTTTAACCATCTTCCTACTTTATCCACGATATTGTGTTTTCTAATTTTCTTCGCTAATATATTATGGTCTACTTTATCAAAAGCTTTTTGCAAAGTCTAAATAAACCACATCTGTTTTCATTTCCGCTTTTCAATATTTTTGAATATGTTCTCACGGTGGACTAACAGTTGGGTTTGTGTACTTTTTCCGGGTACGAAACCATGTTGTCCTTTATTAAACAAATTATTTTTTATTAAATGTTTCATAATATTTTTCTTCATTACCCTTATCACACTTTCATAATATGTGATGTTAGACTCACAGGCCTATAATTACTTGCCTCTAGTCTTGATTCCACTTTTGAAAGTAGGGGTAATATATGCTAATTTGTGCTCATCATAAATCTTGCCTGTATCTACACTTTGTCTTAATAATATTGCAAGTGGCTTTGCGATAGAATGAACTACTTTCTTTAACAAAATAGCAGGAATTCCATCAGGCCCTGCAGCAGCTCCATTTTTAATTTCATTAATAGCCTGCACAATATCAGTTTCATTAATATCTATGTCAGCTAAATATTCACTATTTCATCCTTACTTCTATATCATTATCTTCATTATCTATTCTAGGGGTGAATTCTCTCTTATATCGTTCTGCCAGTATGTTGCAAATTTCCTTTTTTTCATTCGTTAATCTCCCTTCAATTCTCAGAGGGCCTATTTCTATTCTTCTTTTATTCATCTTCTTCGCATATGAGTATAATAGCTTGGGTTTTGCTTGATATTTAATAGGGTTTTTTCTTCCAAGTCCGTTTTTCATTTTCTTTTGATTGTATAATCTTTTGTTCTGCATTTTCTATCTTACTTTTTTAGTTCTATAACTTTCCATGCATTTTTTTCTTTTGCAAGACCTTTTTTCCACTTTCTGATTTTCTGGAACAAGATCCTTTTGGTTTCTCTTGGTATGCATGAAATGAATGTGTTTACGTTTTCTTCTTCGGTATATATTTTTCACTATTTTCTCAAATATATAATATCTCCGTATTTACCCTTATGTCATCACTTACGAAAATGTTATCCAATCTTTTGTTTTTAAATTCTTCATTAATTTCTGACCATTTTTATATTTTTACTGTAGAAGTTGTATTTTCCATACTTCTCACTTTTTCATTTCTTGCTTATCTCTATTTTTCACTTGCTTTGGATGAACTGTTAATTCTAAGACATTATGGTCTGAAATATTCGCATTATAAACTATTATTTCTTTAACATAATTCATCTCGTTCACAAATACTAGGTCTAAAGTATTTTCCTTTCTTGTTGGCAGGTGATTTATTTGTTGAATGTTGTATTCTAGTAGCATATCTAATAGCTTTTCAAATTGCCTCTTATCTTCTGCACTACTATTACTCTCTTTTTTATATGTATAAGTACAACCACAATCTCCTATTCGTTCTTTCCATTCTACGAAAGGAAAGTTGAAGTCACCAGATAGGAGAATAGTCCAGTCCTTGTGATTTCTACATATATCATCCAATTTTTTCAATTATTAAGTCAAACTCTTTAGTATTAGGAGGTCTATATATTACTATGTTCATCAATTTTTCAGATTCAAATTCTACGCTATTAGTTCACATTCTGAGTTACTATATTTCTCATATATTTTTCCTTGTTTTTTGTCTTTCCCATATATTGCGGTTCCCCCTTGATTTCTATTTTTTCTATCTGATCTATAAGTTTGGAACCCTTTTATTTGATCATCATTCCCAGTCTCTTGGGAATACCAGGTTTTCACTTATATCATTTATATCTATTTTCTTTTCATTTTGGGTTTAGTTCTTCTAAGTACTCTATTTTTCTTTTTGAGTTACTCGTAACTAAACCCTGCGCATTCATCACTATGATGGTTTGCGTGTTTTCTCCTTCATTTAATACTGGTAGTAATAAGGATTTTCCCATGTCTCTTTCCTGTTCTGGTTATGTTGTTCTTTTTTTCATTTCCAGAAATTCTGACATTAAAAATCCAACTTTTCCATAATATTTGATCTTCCTTCATCATAATTATTCATTTTGTGTCTGAATCTGCAATTTTCTCCGTTTCTGCAATATCCTCTTGCATAATAAATACAGTTATTATCTCTTGAGTAGAATTTCGGAGCTGATGCTTTGAAATTTTTTGCTGACACCTCTGCATATCTCATTGGTGGTTTGCTTTTCTCTTTTACCTGATATTCTTGATTTCTCTCTTTATTTGTTTCTTTCTTATTTTGGATTTTATTACTTGGTTGGTTATTTATTTGATTATGATTCATGGCTACAGGGTGCATATATTTGCATTTTTTGTCGAACTTACATCCTTTTCCTTCTTTTAGGTTTTTACATATTTTTGGATGCAGATCTCTGCAATCATCCCCATATCCATCTAAGTATGCACATTTACCATATATTTCATAGTTTTGACATATCTTAGGATGTTTGTAGTAACATCTTTCTCCAAATCTGCAATTCCCTCTTTTCAAGAGAGAGAGATAGAGAGAGACTAAATCAATATTTATATGGCTCGACAATAACAATATTCTAACCTAAGCATCTTCACGTAAGTCATTCAAATATTCAGTGTTCTGAAGGCTACCTCTTTTGAAGGAAGGTTTTTAGTATCTATGGTATCTAATGGTGACATTCGCAAATTCTGCGGAAAAACGTCTTTAAAATGAACGCTTTAGTTTCTCTATTTCATAATATTATCAGATACAACTTTCTCAGGAATCGTTCAAAAATCCACCAATAAGGAAAATGAAGAATTTCTCCTTCGCCAGCAGTCAGCGTCAAACTTGTCAAAACGAGGGAAATGTGTCCGGTGCTTTGACCGCTATATTACAACGTACGCACTTCCGTAAAGCATATTCTAGCGTAAAGACTGAACATGCAATTTGCAGTCATACTTAATATCCCTGCAGATGTAGATGTCCCTTTGTATTGTAACGAAAACCTATTTAAAGACTGTATTTAGGTTTTGAAGAAACTACGGAGCGAATGAGGGTTTGTATTCTACGCACATAATCATCAATAGTTTACTGCACCAGGAAATGAAATGGAAGGAAAAATTTCAAGTACTCTAAGTTTCCATGTTTGAAATTGTGTTCCTGTGATTTTTACATAAATAAATGAAGAGAAACAAGACTTCATAAAAACTCGAGCACACAGATCCTCAGGCTCTTTAAAATAATGAATATATTCTTTAATAAATCGTGCTGAGTAGCGCATGAACTTCGCAAAACATTTTAACATTACAACACATTTCAGGAAAGCCAAGCCATTCAAGTTAAGGCGGAATCTGCTTTGTAAGCTCAAACTTTGGTAGGCCAGCGTGACGCTAAGCGGCCAAACACTATGTGACAGAGGAACTGTTAATGTAATCGAATTCAATCGCCCGGCAAGTCACTTTCACAGCAGAGAGTGTTCCCTAGATTCACGTACACGCGTGAGTATCGACACACACATATATAGTCTATGTGTGTGTGTGTGTGTGTGTGTATATATATATATATATATATATACATATATATATATATATATATATATATATACTATATATATATTATACTAGACTGCATATGCGTGTGTCGATACACACACACACACACACACACACACACACACACATATATATTATATATATATATATATATATATATACGTATATATACACATAGACTACATATGCGTGTGTCGATACTCATTATATATATTATATATAATATATATATATATATATAATATAAAAATACGGTATGTATTCATAATATATATATAAATATATGTATACATTACTATACATTTATGTGTATATATACAAATAAATGCACTCACACACACACACACACAACACATATATATATAGTTACTTTTATATTAATATATATATATGTGTGTGTATTTATATGCATATATACACATAAATGTATATAGAAATATATACATATATATATATAATACTATAAATACATACCGTATTTATATACATAAAAGCCTCTACCCAGACTCCTTCAACGTGTTCACTCATGCACTAGAATGACCCAGCATGAAATGACGCAACTCGTCTGCAATGGTCTCTAATTCATAATATTTCCTTCTCTCGATATTTCTTCGCATTTTTCACCTTTTATTACATAGTTTCTCTCAAAGATATGCGTCTGACGATAGCAGTCACTACAGCCTAAGTCTACAAGACCGAAAAAGGTCACTCCTCTCATCACTCAGAACACAAGAATAGAATAGAATACAGAGTTTAGGTCAAAGGCCAAGCGCTAGGACCTATGAGGTCATTGAGCGCTTAAACGAAAATTGATGGTAAAAAAGTAACAGGAGGAAACCCTCACAATGGCACTAAGAAACAAGTAAAAAATTAGCCCGAAGTTTCTTCGGCGCAATGAGTTTTCTGTACAGCATATAATGCTGTATGAAACTCTCAGCTACGACCGGGCAGTGAAGGTGCGTCGGCGACGCCTCCGGAAATGGACTTGAAGGTGTCAGACGCACAATCATGGCAAACTTTAAACTTGAATAAAATTAAAATTTCGGAGGCTAGAAGGATGTAATTTGGTATATTTGATGATTGGAGGATGGATGATCGACATTCCAATTTGCAGCCCTCTAGCCTCAGTAGTTTTTAGATCTGAGGGCGGACAGAGAATTGGTCATCACAACAGTTTTATGTTACAGAAAACTAAAAAAATTTCAGGAAAGGGTGGAAAGTAAGATGGAAGAAAGAGAACATGAACGGAGGTACAGTGCATGGAGAGAAAGGAAATGCAACTAGGGGCCGAAGGGACGAGGCAAAGAACTTTAAGTAAAATGTCTACAGTGTTGGCATGAGCGGAAGGGGTTAAATGAAGTGAATGAAATATGAAACCAAAACTCCTACCACTTCCAAGATGGCTGACGCAAACAAAAACAAGTCGTAAAACTGACAAAAATCCCCCATTTTCCGTGGCACTTCATTTGGCTTTCCGGGCCGGAAGGACGGTTTAACATTGGGCCTCGTGTTCCAGGTGTCAGGATTAGAAAAAAAATAAATAACAAAAATAAAAACTAGGCGGCACATGACTGTTTTTCTTTCCCAGTATGTTTTTCTGATAGTATATTTTTCTTTAATAAATATCAAAAAATATAGCATACTGCATTGTTCTCTTATCTAGTATGCTTCTTGTTAACATTAGAGATGATAAAAGCACTTCTTTTCTTGAAGTATACAACGTTGTTTTGAAAACAAAATACATGCGCTTCACGTCTACTCTGCTTTATTATCTTCAGAAAACTCTGTTTTGTTATTTACATATGGGAAGGCAAAGTTTAATTAATGAGTTTAACAACCGACTGATAATTTTCCTCGTATGCATTCAAAAGCCATAGTCAAATAACCATAAGGGGTTTTATTTTATGCAAAAGATTTTCCACAATGTATTATATACTACAAAATGGAAATTTCGTTTCTTCACGTGTATAAATACGGTCATTTTGAAATCAAACATACCTTAATTACATACTGATCATCCATAAAAACATACAGTGAGAGAGAGAGAGAGAGAGAGAGAGAGAGAGAGAGAGAGAGAGAGAGAGAGAGAGAGAGAGAGGCTGAGGAAAACTCGAGACATTTCTCTTTTAGTGTCTTGATACAACTCCGCAAAAGATTATGACATAATGAATCTAGTTTGTTGATATATATATATATAAAATATATATATATATATATATATATATATAATATCATATATATATACAAAAAACTGTGATATCGCAAAACAAAACCTAAAACATGAAAACGCATTGGTGGATCTAAAATCAAAAGAGGGAATAACATCATTTTATAAAGCGGGTAATATAGAAATGCATCTACAAAAGGTGTACAAAATTTGTGAAATAAGTCCTTGATCAACATTTGTCCTTTTAATAAAATGGGAAATAAATTCAGGCGTCCACAGTTGCGAAAAACACTGAAATAACAACGCCCTGTTTTCAATGATATTTCCTTTAGTTATTATGATATTTCGAATGCCACTCCTACATTGAATTCGAAACACTTCAAAGCTTGGGTTGATATCTAATTACAAAGAGAGAGAGAGAGAGAGAGAGAGAGAGAGAGAGAGAGAGAGAGAGAGAGAGATTTATCACTTGTAATCTGGTATAAGAAATCATCGACCGATATTGTATTTTGTTCAATTTTATTCCTTTTATTCTTAAGTGTTATCAGCAGGAAGGAACTGGGACAGCTACCCAGACAGACAGACACACAGACAGATAGAATAGTGGACCGAGAAAGAAGGAATGTTGACGAGAAAAGAAGACACCGAAATAAACTATATAGTTCATAAGATATGGCCTCTAGGCAAACACACAGAGAGAGAGAGAGAGAGAGAGAGAGAGAGGAGAGAGAGAGAGAGAGAGAGAGAGAGAGAATTTCCACCACCTTCCAGGTATTTTTCATTTTAATGAACACCAAGAGTTCTTCTCCAGGCAGCATCTTTCAAACGATTTTATTTCACCTGGGAATGAGACAAGATAAGAAGAGACCTCCTGGACACAACTTGAACTTCAAGTATATTCTCTCTCTCTCTCTCTCTCTCTCTCTATGCTTTTTGCTTTGGTGTCATTTTTATTTCTCATTTTGCGTTTTGTTGCTGAATTCCTTCTTTCAAAATTGTACATAGTGATAATTTAATTTCAGATACGCTATTCATTGCAAAATACGAGTGCTGTATTTGAAAAATTAATTATATACTCAAGATAACTGCATAAATGTTTTTAAATTTAAGTCCATTTGTACATGCACATTTGTATTATTTCCATGTACTCAACAAATCTTTCACAAATACTGCGATCATTAAGGGTAATTCAAATGAGTTTGGGGTATCCTCCTCTCTCTCTCTCTCTCCTCTCACTCTGAACGCCCGCCCGCTCAAAAACAAACAGATATAAACCTGTCAGAGATACATGAGATCACACATGTAATCCAAACAAACAATTTAATGGTCTCTCTCTCTCTCTCTCTCTGACACACACACAAAATAATCTGTAGCCGATATATAAGAGCATACAAGTAATCCACACGAGCAACGCAATAAATATTCCTCAAGTTTTTTTTTTCTCTCTCTCTCTCTCTCTCTCACACACACACACACACACACACACACACACACGTACACAATAATACCACAGATACATCAGATCATACAAGTAATCCACATGAACAATACAATGAATTTTCCTCTGCAATTAAATTCTCTCTCTCTCTCTCTCTCTCTCTCTCTGTCCGTCGGCAATAGCAGCCAGACCGAATGTAATTCGCCGATGACAAAACGTTAGCAGCGGCGATGTTCTGCTTTAACGGCTCTATCCTTTTCTATTATGGAGAGGCCGGCTGTCCCATGCCGCTGCATAAAATAGCATCAGCCAAGTGGCCAGTGCTGGCGAAGAGAGATTCCCTCTGTCTGTCTGTCTCCAATCGCTACAAATATATATATAATATATACATCGCTAATAAGATCTCGGACGGGCCTCTGTGGAGCCGCATTATAGCGTTCTGACCGTATGGCATTGACGGTGCTCGTTCGGTGAAACTTTTCTCTCTCTCTCTGTTTGTTAGGTGAGTTTGTTGTGTGTTTGCGTGTGCGTGCAGGAACAAATAAAAATCTCTCTCTCTCTCTCTCTGTTTGTTAGGTGAGTTTGTCGTGTGTGTTTGAGTGTGCGTGCAGGAACAAATAAAAAATCTCTTTCTCTCTCTCTTTGTGAGGTGTGTTTTTTGTGTGTTTGCGTGTGCGTGCAGAAACTAATAAAAAAAATCTCTCTTTCTCTCTCTCTGCTTGTCAAAGACAACAATCCCGAATACCGTAAAAAAAATGTAAATCTCTTGCTAAAGGAAGCATCCCGACTATCTAAGACTGCAAGGTTACAGAATGTGCACTGAAACGAACACAACAAATACGTCTGTTTTCTTCTGTTATTCTCTTCTCCTGACCAAGATTCATAACAATAGCCTTCGTTGCTTCAATTCCTAACAAACGGAAACAACAAGAGCAGATGAGTGCTTCATGAAGTATTTAGCTCAAAGATATAATGCGTTATTCCTCAATCTTTCTTTGTGCTATGCTTGAAATATCAACTCTCTCTCTCTCTCTCTCTCAAAATGGAGGAGCTTGAAAATAAGTTTCAACTCTCGAACTCTCTCTCTCTCTCAACCAAAAAGGTGAGAAACTCGAAATAATTCAGAAGCTCTCTCTCTCTCTCTCAAAATAAGAAACGAAATAATCAGAAGCTCTCTCTCTCTCTCTCTCTCTCTCTCTCTCTCTCTCTCTCTCTCTCTCTCTCAAAATGGAGAAACTCGAAATAATTCAGAAGCTCTCTCTCTCTCTCTCTCTCAAAATGGAGAATCAAAATAATTCAGAAGCTCGCTCTCTCTCTCTCTCTCTCTCTCTCTCTCTCAAAATGGAAAAGCTTGAAATATTTCAGTAGCTCTCTCTCTCTCTCTCTCAAAATGTGGAAACTCGAAATAATTCAGAAGCTTTCTAAACCTGGAGAGCTCGCCTGTATTTATAGGTCAAAGGACGAACGAGTTAGTCAATTAGAAACGGAAAAAGCAAAAATGTGTGGCGCATTGTTTGATGGTCATATTTTCCTTCCCTTCCATTAATTCAGCCAATGAAGGGTGCTTGAACGAAGCCTCTTTTAATGAGGAGGGAATCTCCTCTTTACTCTGCGTAATTCACACTGAGGCCTTTAATTGCTTGGACTTCAAAGGCTGCATTACGTAGGAAGAGTGTTTATGGTAAAACAGCTGTTTATTTACGACGGGTATTGAACGTGCATGAGAGTGAGATAATGGCGCTTGTTCTTTTTATGTTTATAAACTTAATGGTTTTAACGCGTGCTGCAATTTGAAAAGAGGTTGGTACATAGACATACAACACATGCATACACAAATACATACATACATACATACATACATACATACATACATACATATACCAGCACGCGCAGACACAAACATACAGAACGCACATACTGATAAATGAATAAGTTCTTATTAATATTATACATACTAATTCTAATCCTTCAAGCAATATAGCAAAATAGAACATTATTCGTCATTAATAATGAATGATTTATCAAAATGAGTAGAAGGCATCAGATACTTACACATACATACATATAAGCATGCAACTATACAGATCACACATTGATAAATAAATTAGTTCTTGTTAATATAATTCCATATCATAACTTCTAGAAAAGTTACGAAAATAAATATTATTTGTTATTAACAATGATCGATTTATCAAAATGAGTAAAAGGCGTCACAACGTATAAACTACCGAGAAAAAAAAGGAAATATGTTTTCCAAAGAAAAAATATACACTGGAGGAGGGAAACACGCAAACAAATCTAACTAGCGAAGCGAAGAAATTATGATTCTCGTATTTCTTTGCAGTGTGACTGGGCATTCAAAGGCACAAAAGTGATCACCATTCAGATATGAGAACGCTTCAGAGCTTAGGAAGCCGTTGTTCCAGTTTTTGCTCTGCCATATATATATATCTATATATATAGTATATATATATATATCATTATATATATATATATATATATATACATATATATACATATACTATACAATATACGTATATACAACCATATATATATATATATATATATATATGTATATATTATACAATAGATATATGTATGTATGTGTGTGTATTGTATGAGCAAAGTTACAGCCACAAGGTAAAGAGTTTTTACCTCTCGTGATTTAATATCAAAACACAATCACACACACACGCATATATGGGCACACACACACACACACACATATATATATGTGTGTGTGTGTGTGTGTGTATAATCCCTCCCCCTTGGATGCCGTTATAACAATATTTCCAAACTTTTTTTTTTTTACTAGAGCTGACGTTATTTGTAAAGTTAATTATATATAATGTATATACATACATACATTATATATATATTATCCCGGTGGTCCAGTGGTTACAACAACAACTTCGTCTCATAAACAAGTGAGGCTGATCCTGCGCGGGCGGAGCTTGTGTTCAACTTTAGTCTGTATCTAGAAAAATTCAATTTTCCCTCCTGTTGACTTGAGCAACCACGTCAAAGGAGAGCATATTAACTGCGTCCGCATGTATGTACGTATGTATGGATTCCATTCTCCCAAACAAAACTTTTAGTCCTCAAATGGGTGAAACATTTTTTTTTTTTTTTTTGTAGAATACAGACAGCCAGATTCTGACATCATTCGTGTATGATCTGGAGAGAGAGAGAGAGAGAGAGAGAGAGAGAGAGAGAGCCGAGGAGGAGGAGAAGATTAACTAATTATAAGAGAGACATGAGGAGAGCGGTTAGTTTTCTGATTTCCACGAGAGAGAGAGAGAGAGAGATTAACTAATTATAAGAGAGACATGAGGAGAGCGGTTAGTTTCTGATTTCCACGAGAGAGAGTTACAAGGATTAGGATGTCTCAAAAACTTATTAGTCCATCCGAGGAGACATCGTGTGTTCACTTATCACTAGGAGCAGGCTTTAATGTTCATTGACAGTGGTCTAATGATTTTGTTAAGCTTTCTTTTAAACTCTTCCACACTGTTGATGTGTGTGTGTGTGAGAGAGAGAGAGAGAGAGAGAGAGAGAGAGAGAGAGAGAACTACATAATGCCTACAGATGCCAAGTATATAAAAAATGCAATTTCTGATTGCTGGCAAGTCCAAAATTCCAGTTTGTTGACGAAAACTATATCGTTTACCGTTCTAATATTCATGCCAATTAAAACTAATGAGCCGGTAAAAAAATAAAAAAAAAAACTCCCTGCCTGGATACATAGGATATCAAACGCGGTGTAAGAGTGATAAAGGAATAAAAATGAACCCGTCCAGTGTTTTTTTAAAGGAAATAAAAATTTTATTGGGGTTGGGGGGAACACAGGAAGCGCTTTGGAACTTCATTCCCCTCAGTAATTCTTTTGAATTGTCAACTCTAAAACTATATCTCAAATGTTAATGAAATTATTCAAAGTCAGAGCCCTTAATTAAAATGATACGAATAAGATTAAGAACAGCACTCCCCATAAAAAGGCACCTTCACTCTGAGCAGAGAGATATATATATTAAAAATAAGATTCAGACAACCACAAGTGAAATGCTCTGACAGAATAATAATGATGACAAGATTAAGAAAACCACTACTAAAATTCTAACAGAATAATAATGATAATAAGATTAAGAAAACCACTAGTGAAATTCTCTGACAGAATAATTATGATAATGAGATTAAGAAAACCACTGGTGAAATTCTAACAGAATAATAATAAGATAAGTTGAAAACCACTATTGAATGTGAAAATAAAAAACAGAAAATTCTCTGACGGAAGAATTATGATAATAAGATTAAGAAAACCACTATTGAAATTCTCTGACAGAATAATTATGATAATAAGATTAAGAAAACCACTAGTGAAATTCTCTGACAGGGTAATGATGATAATAAAATTAAGAAAACCACTACCAGAATTCGCTGGAACTCCAAACAAGGAAAAAACACTCCTCTCAGTTATGATCATCTAATGAAGAAAAATAAAACAAATAAAAAAAAAAGGTTGCCGTTGACGCAATGAAGTAGGACTTTGGAAAACACAAGACATTCTGGCAGCGCAAAAGGAGGAGGAGGAGGAGGAGGAGGCGCTCGTTCGTTATCTCAGGAATCTTCATTAAGTCCGGGAAGTATGGGAGAAGGAGGGTCGGGAGAGAAATCACTTCTCCTTTTATGACGGATTTTAACGCAAACAGCGAGACCGAGCTCAATTGCGTGAAAGCCTGCGTCGATTCAATTAGGAATCAGTCTAAAATGAGGTTACAGGCGCGCGTTTGACCTCTTTACGGATTTTGTTACAGATAATTGTAGTAGTATTTGTATTTCCGTTACTGTCATCGTAATGCCTTGATCTGCATCATCCTAATCTTACTATAATGGGCGTAAAGTCTGTCCGTCCGTCTGTCATTCAATCATGGCCAAACGGCTGGTCCGATGGGCATGAAACTTGGCAGGGTCACAGTAGGGACCCCTAAGGTTTATAACGGGGTTTCATCCTACATCACCCCTCCCCTCCGAAAAGGGTGGGGGTGAGAAGGGATTCCCTGAAACGGAGCTGGCTCTGTCCGTGAAACTAAGCTGGTTACGCCCGTAGACTTAGTTACTTTACGAATGTTCATACATAATTTCTGTATCCATATGTTTGCTAGTAATAATACTAATAATTATTAAAAGCTACTCATCTTGAAATGGAGAAACAAATCCATAGTTACATAATTAAAAAGGGGGAATCGAACAGATTTCCGAAAGCTCCCTGTAGAGATTTATTTTCAAAAAATATGTACCCATACATAAGTGTGGATGCTTATCCAATAATATTAATATTAATAATAACAATAATAATCCAAAGAAAACTCATAATCACATGAGTCCATACCATGGGAAAGTATATCCACAGTAGTATGCCTGTTTGATTTTGTTATGTGAAATATATACAGCAGAAAGCTTTCGATGACCTGCACGGTCCTCCCTGTCTATCTGACTACAATTACAAAAAGTGGCCACTTTTTTGTAATCATATTCAGATTGACAACAAAGAGGAACGTGCAGGTGATCGAAAGCTTTCTGCTGTATATATTTCACATAACAAAATCAAACAGGCATACTACTGTGGATAGGTACTTCCCAATAAAAGAGATAATAATAGAAATAATAATAAGTAATAATAATAGATATAGTAATAATAATAATAATAATAATAATAATAAGAATAATTTATATACTTTCCCAATAAAATAATAATAATAATAATAATAATTAATAGTAATATAATAATAATAATAATAATATATAATTAATAATATAATAATATAACATCAAACACATAGATGAGACTGGATACAAATACCTGGGAATAATGGAAGGAGGGGATATAAAACACCAAGAGATTGAAGGGAGAGACACTATCAGGAAAGAATATATGCAGAGACTCAAGGCGATACTCAAGTCAAAATTCAACGGCGGAAATATGATAAAAGCCATAAACACATGGGTCAGTGCCAGTAATCAGATACAGCGCAGGAATAAGTGGAATGGACGAAGGCAGAACTCCGCAGCATAGATCAGAAACCAGGAAACATATGACAATACACAACGCACTACACCCAAGAGCAAATACGGACAGACTATACATAACACGAAAGGAAGGATGGAGAGGACTACTAAGTATAGAGGACTGCGTCAACATCGAGAACACAGTACTGGGGCAATATCTGAAAACCAGTGAAAACGAGTGGCTACAGAGCGCATGGGAAGAAGGACTAACAAAAGTAGACGAAGACCCAGAAATATACAGAGACATGAGAATGACAAACAGAACAGAGGACTGGCATAACAAACCAATGCACGGACAATACATGAGACAGACTAAAGAACTAGCCAGCGATGACACATGGCCATGGCTACAGAGGGGAGAGCTAAAGAAGGAAACTGAAGGAATGATAACAGCGGCACAAGATCAGGCCCTAAGAACCAGATATGTTCAAAGAACGATAGACGATAATAACATCGCTCCCATATGTAGGAAGTGCAATACGAAAAATGAAACCATAAACCACATAGCAAGCGAATGCCCGGCACTTGCACAGAACCAGTACAAAAAGAGGCATGATTCAGTGAGCTGCCCGACTGGAACCTGTCCAAGAAACATCAGCTACCTTGCAGTAATAAGTGGTACGAGCACCAACCTGAGGGAGTGATAGAAAACGATCACGCAAACATCCTCTGGGACTATGGTATCAGAACAGATAGGGTGATACGTGCGCAAATAGACCAGACGTGACGTTGATTGACAAAGTCAAGAAGAAACTATCACTAATTGATGTCGCAATACCATGGGACACCAGAGTTGAAGAGAAAGAGAGGGTAAAAATGGATAAGTATCATGATCTGAAAATAGAAATAAGAAGGATATGGGATATGCCAGTGGAAATTGTACCCATAATCTTAGCAGCACTAGGCACGATCCCAAGATCCCTGAAAAGGAATCTAGAAAAACTAGAGGCTGAAGTACCTCCAGGACTCATGCAGAAGAGTGTGATCCTAGAAACGGCGCACATAATAAGAAAAGTGATGGACTCCTTAGGAGGCAGGATGCAACCCGGAACCCCACACTATAAATACCACCCAGTCGGAGGACTGTGATAGAGCAAAAAAAAAATAAAAAATAAAAAAATAATAATAATAATAAATACAACCGATACTTGGTCGAACAAGTAATTATCAACCAAGATCAATAAATACCTCATGTCCCAGTTTGGCGACTTTAAGCATGAAAATGTAATAGCAGCCAACAGAGAATTATCGAACAATTACATAACGAAGAACGAAAAGGTAATATTGACAACTAACAGCATACAACAGCAAACTGTACTATTAAATAACCTCACCCATTTCCCCACCACCCAACAATCTGCTACTAAACCCTTCCCCACTCCCCTCCCCCATTCCCCACACCCCTCTTTCTTTAAGAGAAAAGAGCACAAAAAAAAGAAAAAGGGTAAAATGAATCAAATGCCAAACGCAGGAAAACGCACTTCTTAAATAAATGAGTTCCATTGAGGCACTAATTGCAAGTGTCAGGTACAGATTTAGTCATTTAATAGTAAGCGAGGCCCTGACGTACCTGACTCACATGACGAGTAATTACGTCGCGCTCTGAGAGAGAGAGAGAGAGAGAGAGAGAGAGACGAGAGAGAGAGAGAGAGGAGAGAGAGAACGCTTTGTTTTGCGGGGAAGAGATTTTAGCGACATCTTCAGTAATGAATTTATTCGCGGCGAAATGTGTAGTGCCTAAACCAATATCTAAAATTGTTTATATATTTACACACACACACACACACACACACACACACACACCACACACACACATATATATATATATATATATATATATATATATATATATATGTATATATATATAAAAAATCTTATGGGGACTAAAGACTTGTCATTTTCTCTGGAGTCATCCACTTTCGAATGAAACAACGCATTATAATAATGAACCTACGATTTTTTTTATTTAGCCGTTGCGACTGTAAGCGTATAAATTAGATTCTCTTGCCAGCTGTCTATCAGTGTACCTTATTAAGTCAAGTGAGTTTTATATATATATATATATATATATATATATATATATATATATATATATATATATATATATATATTCTAATTTAAACGCTTGCAGTCGCAACGTCTAAATAAAAAAAATCGTAGGTTCAATATTCCGATAAATAATAATAATTATAATAATATAATAACTGTTTACATTATCAGTATGAAAACAAAGATAACTGACAATTAAATTCGAGTTAACAATGATACATCAAAGTACAAAACACTTTTTATGCCATGTAACTCTACAAAAATGCATTCAGCTGAGGGTCCGGCAAACGGGGTGACTAAACAAGTATTAATTGAACATGTGGAAAATACGTATATTCGATTGTGTGTGGGTATTATATATATATTATATTATATATATATATTATATAGATACATATATTATGTACACGTATATAGTGACATAGCTGCAATCTGTCATATGATTATTTTTTACTGTGAACGTCACATAAAATGAAGATATTTTTAATATCGCTAGTGCAGAGCTGGTCAATGGATTCTCTTTGAAATAATGGACGTACGTATGTATGTTTTATAATATATAACGCACATATATAATATATATATTATGTAGGTATATGTATATATATATATATATATATATATATATATATATATATTATATATATATATATCTAAAGACCTTACCTTGAGCAGCCAAATCAATAAAAGATACAAAAAAGAAAGAAAAACAACTGCGACCAGGTCGTCGTGTTAACAAAAGGGAAAAACCTAGACGGGGCCACTCCGAAGAGTGGATAAGTAGCGGGTATCATCAGTGTGAAAGGAAGGAGGGGCATTGAGGGGCATTGGTAGGTAGCCGAGGGACACGGCCAGAGCGGATGTCCCTCATGAGCCGTGCCCGAACGCGTGCCGGATTTCATCTGTCAACCGAGATGAACTTATGGACCTCTGGAATGTCGGTTGCCCGCTATTTCGCCCCCCGCTTTTCCAGTTTAACATACTTGGCGCTAGATGGCACTCACTCGCCCATGAAAAAAATAAGTGCTTTTGATTTTCTTTTTGTTTACCATTTCTTTATTGAGCTTCATCACGTAGATGATTTAATAAGAGGCGCTAGATATATTTGTTCTTGCGTCCTTTTGTGTCTGTGTTGCTCTGATGTGGGTCCAGAAAACCTGGGTATGATACGTGATGAATACGCGAACTTGGACTTGAAATTCATTTATATAGAATCTCTATTGAAGACCAGTTTAACACACTTGCTGCTAGATGGCACTCACTCGCCGATGGAGTATTTTCGATTTGCCTCTTCATTTTTTTTTTTTTTTTAGTTTGATCACGTAGATGGTTTAAATAAAAGAGGAATATGATTTACTTGCCCCACTGTCTTTCCTTCTCCTTCGTCCTTGTTACTTTTTTGAGCTTGATCACGTACATGATTTAATAAAAGAGGTTCATGATTTATTCGGCCTAGTGTCCTTTGGTGTCCTTGTTGCTCTGATGTGGGTCAAGTACACCTTGGTATGATACATGATGATGTACATATACGTTTGGATTAGGATATTGTTGGAGGCATCTGAGCGTCCGAATACGCGAGCTTATACTTAAAATCAATTTCTTTCTTAAAAAAGGAAAAGCTGAAATACAATGAAAATGTACGGATAATTCGGCAGATTTTCTGCTTTACTACAATATGATTTACTTTATTCATGTACTCATCTACGTAACTTATTTGCTTTCGAGCCAAAGGATTTGTTGGTCTTGCCTTTGTCCAGCTGCTGATGTTCACCTCATGAATTAGAAGCAATAACAAAGCTCTGTTATGAAATGCTTCATGTACCTGAAAAGAAACTTCCTCTACACAGTTCTTAATTTTTTTTAGGGGGGGTGGGGGCGGGGAGGGGGAGGTACATTGCCGTTTTTTTTTTTCCTCTCCCTCGCGAGTGGCAGTTTGGTTGAAAACAGCTGCTAAATTAACCAAAAGCAAGTCATATAATGGACACATGTGCCTTTTCATGTGAATCTAAAAAGATACCAAGAGTTTATTCCTCACTGAAGTCTCTCTTACTATCTCATTCTGACGTATTATGGTAATAATGAGATGAAGTCTACGGCGAACCAATGCCCGACACCGTAAGGCTTGTGAATGACCTCAATGGAGGCCACTGTTAAGTAAAACCAAATTAAAAATGCCCACTTCTACGATACCAGAGCCCCGTAGGTGTATAGTGCCGTCAGTGCACCTCATTCAATGCATTGTGGGCATTACTTAAGGTTCCTTGCAGCGTCCCTTCGGCCCATAGCTGCAACCCCTTTCATTCCATTTATTGCACCACCGTTCATATTCTCTTCCTTCCATCTTACTTTCCATCCACTGTCAACCATTCATTCGTTGTGCAACTGGGAGGTTTTTCTCTCTTTACACCTTTCAAACCTTTTTACTGTCAACTTCCGTCTGAGCGTTGCATGACCTCATAAGTCCAGGCGCTTGGCACTGGCCTAAAATTCTATATATTTTATTCTACGACAGCAGAGATCTCGAATGACCGCTCATTTTGCAATGCAAGTCCTCTTTCACCAGGTACGTTTTGCAATTGCATTGACATTTAAGACTCGTCACAAAAAGCAGCCCTGTCTATCACTCATTTCAAAGAACCTCAACTCTCCGTTTCATCTGGAAGCTTAGTTTTATGTGATGAACTTAAATTAAAATTATTTGAAAATATACGGAAATCGAGCTAAACAAACCTTAAACTTTCCATAGGACAGAAAGCCCAGAGAGAGAGAGAGAGATTATGCACTTCTTATTATTCTTAGAATAAAATCTTGGTAATATATATACATACATCCATACATACATACATACATACATACATACACACACACACACACACACACACACACACACACACACACACACATATATATATATATATATATATATATATATATATAATAAAAGGAGCCCATAAAAACGCCAAAATATAGAAAGTAAGTACTTTATTTCAGAGAGGAAACAGCAGTCTCTGGAAAATAGTACTTACTCTCTATAGTTTGGCATTTATATGGCTCCTTTTATTATATGGAACCTTCTTTTGTAAAGAACATTTCTACCATTCATATATTATATATAATATATATAATATATAATATATATATATATATATAATGTATTGTGTATATATATTATCTATGATATCGTATATATATATTAGAGTATATATATATATATAATATATATAAACAAACATAACAACTGATAGCCTGTATATTCCCAAACACTCGTTACATCACTGAAAAATAATCAAATAAATACAACGAAGCCCTTGAGGCGAAATGATTACGAGAGCTATTAACAGAAGAATAAAATCGCAAAAAAAGAAAAAAATATTATCAGCAACAGGCACATGCGACCGAAATGCGGCGTCATCCATTCATGAGGATATGAAAGCCCGCTCATAAAACCGCCGCAGAGCGATCCTCATTTTCTTGTTCCCATCAATTTCTCGTGAGGACTTGAAGAGAGATTTCCCCCGAGAGGAACTTCTTCCCCGAACCGACTTCTCCCGGAGGGAGCATTTTGGCAGCGTTTCGTGAAGGTGTATGATTTACGATAACTTGAAACTTGGCGCAACTGCCAAAGCGCTCTGGAACTTTATGGCTTTTAACGCCGGGAGACGAAACTGAAACAAAAGGGAAAAACATCAAATTTGTATATTGTTATTATTATTATTTTGTTCAGAAGATGAGCCCTATTCATAAGGAACAAGCCCACCATAGGGGGCCAATGACTTGAAATTCAAGCTTTCAAAGAATATTATGGTGTCGATTCGGAAGAAGTAACAGAAGGTAATGGGAAGTAGAGAAAGAGATCAGATATTAGAAAAACAGATAAATTAGCAAATAAATAAATAATGTAAGTAAAATATTTAAATATAAGTTGAATTGTATTAGAGCAGTAATGCATTGCATGTTATTCCTGACCGTAATCGTCAAGGTAAACAACACAAAACAAAAACAAACAAAAAAAAGTCTAAGAGAGGGATAATTGGGTTAAGATTATCGTCACTTGCCCATCTTAAGAGTTTCAAGAGATAAAGTTGATAAGCCGCCGTTGGTGGGGCTGGAAGTAAGGGTTGGGGGGTATGATGAGCTGGGGGGGGGGGGCCGGGGGGGGGGGGGGGGGGGGGGAGGGGGGGGGGGACTTACTAGGAGATTCATCACTCTTGACCGGTCGATATTCGATAACCAAACATTTCTGAGCGTTTCATTTCTGACTTGTTTTCATTCGTCTGTTTTTATACAATTCTTTCTCATACAAATATAACAGAATATAGAATTTAGGCCAAAGGCTAAGCGCTGGGACCTATGAGGCCATTCAGCGCTAAAAGGGAAATCGACAGTTAGTAAGAAGGATTGAAAGGTGTAACAGGAGGAAAACATCCGCAGTTGCAAAAGGAAACAATTGTTCGAGTGGGTGAAAGACAGATGGAAGAAAAATAATATGAGCGGAGGTACAATAAAAAAAAATAATGAGAGGTTGCAGTTATGGCCCGAAGGGACCTTGAAAAGACCTTTAAGTAAGGCCTAAAGTGCACCACGTGAGGTGCACTGACAGCACTGTCCCCAAAATATTCCGAACTAAACCAGGCCTCAAGAAAGACAGAGGTGGGAGATGGGGATGGAGGTGGGAGGGGTTCGGAGGAGTTAAGGATATTCTAAAACTGACTTCAATTATTCCGAAGACTTCTTTGAAAATTGGGGGCCCGTTTTTGGTGATGATCTATCAACTTACAACTCTCCTTCCTTCAAAGTATATTATTATTATTATTATTATTATTATTATTATTATTATTATTATTTGTTTGGTTTTTGGTATGGGGTTTTTACGTTGCAATGGAAAAAAAAAACCAGGGTGGTTATTCAGCAACGGGAATTTATTATTATTATTATTATTATTATTATTATTATTATTACATTATTATTATTCATTATTATTATTATTATTATCTTTTTCTATCACAGTCCTCCAATTCGACTGGGTGGTATTATAGTGTGGGGTTCAGGGGTTAAACATTCCTGCCTCCTTTAGGGGAGTCCATCAACCTTTTTCTTGCCCAATCGTTGAGCTTGTTTCTAGGAGCACCGCTTTCTTCTGCATGAGTCCTGAAGCTACTTCTGGCTCTAGTTTGTTTTCCAGATTCCTTTTCAAGGTATCTTGGTATCATGCCTAGTGTTCCTATGATTATGGGTATAATTCCATGGGTATCATCCTCCTTATTTCTATTTTCAGTCTTGATGGCATATCCATAGCTCATCTCTATCTAGGTCATGGTCATTGATTATTCATTATTCATTTCTCATTCATGTTATTATTATTATTATATTATTATTATTATATTATTATTATTATTATTATTATTATTTTATTGCTTGTTATCAACCCTAATACCACACACATCTGAGATAATAATCCAACTCTTCAAGAAGCTATAGAATGAAAATATAATCAGAGACGGAAGACATTAGAAAAAATGAAAGAAGTTTTCCTGGGAAAACATAAAACAAAATCACAGCAACAATCACCGTAAACAAAGAGAGAAAACAAAGAACAGTGGAGAGAGAGAGAGAGAGAGAGAGAGAGAGAGAGAGAGAGAGAGAGAGAGAGAGGACTGCATCATCCCTTTGTTCCAGGACTCGCAGGGAGCCAGGTGACATTTCAAACGAAGAAGTACGGCGTGAAAGATTAACGTCCTTATCAATTATAGCAAGGGCGTCGGGTGGACTCCGAGAAAGTACGCGAGAGGCTGA
>NC_087204.1:97740267-97745267 GCF_015104395.2 Macrobrachium nipponense
TTGCTTGGATAACTGGCGACATAAGCTTTCTTGAGACCATTTCTTCACTGAATTCCATCCGTCCTGTGTCAGGTTGGATGTTTTAGGTGTGCATGTCATGATGAAACTGACCCGTTTTTATTAATGCATAAAAAAGGAAGATAAAAATACACATACACTCTCAAACAAACGCATCTCATATATACTATATATATATATACTATATATATATATATATATATATATATATATATACATGCATGTATGTGTAGATATAAGAAAATAAAAGGGAGCCCATAAAAAACACCATCTCAATGTTTGCAACAAATATATTTCGGGCACTCGTTTCTGCTACCCTGATCACTGGTAAAATGTGGATATGTATGTTATACTCATATCTAATAAGTAATATATTATATATATATATATATATATATATATATATATATATATATATATATAATTAATATATATATATATACACACATAATCTACCGGTCACTTCTTGCCACAAACGAATTTATTCGTAATAGCCACAATGCCCTCTTAACTTCTTGAATTCTTTGCTCTTTTTGGATACGCTTGTCACTACAAAGCCTGAAGATCCAAGTTCAAAGAAATTTGAAGAAGAAATTGTGATGTCCCCTCCTGGGGAACGAACCCAGGTCCAATAATCTCAGGACTGGACATCACAATTTCTTCTTCAAATTTCTTTGAACTTGGATCTTCAGGCTTTGTAGTGACAAGCGTACCCAAAAAAGAGCAAAGAATTCAAGAAGTTAATGGGCATTGTGGCTATTACAATTGCAAATGTATATGGTAAAAATGTGACCAGTAGATTCTACACACACACACACACACACACACACACACACCACACACATATATATATATATATATATATATATATATATATATATATAGATATATATATATATATATTATATATATATATATATATATATATATATATATATATATATATATATATATTTATAATTATACTCATGAGCAAACTAAACTTCCTACATTTGAAAAAAAATTATATCGCATACCAGTGATTAATATCCTTTTGCATACCGATTTTCATTAAACTTATATAATTACCAATACGATCACTTTTTTATTATCATTATTACGTAGGAGATATTACCAATTCATTTCCGCTAAGAAAATAAATCCACAGCCCCAATCATTGGCGGCCACCGGGGGCGGCGGAGGCGTCCCGGGCAGGGTCGCATCTGGCCACAAATGGTACTACTGCTGTTTTCCTCATCACAGAAATGAAAGGCGGCGGAATGCATCTGAGATGGCCCGCGGACTTACTTAATTAGACTAGCAACTTCAGGGATGGTGTTTGTGATGGGAGGAGGAATAATTCGCTTGACGAGAGTCTCGTAATCTTGGTGCAAATTTACTGCCAGCGTTTTTGCTTTTTTATTTATTTATTTACTTTTTAACTTCTCATGTCTAGTTCCTATTCTTCTTGATCATTTTTTAGCTCTGATACTGAATTACTAGGAGAAGGATTATAATCATTGTTATTATCATCATATTTATCATTCGGCAAACATGTGACTGCTATTGATCAGGAATAAATATTCTTCAATATAAGACAATAGCCTAAATGAACACAAAGCAAAAGTTGTATTTTGAAAGATATGACTTTTATTCCTATGGATAATTGACATTCCTATAAATAAGTTTATGATACCCCTTGACCTTAATCTAAACATTATCATTATGAAGCAAAAGAAAGGAGTGGGGGGAGTGGGGTGGAGGGTATTACATCACTGGTAGCTCCAGACAAAATAATAACAAAAGAAGTCAAATACTGAAGGCAATACAAAATTAATAAATCATTCAAACAAAATATCAAAAACGAAGAACAAGTCAATAATAACAAAAGACGAACAAAACAATGAAATCAAAGGATAAATACATAAACAACAGTAAAACAAAAGATGCAAAAGGCAGTCAAGACAAAAGAACAATTTAAAAAATAGAAAGACTCCTGGAAAATAAAAAGATAAATGAAAATATACAAAGTATAAACCAAAACAGTCAAGATAATGGACGAGGCAATATGAAACAATGAGCGAACCAATATGAACTAGAGGGATAAAGGACACGTCCATGAATAAATAAAACATAAAATAGAAAGGAAAAGTAATGAGACCATATTGGCAAATTGTGTGTGCAGAAGTGTGCATTCTGCATAAACAAACAAAACGTCAACATTTCATCATAACGCGCCCAAACAAAGACAAAGAAAGAGGCAGGAAATAATCATAGATCCCAATATGACCCGAGAGAGAGAGAGAGAGAGAGAGAGAGAGAGAGAGAGAGAGAGAGAGGATGCTTTAATTGTAACCTCATGCACAGCTTGAAAGAATGCGAACCTACACGCCATATTTAAATTCGTATAACCTTCGGTGAATGAGCAATTGCATGGCTGAAAGGGGTCACTTCCCATCCATCATGCCCTCTTTCACTATCTAAACTACTTTTTCACTATCTAAACTACTCTTTCACTATCTAAACTACTCTAAACTACTCTTTACTATCTACACTATTCTTTACCATCTACAATAGCCTTCATCATCCAAATTATTTACTTCAATGTAATGGAAATGTAATTATTTTATTTTGACGCAGTTCTTGAATTTAAAAAATGTAACAACGTATAGTAATTGCAATAGTATTAAGCAACGAAACTGAAAAACCTACAAGTGCAAAAGAAAGAAAGAGCATAATTTAATAAAAAATGAATAATGAAAAATCTTTGATGGCAACGGTTGATAAAATTCCAAAGACGTGTTAAACCTTAAAAATTAATCAATAATAATGATTTTTCTTATTTCTTGGCACACTTAAAAAAAACCACCTCACCAATAATACGTATTTCAAATTATCAAGATCTTCAAAGACGCTTTTTAAACCTTTAAAAACTAATTAATAATAAAAATTTAAATTTTCTTAGCAATTCAAAAACTTTAGAATGGGAGATTTCGAAGCAGCTGTCTGATTGAACGAGGCGATTCACCAAACGAGGATGTTGTTCAGGGAGAAAATTGAGTTTGATGTGAAAACGCTGTCCCGTCAAAGGGCGACGATCTTAATTAGGACCTTTCTTTTGATTTCGGGTTCAGTCACCCGCGCGTCTGAATTGAAACTCAACTTTCGTCTTTCATCAGCGAGTGTGAATTTCTTTCCACGCTCCATTATTTGTTTGCATGACTCGTAGTTTCGGATGTACAGACGTCGTAAGACTTTCCGCCAAGTCTCAGGTTTGACGTTGTTTATGAAGTTAACTCGTCAACAGAATAGGGTTTAATTTATTCTCTACTCATTTATAAAGTTTATATAAATCTGATAAATAATGTGAATCATTCTCTAATCATTTAAAGTGGTATTTTTAAAGCAATAAATCTCAACAAAACATATAATTCATACTTTCACCGCCTGACGTAAGATCTTATGTATCGATTTTCGGGATGACGTTGCAAGCCCCGTGCTTCGAAGACAATCAACAGAACTTACATAGCAACAGTCTTTAACTTACACGGACGGTCACCCATCCAGTTACTGACCACAGCCGATGTCATTGTCCACAATGACTTTCTCAGACGCTTGCATGAAAGGAAAGAACGAGAAACTATATATTAATAACAATAATGTATAACTACAAGAGAAAAATATGACAAATGATAGCAAACAACTCATCCTTTAGGAGTTAGGACAACTTAGCCCACCGACAACGATACGTCGCCTCTTTGAAGCCATAATGAAATGCAGATCTCATTTAGTAGACTAATTATTTGACCAGTGGCAGCCAGAGTTGGAGCAGCTGTATCTTCTCCGTCCATCATAACGCCGCTCCTCCTTCATTCCGCCAATGAAAAACGAGCTTCAATACTGACAAGATTGTGACTGGCTCCGGCGGAGGAGTTTCGGGTGGGCGTGGCCGTTACTGGACACCACTCTGGTGGAAGCTGTCGTGTTGTACCCGAGAGGCTTGCATACGCTTGTGGAGTTTATCTTGCGTGGCTTCGTATTTTTATATAATCTAGGATGCATGCTTTTACATTTATATGTAAATTTGATAAAGTATGTACTAATGTTACTTTTACACAAATATATACATACACACGCACAAACACATACACACACACACACACACACACACACACATATATATATATATATATATATATATATATATATATATATATATATATATATATATATATATCTTGTATGTGTTTGTATATACTAGTATATATGTATGTGCTTGTGCGTGTGTATGTATGTATATATGTATGTACGTATGTATAAAGTAACATTCGTACTTAAATTATCAAATTTACATATATTTATATGTAAAAGCAGTATACTCGTATCTTCCACTGCATGATTTTACTCAGCCCGAAGCCGTCGGATAACTTTTGTCATAAGTTTCACCCTTAATAGAGCAACTGGTTTGAAAATCAAGACTAATTACTAACTATTTTTGTTGCCTGATATCAAAACAGTTTTGGAGAAGTTTTCTACTGAATAAATGTTCGTAAAAAAAACATTACGAAATCCAATGAACTAGCAATTTGTATAACAAAATGTCACTTGCTGAGAACTTGCTAAGCAAATTCATGAATTTCCGGGTTCATGTGAATGTACACATAGTTTTCATCAGCTATATGAAATTATTCCATCTATAATTACCTGCTTTACATATTTCTTTAATAAAAAGACCTGAATAGTCAGGGTCACTGTCACCCTACCCTCCAACCCCAAATGGCAAAGGTTCGAATCCTGGTCAGGGCGGAAGACCTTATGAACATGTCATTCAAGGGTGGTGAGTTATTCCAGAAGTGAAGTGAATTCAACATTAATGTATTATTTGCTTAATATCTGAACGCATAAAATAATGTCGTGTGTAAAACTGTCACACTGTAACTGTGTGTCTTAGCGCTCTGGCGATCCTACGAGAGCATTTGCAGTTCCTTTGGCAATCCTTTGGT
>NC_087204.1:97750267-97757058 GCF_015104395.2 Macrobrachium nipponense
TTCTTGAATTTAACTTGGCTGGATAGAAGCTCGAGATCTTGGCGTGATAAGAACAGAAATAAGGTCTCGCCTACGTATATGTTTATGATCACATACACATTTATGTGTATACGTGTACGATTTTGATTTGATTTATGTAGAATTTTGGCATTATGCCAAGCACTGGGGTAACTAAGGCCATTCAGCGCTGAAACGGAAATTGACAGTAAAAGGTTTGGAAAGTGTAACAGGAAGAAAACCTCGCAGTAGCACTAAGAAACACTTGTTAGGATAGGGTGGACAGTAAGATGGAAGAAAGAGAATATGAACGGAGGTACAGTAAAAGGAATGAAAGTAGTTGCAGCTAGGGGCCGAATGGACGTTGCAAAGAACCTTAAGTAATGCCTACATTGCACCGAATGAAGTGCACTGACGGCACTAGCCCCCTACGGGATATACGTGTACGAGTACAAGACTGAGAAGGAGGTATACTAAACATGTTAATGATTTCTAAGTGGTCTCGATATAGATTTCATTTTATTTACGGTGTAGTGTTGACGTCCCGTGATTTATCCTGGGCAGTGTTTAAAAGAAAGTTCCCTGGTAACTTGGCTGGATAGAACTTCGAGATCTTGGCGTGATAACAACAAAAATATGGTCTCGTCTATATATGTTTATGAACACATGCCCATTTATGTGTATACGTGTACGAGTACAAGACTGAGAAGGAGGCATAAACATGTTTATATGAATGACCTTGATGATTTCTATGAGGTCTCGATATCGTAGAATTCATTTTCTTTACTGTGTAGTGTTGACGTTCCGTTATTTATCCTGAGCAGTGTTTAAAAGAAAGTTCCCTGTTTGTGGAATGATTGACAAGGTCTCTGACATACGTACACAGCCACTTCAAGTCTTCCTGATCGCCGCCTTTTAAAGTGAACTTAATTGCAATTGAGTTTTGGAGAAGAGGGCCAGAGTTTCCCTCTCTGGTTAAGATCATGTGAAGAAAATGGAAACCTGGAATGAGCTGGACACATGGCGTGAAAGAATGACTGGTAAGGAAGGACCTTAACATCCACGAAGCACGAGAGAGGGTCCAAGATAAATATTAAAGGCAGATCAAGTGGGGAGGTCCGATATGTTGGTGATGAACCTTAAGTGGAGTGTATTCGATATGTTGCTGATGAGCCTTTTGTGGAGTATATTCGATAGGTTGCTGATGAGCCTTTTGTGGAGTGTATTCGATATGTTGCTGATGAGCCTTCTGTGGAGTGTATGAAGTTGATAATGTTCAGCTAGTTTTCAGTCGTTAGAGTATAAATGGGACAATGACCAATGTATTGCTATTTTTCTCTGGAGCCAACCCCAGTTTCGGGGAAACGCTTTATATTGAAAAAATTGAATTATGTGTGTAAACGTTACCCTAAATACATGAAAATCAAAGATATAAAAATAACAAAATAATAAAAAAAAAATTGATGTATGGTTTCACTGAGTAACACCGTTAATATTTTAGGTTATAATGGATCATAAGAGATAAAATCAACAGCAGCCAGCCCCACACATAAATCAACCCACACTCTGGAAATAAAAATAAAAATATATTTCGCAAAATTATTTCGCCTTCATGGCTTGCAGGCGATAACAATATCATTCCCTTTATGTACTAATAGTTATGGTTGCAATGTTATCAACATTATCAATCACTCTCATTTTTTATGACTATAAAGCCAGCAGTGCTTAAAAGGGACTTTTTTTCTTTTATCAAAGGTTAAAAGTGGACTAACTGGCTTTTGAATTAACAGAGTGTTTTAGATGTTGGTAAAGAGCGTGTCAATAAAACCTTAAAATAAAGATAAAAAATTATATTTATAACCTAAAGACGCTTGTGTTTTTCTACACAGTTTTATTTGTCCCTTTTCCTGGATACCAGTTTACAAAGACTCCCCGTTGGACGAGTGGGTTACGTGCTCGCCTATCGATTCGGTAGTCGCGAGTTCGATTCTCCGCTCTGCCAGCATGGAATCAAAGGAATTTATTTCTGGTGATTAGAAATTCATTTCTCGATATAATTTGGTTCGGATGCCACAATAAGCTGTAGGTCTCGTTGCTAGGTAACCAAATGGTTCCTAGTTATGTAAAAATATCTAATCCTTCAGACCAGCCCTAGGAGAGCTGTTAACGAGCTCAGTGGTCTGGTTAAACTAAGATATACTTAACCAGTTAACATCATTTGTCACATGCTTACTATATTTATTATATACTTATTTTTTAGAGTAACCAAATTGCAAGACTATCCTAATTTTAACCAAATCACAGTCTCAACACATTCGGCAAAAAGCCCTAAGATTAACCATTTTACACCAAATCCCAACCTAACCCATTTTACACCAATCCCCAACTCTGACCCATTTTAGACCATGCTCCAACTCTAACCCATTTTACATCAAACCCAATCTCTAACGCATTTTACACCAAACCCCAACTGTAACCCATTTTAGACTATGCTCCAATTCTAACCCATTTTACATCAAAACCCAACTCTAACCCATTTTACACCAAACCCCAACTCTGACCCATTTTAGACCAAACCCCAACTCTAACGCATTTTACACCAAAACCCATCACTAATCCATTTGAAACCAAACCCCTACTTTAACCTATTTTATGCCAAACCCCAACTCTCACCCATTTTACAATAAACCCCAACACTCACCCATTCTGCACCAAAACCCAGCTCTAACACATTTTATACCAAACCCCATCTCTAGCCAATTTTACATCAAACCCCAACTCTCACCCATTCTACGCCAAACCCCAACTCTAACCCATTTTACACCAAACCACAACTTTGACCATTATACACCAAACCACAACTTTGACCATTATACACCAAAACCCACGACTAATCCATTTGCTTCATACCTCACACCAAGGCCGACCAGTTTTTGAATGATCTCTCTCAAAGCAGGCACCACAAGCCTAAGAAACAAGGCATTTACACTTAACCTTTTGGCACAGACGTTCGCAGGTAGTTCCCAACCAAAAAAAAAAAAAAAAAAAAAAAAAAACCGTCTGGCTAAAATTAGTACTGTTCTATAAACTTTAAAAACGGATCGTCAGAAGTTTTCCTATTTAGATGATCTGGACAAAGACCACTGAAATAAGATTCTTTTTTATTACTATTATAATTATTATTATTGTCATTATTATCACTGAGCAGTCGGTAATTTACATTCTGTAGAATATCTTGCTCGGGGTTTAAATCCCGCCTCGGATCGGAAATTAAGTCATTATTCAAAATAGTTGAATTAAACGGCCTAATTACAAGCGTGCAGATTCGTTAATTCAGAAATTCAAAACAGGAATATGTAAGCCAGACGTCAATTATAATATTTACATGCAAAGTTTAGAAAAATATATAATTATATATACCACGAAGAAATGAAACAATAGTTTATATTCCAATAAAAATTCATAACTTCGAGACAATGATGAAGAATTCGTACCCTCTAAAATTAAATGTCCCTGTTCGTGTGAAAATCATATTTCAGAAATCCTCTTACCGGTTTTAATTACAAAGATTTTTGACGGATTATTTTGCATTGTCTAACATGGAAGCTTCCAATGCCGTTTGGGTATTTTTAGGTGACCATGAGCAGATGTATTACACAAGTATGTTATATGTGTGTGTGTGTGTGTGTGTGTGTGTGTGTGTAGTTTGTAATTCAACTTACAAATAACTGAAAGCAATTAACCGTGGACTATTATTATAAAAATAATATCATCATAAGCGTGATTGCTTCTGTAGGGTCTGAAGCAGTCACTAGCTGGGATACAAAATTTAGGCCAAAGGCCATGCTCTAGGACCTATGAGGTCATTCAACGATCAAAAAGAAACTTGAGAGTAAAAAGGTTTGAAAGGTGTAACTAGAAGAAAACCTAGAAGATGCACTATGAAACAACTGTTAGCAGAGGGTGGAAAGTAAGATGGAAGAAAGAGAACATGATTGGAGGTATGAATGAAAGGAAAAGGGTTGGAATTCGAGGCCGAAGGCACTCTACAAAGAACCTAAGTAATGCCTACAGTACACCGCTGGAGGTGCACTCATGGCATACCGCCCTGCGGGGTGAAGCAATCACCAAGAGACTTTAGCTTTCTTTTTTAAATTTCCACGTACAGTGCTTCCTGTACCCCAATTTATTCCTAATAATTATTCTACTTTTATTTTTTCTAGATTGTATCCACTTTCTACATATTTTCCTTCCTCCCCTCCCCCCCCCCCCCCCCCCCCCGTCTCTCTCTCTCTCTCTCTCTCTGTGAATATCCACATACAAGAAGACGAACAAACGAAAGCAGATGAAAACCCATCCCTTTCGTCTTGTGTGGGATCTTCCCGACACCTGTTCGCTCTCTCGGAGGAGAGAGAAAACTTCATTCGTTAAAAACTTCGACACTCAATACATCGGAAAACTATGAACACGGAAGTAATACGGGGCTCGGGGAGGACACAGAAAGGAGCCGATGAATTAAGGAATACCCGCCGGAAGAATAGGGAGGTAAAAACCAGAAGGGGAGGAAAGATAACACGAAATGAAGATGGGTAAAAGAAGACTCAAGCGTCCAAAAGAAAACCGCTGGATGTTTGTCAAGACGGTGGGACAGTTAGCGTCGGCGGAGGTGCGTGCCAAAATACCTGTCAGAATTGGAAGGAAATGAGGTTCTCTGGCGAGTAGGTCAGTGGAGGGAGGGAGGGAGTATAGATGCAGGGGAACAGTAGTAAAGAAAGGGATGTGGAGGGAAGAGAAGAAGAAAGAAGGCAGGGGGGAAAAAGAATGTCGATGATCGGGAATCATCTTTGCTGGGAATAGCATCAGCAGGCATGGATCATCTCCCTATCTTAAGGACGCTAATTCTGAGAGAGAGAGAGAAGAGAGAGAGAGAGAGAGAGAGAGAGAGAGAGAGAGAGAAGATAAACTTACCGAACAATCGATTATCGCTTTTAGATACTGAAATGACATAAAAAACGAACCAGCATTCACTAACCATTATAATAGGCAGGGTGGAAAATGTTAGGAGATGTCATAACTATGAATCTTCTTTTCTCTCTCTCTCTCTCTCTCTCTCTCTTCCCTAATACATACGCGTGAGCAAACGCATCATCGTTCTGCATGCAATAAAATAATGGTATCTAATCGGATTATCCCATACTCAGGATAGCGGTGTTGTAAGGGATTCCCGCCCCCCACAACCCCATTAATCCTCGGATTGTACGGTTTCGTGACTGCTTCTCTCATCAGGCTGATAAGCTTTTGAATTCTCTTCATGTTTCTGCTTTCCTTAACTTACATCTTCTCTTCCTTTGAGGGGTTGGTCTATTTCCTTCTTGTCTTGCATTCCTCATTCCTCAGGGCTAGCAATTAAAAGGAGGGGGGGAGGGCGTATTACTAGATTGGCCATCCCATCGGACTACGCTGTTGAATCCATTTCCCATTGTTGGTATCCAGTTCAGACTTCCTCTCCAATTATCGCTTCCATTCGTGTTAGTCCTTCTCTTGTTGTCCAATCTCCTCGCTTGCTGAAGGTCCAGTTCTGCCTCAAATCCTCCTGAGCCTTGCAGCTTTCGTCACAAACTTCGTTCTCGGCCTTTCCTTTATCAGATCTGGTGCTACTAATCCAATTCTGGACGACATTCCCGACAGTGGTCAAGTTCAAAGGTTCTAAATCTAAATTTACCTCGCTTGCCTCTCTTCTCTGATTACTTCTAACGCTGCAGTAATATTTCATGATGGTGAAATTCAAAACCTTTCGTGCATTAAATTCTTTCCTCCAGTTTGGATTTTCATCAGCATTGCAAGTCCTCAGATGTAAGATTGTCAAGTTCATGCGACCCGTGCATCAAGTATTTCAACACGATACTTGGTCCAGTGCCATAAAATCAGCGATGTATGGCGCCATAGCAGGCCGAGTTCCGGTTATCGGCACCATAACATACCTAACAGAGGCGCCATAATGGTTTATTTTTATGGTGTTTTAACATTGCATGCAACCAGTGGTTATTCAGCAACGGGACCGACGGCTTTCTTTTACGTGACTTCCAAACCATGATCGAGAGTGAATTTCTATCACCAGAAATACACATCTCTGACCCTCAATGGAATGCCCGAGAATTGAACTCGCGGCCACCGAGGTGGCAGTCCAAGACCAAACCGACCACGCCACTGAGGCGCTGTCGAGCATATTAATCATAGACTGACACTTCAAGGAAATATATGGGGAAAGTGCTCTTGGGCAGTTGTGCCAGCTCTATTATTCGGGACATGACAGTCTGCACACACAGGTTTATTACCATTCCTATGAATATAATTTTTCTAAATTTCGCTTCGGAATTACTAATGCAAAATTACATCATCAATAACTCAGATATCATTGCGGTTTCTCAAAATAATCACCTTCTCTCTATGTAATTAATAAGATATATATATAATATATATATTATATATTATATATAATTAATTATAATTTTATTATATACTATACAATATATATATATATATATATATATCATTAATATATTATATATATCCATACATGCATACGTACATACATGCATACAGTTTATTGTAAACAGCTACACAATCTTTCTGGTAAATCGTTCGTCAAATGACATAAAATTAGATTCTCTCATGCACAACTGAGAGAGAGAGAGAGAGAGAGAGAGAGAGAGAGAGAACAGAGAGAGAGAAGAGAGAGAGAGAGAGAGAGAGAGAGAAATAAGAAAACTAAGGAAAACAATAAATTTTTTTAC
>NC_087204.1:97757558-97770058 GCF_015104395.2 Macrobrachium nipponense
AAGGAAAACAATAAATTTTTTTACTCTCTCTCTTAGCTTCGATGACCATATCTGTCGAGAAGTCAGTGAACACCAAAGAAAGTAACTGAGAAATTCGTTTTAACCTCATCTCTGTGATAATTGGGAAAATTACACTCAATTACTCTACGTATATTTTAATAAAATTTCCATATAATGCTCTACCGCAGTTCCCTTCACGTCTCCAAGGGAATTAATGACCACGATTATTCCTCAGAAGGAAGCCAGAACATAGAGTAGATGGTTGGGGGGGTTTCGCAAGTTATATAAGTTCTCACTGAATGTTTTTTTTTCTTCTTTTTTAACTTCCTAGAATCAGGGCATCTTGAACCACTTCTCAAGGCAAAGGCCGTCAGTCTCTAGGCTGTAAACTCTCAGTTCGTTTTATCTGTTTGTAATGATACACATACATGCACACAACATACACAGACCCACACACACACACACACACACACACACACACATATATATATAATATATATATATATATATATATATATATATATATATATACATACATACATATACATATATATATTTATATATATACATATATATAAACATAGATATAAATATACAAAAATGCATATATATAATATAAATATATATCATATACTATATACAAACATACATACATACATACACATAAATAAGTAAATAAATATATATATTGCATTAGTCTAAATTCTATAAATCAAAATAAAAAATAAACAAGCCTAACACGATCCCTAGGGCTCATTAACACCACATACAAAACACTGAACCAAACAAAGTAACATGGATTCCAGCCAAACACACTTGCATCTTAGGTTACGCTGACATTTACACGAGAGAGAGAGAGAGAGAGAGAGAGAGAGAGAGAGAGAGAGAGAGAGAGAGAGAGAGAGAGAGAGATTTTCAGGCAATGCAACCAAGGAACTGAACCTTTTCATCACTAGTGAATAGAATATGATACATGTGAATCAATTAAAACAAAGGAAAAAGTAATAGCTGGGTGCATCGTTCAGCATCACCAAAGATTTACTTTTCAACATGGCAGCATCAGAGCATTTCAAATGCTTACTACAGTGCTTTGTACAAGTTTTTTTTTTCTTTCATAAAAAGAACCACGATAAGAACAAAGACACACGTATAACAAATTCTACCTTGAATTTTATACAAAACATAATATTCAGATCTCCTTACCTACTTCATAAAACATTTCGCTTCATAAAACATTTCGCTATGATACTCCTTTATAAACTATTCTATATTACAATCTAAAATTGTTTGACCTACGCTGAGGATTTTAGTGTTGATCATCAAAACAGATATCAATATTCTAGAGCCATTCAGAGTTTGAAGGTCACACGAAAAGTCTAAGGCTTTTATTTACCACATATCATTCCTCTGTCATCTCTTATCTCAAACATACATTCACACAATCTGTGGTAATCTACGTACGTATATTGAAGCAAAACTATATATATAATATATATATATATATATATATATATATATATATATATATATATATATATATATATATATATATATATATATATATATATATAATTATCTATTGTTTTCATATAACACATTTTCCAATCGGTGTCGATGACCGACCACTGGTGTTTTGTTACGTTACCCACGTATCTAAAAATCTTGCAAACACCTTCCTGGTTTCATATCACACTGTCCTATCTCAATCGTTTGAAAGACACGGAAGTGTTACAAATACAGACTCCCGGTGTCCGCAATCTAATATTGGTTTCGTGCTAAAACGTAGTTTTATTGTGCTCTCCAAACTCATCATGGATTCTTTGCATATCACGCAATGAGACATTGCAAGATTCTTCCCATATCTTGTTTTTATTTTATATTTTTCTTTCATTACTGTTTTATAGGCTTTCGTAATCTTCCCTCATTTTCTTTCAAACATTTCATAGGTTTTATAATACCGTTTTAGCCCTGCAAACCACGAATAAAATATGGTTTTCAACTAAATATTTATCATTACGACCATTATAATCTTATTCCCCCTGACGATGTGGAGCGCAGTCATGGTAAAACCGACGGGTTTTACGTGAAATTAAGATAATACAATAACTTTTAATGCACAGACAAGGGACTTCTTTATCCCTGCTTTCATCATAATTAGCATTATCATTCCTCCATTTTTTAACAAGAATAAAACATTATATATAGAGTGTCTAGCATTCTTCGTTCTATAACTTCAGTCATTTAATATATGTTATTAGCTACAATTACTGAAAGCTGACATCCAGTACATAGATAATGACTACGGATATTTAAAACCTAAACATTATTATCCAGTTGTAATTAATATAGTCAATAGAATTCTTGGGTAGTATAAATCCAACCATTTACTTTATGGATTAGTTACAAGTGCTGAAAAATAACACCTTTATACGTAGATAATGACTGGATATTCAATACCCTAACTCATTATCAACATTCCAATTTTAAGTTGAATAAATTCAAAACTATGAAATGTCTAGAATTCTTGTGAACTATAAGCCCAGGCATTTAATTTACGTATTAACTACAGGTACTGAAAACTGACGCCTTATACACAGATAATACGCAATTTTACTACCCGACTATAAAAAGCATTATCAATACTCCATTTTAACTTGAATAAAACACCATAAAGTGTCTAGAATTCTTGGGTACTATAACTCCAGTCATTCAATTCATGCATTAGCTACAAGCACTGAAAACTGACACCCAGTACATAGATAATGAGCGAGGATATTTAATACCAAAACATCATTACCCAAAACAACAACATCCTAATGGCTTCCCTCGCCCGCTTCCTCGCGACCTCCGTCTCATACAGGACTAATTAACACATTGTCCATCAACTCCCAAAACACTTGGCTTTGCATCTCATCTATCCTCGGCGTTCAGCGATGCTTTCAAAGTGCCCAATCCATCAACGGCTATCTCGCTCGCCTCTGTCGCCGGCGCGTTCAATTGCGCGTCTCTAGTGAAAATCTTTAAAAGGGGAGTTACTTCTTTAATGTATTTGGGCGGTGAAAGTGAAAAACACAAAGGCAAAACACAAGTTTTTAAGGAAAAAGTAGCAACAAAGGTTCCACATAGCTTTGTTCTGCATAGATTAAAAGAAGTCACCAGCAAGAAAATAAACAATCGTATGATTTAAGACTTTAAGGGAGGCAGTTAATATATACAGAATGGGTCAATAAAAAGTAAAACGCGATCACAAAATTGGGTAAAAGAGCAATAAACTTCATATGTATCTATATAATACATATGTGTATATATATATGAATAGATAAATTGATACGCACGCACATAAACATTTATATATATATATATATATATATATATATATATATATATATATATATCTATATCTAATATATATATATATATATATATATATATATATATATATATATATATATAAGAATTACAAACTACCGCGCAAAGGAAAAGTATTTTTAGGAGAGCATCATATCCAAAACACATCGGAAGAATTTTCATTTCCAGAAGGGATTGTGTTTTCATTTTCTTTGGAGGACAGAGAAGGCGTATTCATCAAAATTCATCATATCGCTCCTACCATGGGAACACTTTCGTCACGGAGAATGAATTGGATTGCGAGCGAGAGAGAGAGAGAGAGAGAGAGAGAGAGAGAGAGAGAGAGAGAGAGAGAACACAGATAATTCATCGGAAAAGTCAGTTGAAAAAGAGTCGGGGAGGAAGAGAGATATCCTTCCATTCTTTCTTTCTCAGCGTGAAAAAAAATGGATGTAAAAATCTTCAGGAATCTTTCAAGCCAGCGCCATTTCTTGAAGGTTCTTTCCTCTTCCATCATTCTCTGTCGCGACTTGTGATAAAGCTGGATCTCAGGAGGGAATGTGATTAACAAACGCTTTGCCACCCTTCCCCCTCTCTCTCTCTCTCTCAAAAACTGCACAGCATTGCCACTCACTTTGCAGAGATCCAGATTTTATTTGAACCCATTAACTTTACTCTTTTTTAAGAAATGACTCAATTGTAATTAACAAGAGGATCGACTGTGCTTTAAGTAAAATTCATCATGAAAACGCCTAGTTTGAAAGAGGCACAATTACAAATATTCGATCCGGAACATTATGGCCATTATTGCTAGATGACGCAATTTACAACGGATTAAAATTTCTACTGAAATACGCACAAACTTTTAAAGACAAGCATGTCTAACAATCATTATATATGTTTGTTGCTCCACTTCCCAAATAGTAAATACCCAACCAGTCTAAATGACAAGCAAACAAATAATTACGTAACAAACATATTTATCCTTTCATAATTCTTAAATCCATCCACAAAGAAAATAAAATCAGGCAAACGTCAGCGTGAATTATCCCATCTGGATTTCTTCTCCTCCATTCCGCGTAGAAGCTCTTCAAATCGAACGCTCCCATTTGCAAGATTAACTAGAAAAGAACGGATGGGAACGTTACTCTTTCTTGGAAAATTACAAGAATAAACGACTTTACGTTTTATAAGAATGGCCGCTTCTTTTCCCCTCTTCTCATTAAAGTCGTTATATTCTTGGAAACAAAGTTATAAACTCAAACGTTTTATTCATATTGGGTGGGCGATGTCCTTGGCTTTCCTTGTTTCTCTCTGTTATAGCGTAGGTTGTTTTTGTACACTTTAGTGATGTAATAATTTCTTCAAACATGGGCAGGTTAATAAACTCTCTCTCTTTCTCTCTCTCTCGAGCACCTGCGCATCACATCTGTTCGGTCGGTACCAACACTTGTTTTTGGCATTTCATGGAGCGCTATAACTCGATAACGTAAATTGAAAGGGTTTACGAACTGTTTGTTTTCCCCGAACCCGGAACTGAATACAGGAAAGATGTTGAGCCCTTCTAGATGAATTGAAGACTGAATATCTCCTGATTCTCAGGTTATAATGTGGACGAAATTGCGAGCGTACTACCGCATGCTTGACGATGCTTTGTTTGCCGGCAAAAATTATGATGATTTAAAAAGTTAAAACCACAAAGATTAACGTTAACGCTTCTGAATATTCCAGCTATCTGAAGTGCTGGGAGGACAAATTTGGATATTGCTTTGATAGCTCAGCAAGAGACAATACTGTGTATAAAAGCATTCAGCATTATTTAGGCATTCGTACATGCGATGTTGCAAAAAAAGTCCCATGTAACAATTTCACGTGGAATCTGGTTTGAGAGCAATAGTGTACCTTAATCCTTAGTGGAGAGCGCGATTGATGATAAAAACTTAATGGGAGATTATGAAACAATTCTCCTAAAAATTATAAATTTAGGGAACAAGTAACCTGTACATGTACAATTAGACGTTTCTTTACGCAAAAACACCTCAAGAACGAACGAGTCTCCTCATAAATTGGACCTTGAACTACCATTTTGCATGTTCAGATTCGTAAAAAGTAAAAATACACATTTGTTGGTGGATACTCCGTACACTTACATTTCAGTTATTGCAATTAAAACGAAAATATTCTCTCCAGGAAAAAGAAATTTGGATTTCCTGGTAACAGCGGCTGTACGGTCACTCTGCTCAAATATTTGACACGTAACCCAGCCAGTAAGACCAGACATAAAACTCTCACCAAGTGTGAGGGAGATAATCAATAACGTATTGTGATTTCCTTTTATAGATCTCTCCTCCATCCTTTGCCGGAGCCATTATGGCAGATGGGAAGGGAGAAATATGGAAGACGAAAGTAGCTACAAAGACTTGAAGGGATGTTTATGTCTCTATTAACGGTTTGGGGACGCTGTTCCGAGTTCAGTAAAATATATATAAAGATGCTGTTAAGAGTTTTCGGTCTGCTTTTCAAGAATTATACCTACTGCTCTATACCTATGAAATCTTCGTGTAACAATAATAACATATGTTCAATTCTCTTTAAAGAGAACTATTTTTAAGCTATTATTATTATTATGTTATTATTCATCCTAAAAAATTCCCTTTCGGTTAAGAGATATGAAAATATATTAATTCCGACGTAGAGCGAATGAGATATTAAAGGACATTTGTAGCTTAATGCGTATCTGTGAATCACGGTAGATAGATAGATAGTAGATAGATAAAGATACATATGCATATACAGATACACACACACACACACACACATATATATATATATATATATATATATATATATATATATATATATATATATATAGCCTATAAGTATGAATATATGTATGCACGAATGCATACATGTATATAGCACTGGTAGTCTTAGACACTAAGATATGTTATTAAATTGTATTCCACACAAGAAAATGAAAAGTATTTTTGTTAGAATACGCCCAGCTGTTGGGCATAGTCGAACAAAAGCACTCTTCATGTATGTAGTATTTGCAAAGCTTTATCATACAAAACACAAATTTCCATTTGGTCAATTCTCCCCTTCATAAATTCCCCAAATTCCCCGGATATAAGCACCATCATAAATAGGAATGAAATGTGGCGTTTCCAAATAAAAATATATGATCCCATAATTAACTTAAAAGTCATTATTCCTATTCATTAAAAACATAATGCAATTTATGAGTGATATACCTGCCTAACGGTTTTTATGCAGTGATCTCAATATTTATATATATATACATATACATATATATATATATATATATATATATATATATATATACATACACATATATATATATATATATATTGATGGACTCATAAGCTTCTATTTATTTTGTGATGGTGAGGGGGGGAAGGGGGACAAAAAATAATGGTACGTAACATCTTAAGGCAAAACAACGCAATCGTGCAATGCTTATATATATATATATATATATATATAATAATTCCTATATATATATATATATATCAATATATAAGTATTAATATATACTTACATATGTGTGTTTATATAGGCTTATATATATATATATAGATATATATATATATATATACTATATATATATATAATATAATTTATATATATACGATGTATATTTTATGTATATATATATATATATATATATATATACATATATACGCTGCAATTATATAATATGCACACCTTTGTTCACAATTTGATACCTGGATTTGATCTTTTAATGTACCTATAGTATATTCATATCCGTAACGCGAATATATCTGAACGCACACACGCGCGCACACATAAAAATTTCCATGCAAAAAGTGAAAAAAAAATCGTTTCACAAAATCCTACTCATGTCCTCTGATCCTAAGCTTAAAAAAGAAGTACAAAGAAAAAGGCCACAGGATGTCTACTAAAGTATCTAGAGTTTCCCTTTTCATTAGGGTAAAAGGGAGCGTTGTTTGCTCAACGCCGTTCCTACGCATCAGACCTTGTTGTTCTACAGGGAGCCCATTTGTACGATAGATCGGAAAAATCGCTCTGTAGTTTTCTGGTCGAACAACATTATATCCAAGAGTAAGATCAGTAATGGTATTTGTGTGCATGTATGTATGTGTGTATATATATATATATATATATATATATATATATATATATATATATATATATATATATATATATATATATATATATATATATATATATATATATATATATATATATATATATAGAGATGAGAGGATAATATAGAGAGAGAGAGAGAGAGAGAGAGAGAGAGAGAGAGAGAGAGAGAATCCACAATTTTTTTTAGATTTGCTTTACAAAAATACATCATTCTCTCCTGTATAATATCCACCACAGTCGACTCATCTACTATTCCAAAACTACAATACAATTGAGGATTGAAGAATTTATCGAATAAACGTCATGCTTTCCAACTTTTACTTCGTTACAGATTTCACTATTGCTACCATTTTGCGCGTGTATATATTTCCCTATTGCTACCATTTCGCGTGTATATCTTTCACTAATGCTACCATTTCGCGTGTGTATATATTTCACTATTTCTACCATTTCGCATGTGTATATATATTTCACTATTGCTACCATTTCGCGTGTGTATATATTTCACTATTGCTACCATTTCGCGTGTTTAGTATATATTTCACTATTGCTACCATTTCGTGTGTTTAGTATATATTTCACTATTGCTACCATTTCGCGTGTGTTATAAGTAATATAAACGTTTACTATATATTGCATACTCTACGATAAATACGTATTGTCTGAATATTATGAACCCTGTACGTACTGCGTACAAAACGTAGCATGGCACAGAATATAACTAAGATATTCATAGACCTTCCCGGTAGGCCTATACGCCTTTATGTAGGCGCGAAGCAAATTGGAACCATAGCATTAGCTATCAATAAACTGAAGGCTCTCGTCTCTAGCGGCCAAGAATAATAGTCACGACACGCTCATTTTGCCTCAAAGCTAAAATAAACGTTTGGCCAACCAATTGCGTGTCTATCTAAAGATATATTGAAAGTATATATAGACTTAAGTCTTAAGGAATATAATATATATATATATATATATATATAATATATATATACATAATATATATATATATATAAATGTGTGTCATAAAGTTGAAAATCAAGTGAAAATAATGTACCGTATACGAGATCAACTAGACAGATAGATACGGATGGTCTGAATATTATGAACACAGTACGTGCTACGTACAAACATACCATGGCTGTCTATCTACAGGATAGACGGCTAAACAGACAGGAAGATCAAAGCCAAACTGAAAGACAAGCAGGATCAAAAGCACCCGAGTCAAGGATCAATATGCAAGTTAAGACACTCCCATCCACTCGAACGACGTTTGTCCAAGGGAAGAGCCAAACTTTCCCAAGTGACTCTACCAAAGAGGGAGGATGCTGGAAAGCGTCCGTAGCATCCAGGCCCACTGGAAGGCTCCAACTACTGCTAACCGAATAATGTAATACTGTTAAAGAGGCGCATAAGCCTAGTACATCTTCAAATCGATATGGATGTCTGCGGTCTGTGTTGACATGACGCCGCAGCAGCAGCAAAGACGGTATCTAAATTCTTCCAGTGTTGTTTATTTTTCTTGCACGTTGTGTTTTGATAATGCTGAATTGCTTTTTTTAATAATGATGTTGATGCCCACGTATTCAAGTCTTTTTATACAGACCTCTAATGAAGAAAGCTATTGGCCATCGTAGTTTGAAGTAATTTTCTGTATGAAAATTGGCATAGGTGTAATATTCAAATATATATTCAGATTCTTCTTCTTCTTCTTCCTTGCTGAAATCCATTTTTATATGGTGTCGCCGTTGTGAATGAGTCGTCTACATAGATTTCTGTCCTGTGCCTCGTTCTCATTTATACCTTTTAATACCATTTAGAAAAATGTCTGTATGTCATACACATCTTTAGGAATGGCCTTTGACTTAACCGCAGCTGAATTGGATTTCATTTCTACACAGGTATATTCGAATATCAACATAACTACGTATGTATTCTATCTGTTTGTACACAAGAATGAAAAATACACTAATGGTTACAGTCATAATACTGTATGCATGTATGTGTGTGTGTATATATATATATATATATATATATATATATATATATATATATATATAACATACATACATATATATATATATACATATATATATAATATAAATAAATGTGTGTATATAAAACACACACACAAACAAACACACACATATATATATATATACATATATATAATATATATAATATATATATATATATATATATATATATATAAAATTACACGCACGGAATGCCAAACTAAGCCAAAGCAGGGACGTCACGCATGCGGATGTTCTGGCAAACTCTGTTTACTGTCAGTGACACATCGCTAGCACAATGAGTTATCAATAAGCCTCGAAATAATAATCAATAAAGTCCACCCTCTCCCACATTCTCTCCTCACATAGGAGGATCCTTGAGACACTCCTTCTCAAGCTCCTTCTCTCTCTCTCTCTCTCTTGTCCCCTTTACGAACAATTTCCATTACGCCTCTTTCCATTTTTAAGAATAACCAATAACATTTTATCTCCCTTTCACTTCATGTGTATCTTGAAGTCGCTTTCACGTTTCAAGGATAAATAAATAAGTTTCCCTCACATTCTCTCTCCTTTTCCCTGTGCTTGTATCGTGACACACATTTCAATTTTAATAAAAGAGGCTCTCTCTCTCTCCCTAAGGTACACTCACACATACACACACACACACGCACTAACAAGAGGAGTTGCTCTCTAACAAAGAAGCACTGCTGCATCATTCGCACTCCCCTTCCATACAAATCCACGCCTTGGGAATAACACACAAACAATAAAGACAAACTATCTTCCGAACAAACAAAGCCATAAAACGCTGCCCCGTTACTGTCTATCAATCTACCCGGTTTTATTTTTAAAAATCTATCTCTTTCTTAAAATAATTTATATAAGGAAGAATTAGAGGAACTACAATGAGGAACATCGGAAACCGTGGTCACTCTGCTTTTTGTATTTCAACGTACATTACCGAAGTTCTGTGTATGTTTTTTGAGTAAAAATTTGCTTTTGACATTTATCATATAATCACGTAAATGTAAGTGAATACAGAAATGGGTAAGAGACCCTCAAAATGTCATTCATTTCAGCGTATTAGATGCAGGATGAAGTGTAATACATCTGTATTACATTTGACTTTATGTAGAAAATGTAAAATCAATATCCCCTGTACAAATACACCTTGGCAAGGAACATCATCTTAAATGAGATTCCTGCAGTAAAAAAGATATCTAAGAACTTAATCCATCCCTCGCCCATTTCCTGGAAAAAAACGAACACGGTGAAAGGCTTGGAATTTGAAAGGCTCTGGATGACTTTAAATGACTCTGGACGACTTTGAAAAAATTCTGGAAAACTTTGAAATACGGAATAAACCTCTATATTTACAGTTCGTTTGAAAGGATGGGAAAAAAATCAGTGAAGACATCTTCCGATTGGGGAAAGGTCAGAATCAGGGCGGAAAGAAACATCCGGAAGTTGACGAAGAACTCTATAAGCCGACTGTACAGTCTAGTCAGCTGATCTTGGCGAATCGACTCAGGCGTTTGGTTATCTGAATCATCATGCTTACGTACATTAACTGCCTTATTATTATTATTATTATTATTATATAATGAGGTGGGGGGGGAGGGGGGGGGGGCGTTCACAGTCCTCCAATTCGACTGGGTGTATTTATAGTGTGGGGTTCCGTGTTGCATCTTGCCCCCTTGCAGTCCATCACTTTTCTTACTATGTGCGCTGTTTCCAGGTCCAGATTAACTTTTTAGGGATCTTGGAATCGTGCCTAGTGCTCCTATGATGATGATGATGATGATTATTCAGAAGACGAGACTATTCAAAGATGGCATTGACATGAAATTCAAGCTTCCAAAGAATATTATGGTGTTCGTTAGGAGGTAACATGAGATAAAGGGAAATACAGAAAGAAGAGACTCCACTTATTAAAAAAGAAAACAAAATTAATAAAACAAATAAATAAAAATGAATTAAAGCGCAAGGAGAATAGCATCATGAATGAAAGCACCCACAGACCCAGACACAAAGGAGGACCGTTTGAATAGGAATCCTCTAAATGTACTTCAAGTTGGTCAATACAAAATGTCTGGAGGGAATACCCGATGAACTGCTCCATCCCGATATTGGTGAGGATTACTACCTGGTCGAGACCTTCCCGCCTGTAATCATGATTTGTACTTGTCGGATCAATGATCGGCATGAAGGCTATTTTATTCTCTCTCTCTCTCTGTCTTTTCACTCAGGGGGTGACCCACTACAGTCGCCTTATTTCCGACTGGAATAACAAAAGCACAGAGGGTTTTGTACTCAAACTAGGAATCTCCAGCTGGTGAAATGAGTGGGCATTCACAAAGAGAGAGAGAGAGAGAGAGAGAGAGAGAGAGAGAGAGAGAGAGAGAGAGAGAGAGTACAGGGATATGGATAACAATAAACTGGAACGCAGCAAAACTCGAAGGCTCTCGTATATTAAATTTAGCAACAAGATAAATATCATACCGTATAGTGTGTGTGATATATTCACCTGACGAATATAACATGAAATGTACAGCTACGACTTAATATATCATGCATCACATATAATTATATATTATATTATATATATATATATATATATATATATATATATATATATATTAGTATATATAATAAAGGCACAAAATCAAAATTACAGCCGTAAAAACATGTAAACCTGATTTATATACGATAGAATTAACATATAGGTATAAAAGAAAAAATAATAATAAAAAAATAGAGAACTTTCCTGCAACGTATCCGCCGACCTATCTGACTGCCATTCTCGCAATAAAACGTGCAATTTCCGTTCCTTTCGAGGACCCCAGCAGAAAATATTCACGTCAATGTAGTGCAGACCAGCATGCAGTACCAAGACATCTCCCCCTTCCCCTTTTACAGCAACCAGTCAGAGAAAACGACCTAACGACAAGCATATTGCAAATTCCATTCTCAATTTTCTCA
>NC_087204.1:97777558-97790058 GCF_015104395.2 Macrobrachium nipponense
CGAATTTTAAGATAAAAAGAGATTTAAGACAAAGGAAATGTGAACTCACGCCTGCTGAATTTCTCGCAGTTTATAAAAAGCTACATCGAAACAAAGCATAAAACACAAACTTGCACACACACAAGATCACATGGTAAAAATAGCGCAACGAGGGCTTTTCAACTGCAATCCTGTCAATAATAATAATCATAACCGTACCTTGCTTGAAAACGACCTCGTCCATTCCGTTGCCATTACATGTAATGCGTTCCAGTTCCTTAATTCAGGGGCCTTCCCGTCCCATCTCCTACCAAACCGTCTTCCCACAAAAGGAACTTTGCGGAAAGTAACTGTACTTATTTCCACCGAGGAAAAAATAAATAACGGGAAGTCGTTTTGGAAAATCCTACGACCCCATTCCAACCCCAAGTCGACATATTCACTCACAGATCTGTACAGTATACACTGATATTTACAGATAGAACCATACTGGTAAATGACACGGAATATGGAACAGTTTATGCCGTGGAAGTTTTCTGCACAGGAGGTATATATACACTTCATCCAGTGGTAAAAGAATGGAGGTGGTTATGACGGCAATATTATTTTTGTCGGGAGGTAACTTACGTATAGATATATATATATATATATATATATATATATATATATATATATATATATATTATTATATATATATATATATATATATATATATATATATATCTATAATAAATATATATATATATATATATATATATATAAAATATATATATATATATATATAATATATATATATATATATATATTTATACACACATAATATATATATATATATATATATATATATATATATATATATATACATATATATATATATATATATATATATATATATATATATATATATATATATACATTTATTTATACACAAGATTTTTCCCCTTGGAAGGAAGAAGACTCCTACAGGTGCTATCATGCAAGTTACTTTTGGTCGTCCCGACCAATCCTGCTAATCAATTTGGATGGGTGATCACCATAAAATAACAGACGCTGTTGACATCTAAGCCCCCTGAACATCCGTGGGGCCTCGCAACCTCATCCCAAAACAGAGATAGCTGAAAACCCTTAAGACTGACACCTACTGGCGCTAACTCCAACAAAGGAAAATGGATGTGATAAAATAAACAAATATATACTTTATGAATATTTATATATATACATATATATTCATTTATTTATAAATATAAAACTATATATATTTATATCTATATAAATATATATATATCGAAAAACTTCCTATCACTTTAAGAAATTAGCAATGCCATATCATTTTACACACCTTAACAATTAATTTTTTTGCAATGCCCTTGCAAAATTAACATAGGTGGCACACAACGAGCACCGCTCGAAGGCGGCATTCTAAATAAGCCCACATAAGCCGGATAGATCCCTTTATTTATGGGTGCCATCTTTCTATTTTGCTTATGGTTACTGCTGCGGTCACAGCACTATCTTCCGGGAGTCGTGCTTAAATCTAGTTGGTTGCTGTTCGGAGGAGAGAGAGAGAGAGAGAGAGTCTCAAGGATCTCCTATGTGTTCTTCAAAGTCGAATTTGCTGGCAGTACCATGAGATACAAAACCAAGAATAACAGTGAGAGAGAGAAGAGAGAGAGAAGAGAGAGAGAGAGAGAGAGAGAGAATCTCCTGTGTTCTTCAAGGTCGAATTTGCTAGAATTACCATGAGATGCAAAACAAAGATAAAAAATATGAGAGAGAGAGAGAGAGAGAGAGAGAGAGAGAGAGAGAGAGAGAGAGAGTCTCAAGGGTTCTCCTATGTGTTTTTCAAAGTCGAATTTGCTAGAAATATATACCGTGAGATACAAAACAAAGATAAAAATGAGAGAGAGAGAGAGAGAGAGAGAGAGAGAGAGAGAGAGAGAAGTGTCTGAAGGATCCTCCTATGTCTTCTTCAAAGTCGAATTTGCTGGCAATATTGCGGGATGAAAAAACAAATGAAAGAAGAGAGAGAGAGAGAGAGAGAGAGAGAGAGAGAGAGAGGAGAGAGAGAGAGAATAAAACATAATACAAAGAGGAACCAGGAGATTGAAATGAAATAAAGTGACTTTGCTAAATAATACTAATACTAACAAATACTAATATATTTTAGCCACGACCACAGCCAATCCTGATAAACGAATTATACGAAATAGCTGTAGAGTAGACCAACCATCCAATCACCTTTAAGGTCACGAAACCGAGACACATAAGAACAAAACAAACGTCAAACAAATCTGATCTCTGAAACTCTCTATAAGAATCGTAAAACAAATGCAATTTCTAAAATTCTGGGGAAGCCGATTTGGTCCCGAGGACAACGTGACTTCAATAAGACCCAAATAGGAAGCGGGTCAGGTCGTACAAACATCAATTATTGTCGTGATGTTCGGGAACGTGTTCCGACATGTCGATGGGGGATTGGGACAAGGCGCCCTTCATGAAAATACTTTAAATTTATTCCCTGTCTGGATATCTGCGAAGCTGGACTTCGATCTAATCATGGAGGGTGTATTGACGACGTTCATGCTCGTTAAACTCTTGGGCATTCTTTATCGAAATGATTCATTCATATCAACTGCATCATTACTAAAATTAAATAAGGCCGTTACCATTATTCTCCCTCCATGTTCAAACCATCAAACCATTACTACTAAACTTTAATATAATATATATATATATATATATATATATATATATATATATATATATATATATACACATTGTGTGTGTATGTAACGAAAGTTATATCTTTAATCTAATCCAGTTGTAGGAATTACTTTTCTCTTAGTTTAATAATAACAACAAGCACTAATGATATTGCACAAATATTCAGCATAAGACCAATAATTATTATTGCCAAAAACATACCTACAAATACAACACATTTCTATCTATCTATATCTACGTAAATATATATATATATATATATATATATATATATATATATATATATATATATAGTCAGTGTGGGCGCACGCGTACACTATACACACATTTTCTTTCTTTACCGTAACCTTTATTAAGTTACAGAGGTTGCCCCCAGAAAGGGTTAGCGGCTAGCCCTCCAGTTCGCAACACGGTTTTTGAAATGTCGTACCTAGACCTATGCCCTTTTGAAATTTGGCTAGAACCACCACAGTAGTTTATCTTATGTAAGTACCTAAAACCTAATTGACTTCTTAGGTCAAAAGCAGTCCAGTAGGATTTTAACAGTGCGCCCCTCCGCTTTTTACTTGCCCCGGACATCAAGCCTAGAGCAAAAAAGAAGAAAAAAAAGTAAAAGTAAGCAGTCGTGATCACAACCGCTGAGATATCTTTGATAAATCCTTTAATCCTTCTTTTAACTGAAATAAGAAGCTTAAACAATAACTAGCTATCAGCTCGATTACATTTCATCTCTCAGTAGGCAGAACCTAGGCATACAAATATGTATCATGTTAAGGGAACGAACTAATTTCCTTAACTTAGTATTCTGTTTGGAAACGTACGTTTACTACTGAAAACCTTGACATCAGAAATGGGAAATGTACTAGACAATAACTGTCCTTCCACGGGTCGGCTTTGAACACCGTTCAATAGTCAAGTCCAACGTTTTAATTATCTGTTCCACTAAGCATGGTTCTATGGGAAGCATAATAGATAAGCATTAGTTTATGACTTTGCATTTGCTATTCAGGTGATTTTCTTAATGTGCGTAACGTAATTAATGTCAATGGAACCAGTTTTTCTACTTATTTCAGTTCAAACCATAATAATAATAACCTCAACCGGAACTTGGTAAGAATAGGGATACCAGACAAAGGGATGCACAAATTGTAGAAAAGTTGACTAACAACCAGAGAAAAGTAAAGGAGATTCACGAAATAATACAGATCCCGCTGATAAAACACAAACAGAAAGGAGGGGGAAGGTTGTATCTTTCACCACGGTAGCCGACTAGTTTCCAAGGTAACCACACTCTCTATCTCTCTTTCTCTCTCTCTCTCTCTCTCTCTCTCTCTGTGAGCTGATCATCCCATCACATTTTAAAAACTCCGCTCTCATCCTGCGGTCGCTCCCACTCTAATAGGCTACTTTAAAACCAGCGTAACTTACTAAATACAAAATATATATCTCTCCTCCCTCTCCCAACTTCTGTCTGAAGTTCCCCCCTACATCACCTCCTCTGACACCAACCCCCACAAAAGAAAATACAAAGGAAACTCCAACCTGGAAGTTTTAGAGGCTACTCCGGCTTGAGGACCCTTGTGATATATGTCAATTATCCTTAACTTGTAAAAATATGTTATATCATTATTGGCCTAAATTTTGAGTTTCATGTGGGTCTTTTCTGGATACTCCTTTCCATCCCATCCCGATATAGCAACGACATCCAAACTATTTTTTCTGGCCGGTGTTTACTTATGTAAATGTCTACCGGGCAGATAATAAATGGGATGTGGCAGTACACGAAGGTGGGTTGTTGACATAACATAGGCCTACCTCACGAATATCGAACTGCAAAACTGAAATATATTTTGAGGTATAGTATCCTTTACGACATGAACGAGTTATTTATTCTTATGTGATTATTTAATGTACGGAATGCTATGGTCTTTACATAATCATGTAGGCCTAAATCCCCATTGCCAGCACATGAAAAATGACATAGGTCTACACAGTACAAAAATAAAAGGTGAACTGCAAAATAAAAACGGATCATAACACGATATTGACTTACCTTCAAACGGAGAGTAATCTATCGGTAACAGAGAATAGTGCCGAAGACGTTCAGAACTCGGTCTCACTAACGAAAGTTCAACAAAAAACAATCCCTTACATGCAATTGATCACTGACATTACGAAACTGGCGCTCGAACCAGTTGAGAAGCGTCGACCCCGGGCAGCAAAACCGGAAAACATGTCGTACGGTGAGCCTTCCAACACCGGTAGCACTGGACGATTTCATTGAGATGATTAAAGAGAACGATACTATACCTCTCCATAAAACAACGTCGGCTTCACCATCAGCAGCCAATTGGCGTTGTAAAGGAGAGATTCGCCTTTGAGAAGCGGTACAGACGCTGCTTTTCTTTTCAGTTTTTTTTTTAATTATTATTTCAACAACATTTTTTTTTTAAATATTTGATATCGATGCACTGATTTGTGAGCACATAACCTATAAATATCAGCAATTATCGATGATACGTGGCCAGTTATGGACTACCATATCTAATTCACAATGACGTAAGATATATTTTTCGCAGTTTCATTTTGGCTTCCTAAACTACTATAGAACTTCTGTAACGTGCGAGATCTTTTACATTTCTTTATTGATACATGATATTTAGACATTGAGTCATGTAACCACTTACACAAATGCTTTATGCTAGTATTGATTAGTGACAAAAGCTCACAGTTCTTGGAAACATTCAGTTTTTATTAACGAATACACAGACATAGTCAAGGTCATGGGTTACATTTCTTGCACGATACGTTTGAGTCAGTCTTCTGATATTAAATTAACTTTTCTTGCTACTTTTTAGTAGGCCTGCTAAAGCCATCGTAGTCCCTCTCTTGAAAGCAACCCTACTTCCTCCTACGTTTTACGGATTGTTCTACGAATGCTAAAGACAAATTACACAATGTATTTCTACAAATGTACCATATATATCTGTAAAACACTGTAATTTAAAATACACGATGCCACCGTTACCGCACGACATTTTCGTCTGGCAGCGTCGCACACAGGAGAGGTTCCCGCTCTCAAACATCACGGTGTCATGGACTTCCGTGGATGTTCTCCATGATTTGTTTTGTGTGATACAAAACCGCTCGTAAATAACTAAGCGCATCGAAAACTTGGTATATATGAAACAAATACTATTCCTTGACTAACGCCAAAGGTATACAGACGTATAATTACGGTTATAAGTAAAATTCTAAATCAATGTATTGTGGGAATGTTCGACTCTTAGTACTTCCGTTGATGGTGATGTTTTTAAGGGATTATTTCACCTCCGTAAGAGCTCTTGGTCTAGCAAGCAACTTCCAAAAAAACCTTTGTAATGTTAATTTGATTGGCAGCTTCGTTTCTAACAACGCTTCATCACTCAATAACCAAAATCTACGACTATGGCCATACATCATTGCGCAGGCATATTTTATTTTAATTAAAACATTATCAGGTAAAATGTTTGTCTGTGCCCAGCACAACTGAATAGGCGGTTGAGTTGACCTACTTTGATGCAATTACACGAGAACGATGCTAAATAATTAGTGACTGTCCACAACAGAGCTTTTAATAAATGACAGTGCTATCTTCAGTTCGTTGGAACCATGTCCAGAGGCCCACAACTGACCACGCGCTCACTACAACCCGTAAGCATCAACTATGGGCTGCCATTTTGTGAGGGATTTCATTGGCAGTATCTATACATACCATCCAGCTTATATATTTGTTAAACATAATAAAAGTAGGAATACAAAGAGGAAATAAATATGGGAAAAGCAATCTTCTTCGTGGCCATTTCTTTGAGCATTGCCTGAGAATATTCTCAGTGGTAAGTTAAGTCATTAAAAATCGCTAGTTATAATTTTAGCTTTTGGTCTATAACGAATTTCTTGTGTTTGAGTTATATAAAAGAATAAAAGAAGATATAAGTTCACAAGATGCAAATGCTCACCAAATGAACGACAGCAGTTCGCCAATTGACATGCGCTGACCACTGATTTACAGTACATGTAAAGAACAAAATATATAATTAAAAACAATATTATTAAGAAATCAAAAGCTGAGAAATTGCAATTTAAAGGTAATTCTTCCATGAGGCAACTTATGTTCACACCTAAAAGAAACTATTAGCATATTAACGATACCAAATGACAATTACCAACAGTTTAAATTTTTTTAATACGCTCATTTCTGATTATATCGTTTACAGTAAAAAAAAAAATCAAGTTAACTTTAATATTAAGTAAAATGCAACCAACAGCGCCTTTTCAAATACATTTCTCTTACCATTACTGTCTCTACCAGAAGCCTGGTGCACGGGTAAAGAGCAGCGCTCTATATTCCGCCTATATCATAACTCTAATATATTGCATTTAACTACACGATTCAAATCAAGCTTTATGTTGATAGCCTACGCCTCGCCATTTCCTCCTCATCACCAATTCGCGGAATTTATTCAGAATGAAACTGGTAATCGGTGCAGGAAGGGACGATTCAAGAGTCAGGATTAACAGCATCGTTTATGAGACTAGAGTGAACTCGATGATTTAATCAAAATGGATTGGGTGTGTGTGCGTGTTTGTTTGTGAAAGGTACATCATATCAGAAATCGATCTGAGAATTATAATTTATGAATATGCCAGCATTATGCAACCATTATGCTAATGCATCCTAACGTAAATATTGGTCACTAAATCCAGACTGACGAAGTTTTCGTACTAACAAGAATTTTATCCCGTCATGAAATTCAGTGCGGTTTATCACGAACCACAAATCATACAAGGAATGCTTTTCCGGAATGTGGGCTGAATTCTCTTTATTTTCCAGTTCAACAATAAAACTCAAGTTCACGGTAACTGTAACAGTCACGTAAAAGGAATGCTGTTCGCCTCCGACGCTGTGCCAGGCTGCATGACAGCAAGCAATAAAGTGAGCAATGCTATTGATCTCTTCTTTTCAGTTAAAGGACGGAATTATTGGTCATAAAATGGAATTTAAGACTATGGATGTGTGCGCGGCACCTGACTTGTTGATCTTGTAAGATCGCCACTTTCGACGCTATAGTCTCATGACCTCGGCCTAGACTTATTTCACCTTGACATTGGTTAATGTGCTGATTTATGAAATTTAGGCTGTCAAGCCAAGCACCAAGGTACTTTCGGAAATCCAGCTTAAGCCTACAACAGTGGAAAGATGGTGTTGGAGTGGTTGGACAGCAAGAACAAGCGATCAAGTAAATAAAGGAAGTTAAGTGCAAGGATCTATATACGTGGCAACCCAACAACTGCACCAAGTGACAGATAAGGTGTCGGTCAGCAAGACTGAAGAAGGGGAAGTATTCTAAGGTTTAAAAGTGGATGCAACTATAGTAGATTCACATCAACCGTGCATCCGATGTCTAGGCCAGTCCCTTACGACTCTCCTGATTGGCTGTTGATAAGCCAGTCACAGTGCTGGAAACTCTCAGTCTCTCGCGAGAGTTCACATAGGCAGGATGTATGTTTCACTTCTCCTGAAAGACGTATCCCTCAGGAGAGGTGGAGCATAGAACCTACCCATGTGAACTCTCGATAGAGACTGAGAGTTTCCAGCCCTGCGATTGGCTTATCAACAGCCAATCAGGAGCGTCGTAAGGGAATGGCCTAGACATCAAATGCACGGTTGATGTGAATCTACTATAAGACCTAAGGGACGCTATAAACACCTTTTAGTAATGCTTGCAGTGAACCATGCAAGGTGCAGTGACGGTACTAACTTCCCCCCGTCCCCAACGGAGAAGTTAATGTGTTAAAAATATCAATAAGAAACCTTTTTTTTCTCTCTCTCTCTTCCTCTTCTTCCAGTTCCCAGTCCACAAGAGAGGATAAAGTGTATCAGTCTAGAAAAGGGTTTGATTAGTAGCATACATACATGTTGACAGAAAGAAATTTTCTCCGGCGCGAGGAATTTGTCAATATTCTTAAGAGTTCCATAGACTTATCAGTAGCTTTATCATTGGACTCGATTGAGAAATATTTTTCCTCTGACAAAAGTGGCAAATACTTTGCTGGTTGGCTTAAACACAGCTAGGTCTAATGAGATGCCCAAAATATTATAGTGGCAAAGTCTGACCCAAGCGTACAATTTTGTCCCTCGCATCCTGGCAAGCATTTGCGCACCAGAATTTCGCATTCCAGTAATTCTGACAAATACCCAGAATTTCTCGTATTGTGGCAAACTTTCCACTTATCGCACTTGCTCAACTTTAACACCCACCCCCCCACCCCCCACCCCCCTCGCCCCGACAACCACCACAAGAACCCTTCATCAAGTTGCTGCTACCCTGACAACGGTGTCATATGACACGATACGAAACGAGAAATTTAATTCCCGCCAATACAATTACAACTTTTCGCGGGAAACGAAAGTTTCCTCGATGTAATTGACAAGCATTACTGCCTTCGCTGCTGTTGCTTGCTGCTGCCTGCTGGTAGGGCGGTCTCACGGTCCCCCCGTGAAAGGAGGGGGGAGGGTGGGGAGCGGGGCTGCTTTTCATAAAGGGAGCCAATAACACGTAAATAGAGGTGCATAATTGAGCGCCATTTTGACACCGTTTGTGCTCTCTGAACGACTCTGCTGCATGAGACGGTCGTTTTCGAACGAGGTAATATGAAATGGAGCTTGCTCGAGGCGTTGTCGAGCGTTGCATTGAGATTACAAGGCTGTCTATGTGACTAGGATGAACCTAGACCGATGAAAGCCAAATTGCATGCAAAGTTGTAAGAGACATTGGCACACAATGTCCAGGTTCATGTATAAACGTCTGCATGTATGTAAGTAAATAACATAAATTTTGTCTTAAATACTTTTAACACGCAATAAACACGACGTTCTACAAAATACAAATTATGTATGTCTTCGTGTATGCATGTAAAAAGATCGTTTTTACATATTTTGACATTCAGTATATGCATCGTTATAATAAACAGACATACAATATGATATGTATGTATAAATGGGCGTATGTATGTTTTTATGTATCGTAACCAAACATGGACGCCTTAGTAACAAAAGCCTAATTACAAATGCATACTACGATTTAAGCAATACAGACATACGCATAATATACATATATTCCGGTATACTATATACCTGTAAGCAAAGATGAGCAAAAGCCTTCATTCGAGTGATATCCTTACGGTGCCATTAGCGTAGGCCCAATGGAATACGTTCCACGCGGAATTTCAGGCTTAATCCAAGGCTATAATCGGTTTATTCCCACCGACTTTACATTAATATTCCTCATATGAACCATTTCCATTATACTGGGTAGAAAAAAAAGAGTCCAGACTATAGTGAACCTTTTTTCTTTTTTTTTTTATTCAGCGTAATTTATGCTTTCTTGGTTTGATTTTATTTATTATATAAAGCCATCCTCAATATTCTGTAGTCTCCCTCTAAAACACAATATGGTTTTCTGTAAGAGGAAGTAACTGTAAATAAATCTACGGGTTAGTGTTTCCACATTTCACTTTTAATCTCTCCTCTCTCTCTCTCTCTCTCTCTCTCTCTCTCTCTCTCTCTCTCTCTCTCTCTCTCTGTTATTCGGCAGCACCGAGTTTTTTTTTTAAAGACTGCAACGCACTGCAGATTTATGAGGCTTACCAAAATAATACTCGATACTAATAAGTTTTAAGAAAGTGGAATTTACATTTATATATAAATATCATATATATATAGATATATAATTATATTATATATTATATATAATATATATATATATATATTACACATATAAAATAATCTATGAGCTTCACACCCGCGAGAGAACGCAATCACAAGGAACATTTGTTCCCCCTTCCCCCCCACCCCCACCCCGAAAAAAAAAAATAAATCCTCATCTATCACAGCTCTCTCCCAGTCCACCCTCCTTTCGCCCCACCCAATAAAAAGCATTTCGACAAGCGAGAAATATAAAACGCTCCGACGAAACGCAACTGATCCGTCTCCAGTTACGACAGTCGTCGGTTTCTTTTCGGCGAGATCGTGTCGAAACCTCTCTCTAAACGAGGCTTTCTAGGTTGATTTTATATTTTATTTAGATAATATTGCTCATCTTACTTCTAATTCACTACAGTAGATTCACATCAACCGCGCATCTGATGTCTAGGTCAGTCCCTTACGGCGACGCTCCTGATCGACTGTTGATAAGCCAATCCACAGGGCTGGAAACTCTCAGTCTCTCTCGAGAGTTCACATAGGCAGGACGTGTGATCCACCTCTCCTGAGGATTACCCTTCCAAAAGTATCCCTCAGGAGAGGTGGAACATACATCCTACCTATGTGAACTCTCTCGAGAGAGACAGAGTTTCCAGCCCTGTGATTGGCTTATCAACAGGCAATCAGGAGCGTCGTAAGGTACTAGCCAAGACATTTGAATCTAAGGCAGTGCTTCTGAACTCGTTTCAGGTTTTAGAATTCTAGCCCAATAATAGAAAAAAATATTATATTCTATATGTTTTTGAGTAACGGTAAATAAAGCATAGACTGTAAACATTCTAGGTTCAAATACATTTCTCACATAAGAATTGCTACCTGAAGAATGACATTATATTGTTTTAAATAAGAATACTATAAAGTGTACCATTGTTTACCTAGATAAAAAAAAAATTTCCTGCATTTTCAGTAAATTTCTAAATATACTCACATAACTCCAGTTTATTACCAATTACTGTTTTGTGAACGTACTGTGGTCCAGGCAAAATGTCAACAGTAGTCCATGGACCACAAGTTGAGAACCACTGATCTAAGGTTTTGTAGTGACGAGCGTAGCCAAAAACTATGACGAATTCGATTTAATATTTCCTTTAGACCTATTTGTTTTGCTTATTTGTATGATGCTTTTTCCGTTGCATGGAACCCAGTGGTTATTCAGCAACGGGACCAACGGCTTTACGTGACTTCCGAACCACGTCGAGAGTGAACTTCTGTCACCAGAAATACACATCTCTCACACCTCAATGGAATGCCCGAGAATTGAACTCGCGGCCACCGAGGTGGCAGGTCAAGAATAAACCGACCACGTCAACGAGGCGCTCTTTAGACCTATTGTTTATCAAACTTTTAAATTACTAATTTATCATTTCCTGAATAAAAGTTTTTAATCTGCAGAAAGAAATCAGAAACTCGTTGATAGCGTATTCATTTACACTTAGTATTATGTATGATTCGAAGGCGGCAATGTCTACCTTGCAAACTTTCATTACAAAGATGACTAAATGTAATTACCATTTATCTAACAGGATAAATAAAATAAGCAGAAAAATCTAGGGAAAGAATGGTACCCCCTAAATGAAACTGTCAATGACAATAATCATGACTGATTTATGAAAGCATTATGATCTTAATTTGTTTGTTTGTTTGTATGGTATTTTTACGTTGCACGGAACAAGTGGTTATTCAGCAACGGGACCAACGGCTTTACGTGACTTCCGAACCACTCCGAGAGTAATGGCCTTAGTTTCTTTCATGATTGCTAATGTTTTTAAAGAGACTTTCACTTATATAAACAAGTATATAAATAAATATTCATGAAGGACAACTTGAAGTGTGTTTCGTTATAACGGTGATAATATTAAATGAGTTAAAATCCATTGTACAAAGCAATTGCGAAAATATATTGTATGGTTGCATGCCGAATATATATACGTTTACATTGAATATACATATATATACATATATATATATATATATATATATATATATATATATA